>NC_056735.1:1422581400-1422881400 GCF_019279795.1 Protopterus annectens
TATCTATACACTAACCTTAACCCAAACCCTAACCCTAAGGTCCATCACTATCGCACACTTACCTTACCCGCACCCTAACCCTAAAGTCCGTCACTATCGCACACTTAACTTACCCGCACCCTAACCATAAAGTCCATCACTATCGCATAATTACAGTCACGCTCGTTTCGCATGTTGATGTTTTCAGTGTCAGGATTTCGAACTGTCTGTTATTTCCATTGTCAGTCTTCCAGTGTCTGTGTTCTCTTAGTTTAGATCTTTCAGTGTTCTCAGGTAGACCTATATATATAGATATGTAAAATGCATCTACAGCTGCAGCAAACTCTGAGGTAATCTGGAGGACAGAGGCGTTATGGGTAAGGGAGGAGCTCAAGAGTCGGGTCCTAAGCTACAGAAGCACCAGAGTCAGATCCAAGGTTTGTATCCAAACCCAGAGTGAGCAATGAATGAAAATGACATCAGACCAAGAATTTGCTTACATAGGTTGGTACTAGGCTATTGGCCCTAGGGCCTATACATGCCTAGCCATAACAATTCCCTGGCTATTTCTTCCCGCACTATTTACTTCCCTGGACCCCTGTTTAGCAGGGTGATGGAAATGATCCCTAGGGTGAATTTCCTTTCTCCTATCCAATCGTCAAGGATCCTTTTGAAGAGGGTCAAACAGGCGCTCTGCTTGACGTGTATGGGCAGTCTACTCCAGAGTCTGGGGAGTCTCTGGGTCAGGAAGCTATCCCTCCAGCATGTTTTGTTTATTGTAATGACAAGGTTTAGATCCCTGCAGCGTATGGCTCTGAGGGATTGGGATTTCTTTAAGTGTAGCATGTCCAACAGCTCTGGGTTTGACATGACCTTGTATGTTAAGCAGGGACAGCCTCTGAGTAGACGATATGCGACAAGAGTATACCTGGAGTTTTTAAGGCGGTCAGCATAGGGCATCTGCTTTAGGCCTGTAATTCTTTTAGTGAGATATTTCTGCGGCCTTTCCAGTTGTTGCAGATGTCAAGAGGTACATACCAAATGGGGAGCTGTATTCTATAATGGGTCTAATGAGGGATGAATACAGTGGGACAATGACCTCCTCCTCTTTTTTTTTGGATGAAAAGCCCTTAGTGATGAGGTGTGCCACACAGAAGGATTTCCTGACTGTTGTGGCGATGCGGTTATTGAAGGTGAGACCACTGTCCACCCATGTCCTTAAGTCTCTTATCACACTTTCGGTGTTTAGTGTACTGCCACCTATGTGGTAATTCACAGGTACAGTTTTTTTCCCAAAGGGGATAACTATACATTTCTTGGCATTGAGCTTGAGCCCATGGCTCTGGCACCAAGCATCTGTTTCTGTAAGGCCCTTTTGTAGAGTATCCACATCATTTGGGGATTCAATAATGGCTCCCAGTTTGCAGTCATCTGCAAACTTTGTTAGCCAGAGTCCCTTAGTGTTGGGCCTGTACTTCAGAGAAGTAGATGCCAAACAAAAGTAGTCCCAGGACTGAACACTGAGGTACTCCACTTGTCACTTGTCTGGAGCTGGATTTGGAGTCGGCTATTTTTACAGTGTGGGTTCTGTCAGTAAGCCAGTTGGCAACCTATCGAGTGATGTAGGGATTAATGCCCAGCTTAGTAAGTTATCTATGATTCCATTGTGGAGGATGGTGTCAAAGGCCTTGGTGAGGTCCAGATTGGCTGTGTGGACCGCCTTACCCTCATCCACGGCTCTGGAGACTGATTCGAATAAGTCAATCAGGTTCAGTAGACAAGATCGGCCCTTCATGAACCCAAATTGGGTGGGGTCCAGTGTTTAAAGGTTGCCAATGACTGTTTACAAGTTCCATGATACGATGTTCCATGGCCTTACAGATCACGCTCGTCAGACTGATGGGGCAGTAGTTCCCAGGATCCAAGGTGGATCCCCCCTCGTGGAGTGGGATAACTGTAGCTGTGCGCCACTCAGTGGGCACAAAGCTTGAGGTGAGGCTATTATTAAACATGACACTTGGATGAGGTGCCAGTTCATTTTGTAGTTCATGTAATACATGGCCCGGGATGTCATCTGGTCCCATGGATGCTGTATTCTTGGCTTTGGAGAGTGCCTTTTTTTTTTTTTTTACCTGTGTGGTTGTTATTACCAGAATTTGGCAATCTTCCGGTATTGAGATGGGCCATTTAGGGGGTGAGGGGGGGTGAAGTTGGCATTGAATTTATCTGCCAGGATATTGGCAATATCCTTGGGATCAGTATATTTAATGCCATTCTGTTGAAGCTCAGAGCAGATCTGAGCATTGCCATTTAGATTCTTGACATAGTTATAGAATGCCTTACGGTTGTCTTTGGAATCTCTGGCAATTTTATTTTCATAACTAGCTTTGGAGGATTTTATGAGGGCTCTCAGCTTCTTACTGAGGCTGGTAAAGAGAGTTTTTTGCATCCTGGGATTTTCCTCTTTTCTGCAACAGTTTTCCTTTTGTTGTAAAGTTCGTTTATGGCAGGGGACCACCAGATTGGCTTCCTTTTTTTGGAGGAGAGCATCTTGGTTCTATTTGGGATGGCACGATTCATGTATGAGTGGATGTGCTCATACAGTGCCTTAGTGTAGGATTCAGCAGTCGAACTTTCAGTTGCGGTCTGCATGGGTGTCATGAAGTTTGTCACTTCTGACTCGAGTTACATGAAGTTGGCTTTGGAGAAATTTTTTATTGAGGTTTCCTTACTTGGGGGTGGGATGTGGATGTTAAGGGTGATTAGCTTATGGTCAGAACTGACCAATGAGGGGGTGACCATAGGTGTGGAGCATCGATTTCCCATGTTGGTAATGACCAGGTCTAGGATATTGGAGCCCCTGGTGGGACTATGGATTAGTTGATCCAGGGCGTTGGAATTTATGAATTCCAAGAACCGTTGGGCAAAGGTGTTGGTACATGAGTAGTTTTCCCACTTAATGGCAGGGTAGTTGAAATCACCCAGTATTAGGGTGTTTGCTTGTATCTTAATATTTTCCAGTATGTTTAGAAAGGTATAGTGAGAATCTTGGGGCATGGTGGGGGATCTGTAGCAAACTACAATTTGGATTGCAGTCTTACCTGGTGTTAGTTTCACCTGCAGAATTTCAGACACACTGTGTTGGGCAACTAGCCTGGTGGTGTGAATATCCTTGGTGAATATGGACACTCCTCCACCTTTAGTGTTTCGGTCCTGCTTTGGTGGCCAAAAAGTGTGGTAAGAGTTGTAGCCTGGTATTGCAGGGGTGCACTCTGGAGCCTTGAAACAGGTCTGAGTTACTGCACAGATATCGATGTTCTCCATTTTTAGGAGCGCCTCGAGAGAGTGCATTTTGAGGTTTAGACTTCTAGCATTGAGTAACATTACCTTCAGAATTTGCATGTGGTGGTTTTGTCCTTTGAACGTTGCCTAAAAAAGGCACTACAGGGGGTGGCAAGAGCCTTAGCCAGTAACCTGAATCCCAAGGGTGACTGGTGCAGACCATCTCTGGCAAAGCATCGTGGTCTGTCGATCATGTCATCCCAGGCAGACAGACACTGGATCCCCTTTGAATGACACCAGAAGCTTATATACTGGTACCTGACCAGGCATATGCAATAACTGGAGCATCCACAGAGGTTCCTAACAAAAAAGAATACAAGGAACACACAATACTTTCTATGCAGACTACATCAAAGCCCTACCTCTGTACTGTGTCTTCTACAGACTGCTGAAGGGTAATCTATGCCTGGCCTACAAAGGTTCCTCTGATCCTGTTTTGCTGGACCTGTTGCATCACATCCACAAAACAAATAGCATCAGAATTATCTGATCTAGAGACCTAAAGCTCACCTGCAACATAAAAAGAACATATTGGAGGGACAGAAATCAGAAACTACACCTTCTCTGGAACAGGCTTCCCATCCATGTGAAGTAGAGGTGCTTCCTAACTCAATTCAAGAGTAACATGGACCAGTGGATAGGGAAATGGAAATTTGCCCCCCTTTCCTGACAAATATGTCTGTTAACCAGAGGCAGCCTGTAAATGATTGACCACACATTTTCCAAGCCTACATTCAGCCCATAAAATTACACTGGGTATCAAATCATGTCAGATACATTTGGGAAAGAATGGGTAAGATTAAAAAGGACTCCCCCCTTGGGTTATTTGCCTAGTAATCCATCCATGAACCTACAGTGTCAATAAAGTACATTATGAAAAACTTTTCTGCAATACGGCATAAACCTGTTTTTTGTTATATGCTTAGGTGGGAGTACAACAATCACTAGTGAAAACGTACAAGCTACAAGAGGAAAATAAATCCTTGTTTGACTTATCAATTACACATACTGACCATCAATTAAACAGCACTTCATGGTCAACAGACTATGTGAAAACATCTTTTAAAACTGTTGGGGAAGCAGAAATGATCACAGATAACACTGCCATAGGAAAATGAGGGTAGTAAGGGGAGATCCCTAAAGAAGCCACTATCTCTGGCTAATGGATATACACATTTACTTTACTGACTGCTGCTTTGCATGTGCCAGAAAAAAAAAAAAGTAAAACACATGGCATTGGCTTGAGGTGAGAAAGTGTACTTACTGACTTTATGGCACGTGAAAATTTCTGTCGCCTGTGTTGTACATGTAAACCCCTCAGGCTCTCAGAGATATAAAATCATACACTGTCTGCCCTTCTCAGTAATGTGCAATCTGAAGGAATACATTCAATTAGGGATATGAAGACAAGATACACTTTTTTTTCATATTTATGACAATGGCGGACCGGAGTTCCGCTGTGGCGGCCCCTAACCGGGAAAAGCGGAAAGACAAACAAATTTATGACAAAGATGATAAACCCAGATCAGCTGAAACTAAATCTACAGCTTCTTTACAGTTAATGGTACTTCATATAGTATGAGCATTTCTATGAGTGGGTACATGCACATATGTTTTGAAATATTTTTCAGGTGGGGTCTCAGCATGATCTGGAGTACAGCTATGCAGACACCACCAGGCTATTTCTGGTTAGTTCATCCACTGGTTAGGTGCAATAAGTACCACCAATCTGAAGGTGAAACACAAAGCTGCTGAATGAGGAGGACAGGAAACGGAGGCAGGTGCAAGAAAGGAAAGAAATTACATGCAAGTAGACCAGAACAGGAAAGAGAAACAGATCTTCTCCAAAACGTCATATTTTGGGCACATACTAATGGAATTCTCAAATTTAAAGAAAGAAGATACAGACCAAATAACAAGAAAATTATAAGACTACATCACCATTTCCTATAAATTGTAAATCTGAAATGAAGACAGCTGTAACAAACAGAAAATGCAAGATTTAGCTGAGGCAAACATTCTTAACCCCTCTGATTATAAATTGATTCTATTAATCTTAATAACCTGCCCTCCTTGAAAGGGTAAGCAGACATGATGAAATAAACTATGATGAGTTTAGGAATGCCTTGCATACTGTTAAGAAGTAGGGCAACTAAGTCAGTTAAAAATAATGTGGCTTGCTGAAAGACTTGCAGACTGAAAGAGGAGTGTAATGGTAAATAAAAACTCACCACTATGCTGAAGCTATTGCTCTTAAGCTTAAAATGTATAGAATCTAGAATGGCTAACTCTTCCACTTGGCTACTTATAGCGAAAACAAAAAGGAGCCAGCAAAACACTGAAGAAGGCTGTGTAGTTAAGTACCAGCCGAAACTGGTCTGTGTACCTCTTTGCTGTCCTATGTATTACCAATAAATTGTTTAATATTGGGTTTTTGGTTTTGCTGGCTCTTTTTGTTTTTGCATCATGTTCTTTTGAGCCGTGCAATTGCTTCCGTGCAAACAATTTTTTATATCATACTTATAGCGAAGTCTGAAAATGTTAGCTGATTGTTCAATGTTTATGGTCATATACTGTATGCAATATCAAAGAGAATACAATTGAAAAGAGGAAATAGAAACGTAAAAGCTAGACACAATAAATTTCTGACACCAAGCATAAAGATCATGGAATGGTTACAACAAGATGGGCTGCATAAGTGAGTGTTAAAACTAAAAAACAGGTCAGATAAATAAAGAACCTGGGATGATGCATAAGATTCTAGAATCTTTAAAAGCAGAGTGAGAAGTGAGTCCTACATCATGTGAACTTATAACAAATGTATCTAAGCAAAGGAGGAGCCCTTTTATACCAAGTTTAGTAAAAACACCAAAACAAAAAGAAAATATGCCCAACAAATTCACTAAGCCACCTGAGTATAACTGTGCCATGTTCCTGATTTGAACTTCAGGTAATGGAAAAATGTACTCAAAGGTTGTTACACTACTGTTTGTGTCTTTCGGCTTTAGGGGTCGCCACAGCGGAACTCCGGTCCGCTAATGATTGGCAGTTATTTTTACATACTGGCTTGCCAGGCCCGACGCACAACCTTCAACGAAGGCATGCCCATTCACGCATGTCTCCACGCAGAAGATGCTCTAGCTGAGAATCGAACCGGACAGCGTCTTACTGTGAGGCGACAACGCTACCACAGCACCACTACCGCGGGACTACTCAGGAAAAAAAAAAAGTCTTGTTTTTATCTGCTAGTACATAATGAGGTTACACAAGAATCAAACACTTGTTAGGTCTTAAATTGTATGAATGCTTGACTATTATCAAAACCAATCACTGTAATTAACAAATTTAAGTACCTTCAAAGCACTCTGACTGGAAAAGGTGCCATAAATAAAAAGAACTGTACCACTGTCTTTGTTTAACTTATACCTGAATGTGTTTCTTAGAAGAAAACAGACATTTGTGAGCTAACATATACAGTGGAAATTCAAGTTGAGACACATGAATGATATCATAACGTTTTTTTACGCTCCTTAGACTTCTGATGTTTAACCAGTCATTTACTATGATACTTAGTTGTGGACCCAGCTGTGAATCATACAAATCTGTCACGTAGCTTGCAGTGTCCTTCCTGCTGAGTCTTGATCAATGACCTGGAATGCAATAAGGATGCAAATGCCTAAAGCATGTGCCGCACTGACAGAGCAGCAGGGCACCATCAAAAACTCTCCAATGAAAACTTCATGGAATCTGTCAGATTTTAACAGATGAGTAAGCACTGGCAGAACATTCTCTGATTTAGCCAATATGAAGTTACCTTTCCAGACCTTGTATAATGCAAGTTTACTGATCTTCAGGATGATGCACATGAACAGAGTGGCATGGCATTTAAACTATACACAAGAGGTCTGGCACGCTACTTAAATGATGCTACTTTCATGTTAAGATAATACAAACTTACACAAAAAAAGGCATCACCCCCCCCCCCCCCATTCTCAATGCAGCCAACTGAACTAAAGTAAGTAACACAATTCCAGGATGCCAAATGTCTGGCAGATTAAGAGAAAGACCAATCTAAAATGCATGGGATACAAGTAAATGAGGCTGTGAACTCATTTTAAAACTTTGCCAAATAACATAGCAGGTTATACAATGGGACACACCTTGCTACACAAACAGCACACCAAACATAAGCATGTTCCCTCTCAAAGAATGTTCTGCACATCCTAACAGAAATTAAATGCTTTCACAGTCAGGACAATCTCTGGTGAAAGAGTGATATGATGGCAGAAAGTACACAGGATAAGGATTCTGTCTGGACCTGTTTGTTTAATCTGTTTTCTAAAGGAAGCCACAAATGTACAATGTGCTCAAATCTACAACGTCCATCTATGAGGAGAGTACGCCATCCATACACTTCATGCCATCATGTAAACTAACATATCGATGCCTGATGTCATAAAATCTAGAAGCAACTTATTAATGTTCTGGATTCAAGCCCATGAACACAAACACACTCAAGTAAATGCCCTCGTTTCTGTCTGGTCATTATCAACTAAAAGAAAAATATTATATATACGTGTGTGTGTCAAGTAAATGCCCTCGTTTCTGTCTGGTCATTATCAACTAAAAGAAAAATATTATATATACGTGTGTGTGTGTGTATATATATATATATATATATATTTATATTACGCACGCACACACACATATATATGTATATATCTATATATATATATCTATATATATATATATATATACACACATATATATATATACACATACACACACACATATACATATATATATACATATATATATATATATATATATATATATATATATATATATATATATACATATATATATATATATATATATACATATATACATATATATATATATATACATATATATATATATATATATATATATATATATATATATATATACACACACACACACGCAGACACACACATATGCAGACACATATACACGCACATATATGTATTCTTTATTTTATAACTTTTACTAAGGATACTTACATTACAACAGCATCATCTACCACCTTGGTGTAATAATGTGATCTCCTCTTGAACTCTCTGGTTCTTAGTTTCATACAGCCACAAGAAAATTTTTATTTTATTTTAAATTCCTGTTACTGGGATTAATTCTACATTGTATCTGCATCATATAACATATGGGTAGGATTAGGCTGCCTCCATTTCTTAATTCCATATAACCAGACAACGCAGAATTTTTTGCAGAAACAACCTCACACAGCAAATACAGAAGGATACATGGCTATAAAGTTTTGAGAGAAGAGAGGCAGGAAAATCAATATTTGATAGTTACGCCACAGCGTAATATATATATATATATATATATATATATATATATATATATATATATAAGGTTACACCCCCCAACAAAAAGTAAATACACCAGAAAGCTGAAATACACTAAACAAGCAGAACGGTATAGCCAAGAGAAGTCAGCAGGCTGGAGGGAGGGTAACCGGGACTGCAACAGTGAATACACTCTAACATTTAATTTATGGTAAGTGTACACAACTGTATTATGTTATTCGCATTTCACTGTTGCAGTCATTACATTTGGGTAGATTCCCAAAGCTAAGGCAGGGAGGAGGAAGTTAGAAAGCATTGGGCCCAGATATTAAGCCCTGCAAGAGTGCAGTGGCAAAACCAGCTCTAGATTTAGAAAACATAGGCAAGTGGTAATGCTTGGTGAAGGTATGTACAGAGCTCCAGGTAGCAGCTTCTAAGATGTCCCTGGTAGGGACACCTCTGAGAAAGGCTGTAGAGGTTAAGATGCAGCCCTGGTGGAATGTGATCTTATCCCGAGGGGTAGGTTTTCCATGTTGCTTATAGCAGAAACAAATACAATGGCCTATCCACTTAGAAATTGTTTGCTTTGAAAAGGCCTTCTCCACTGCCCCTGCAGCAAAGGCAACTAGCAGCTGTTCAGCTTTTGAGAGGCTTAGTCCTGTCCAAATAAAATCTTAGTTTGTCTGTGCACATCCAAAGTGTGCAGTATTCGTTCTCCTTTGTTCTGTGGATTGGGAAAAAGGGTAGGCAAATGAATGGACTGATTAAGGGCCACACTGGATACCACCTTGGGCATAAAGGAAGGATTGGTCCTGAGGGACACCCTGTCAGCATGGAAAATGATGAAGGGCTCCACTGCCATGAGGCCCTGAAGTTCAGACACTCTCTTACTGAAGTGATGGCTAGAAGGAAAGCAGTTTTCCAAGAAAGGAATTTCAACTCTGCAGTTGCAGCTGGCTCAAAAGAAGGTAGAATGAGCTTTTCCAATGCAAAGTTAATGTCCCAGGCTGGAGTAGGGGCTTTCCTGGGTGGTCACATTTGTGGCCCCTCTGAGGAATTGTTTCAGCAGGGGGTAAGAGAAGAGGGGTGGCTCAGTATTATAATGTGCTGAAATGGCTAAGGCATGAATTTTAATTGATAAGAAGGAAAGGCCCTTGTGGAGCATCTCTGTTAAGTATTAAAGAATATGCGGTAAGCTGAGTACTGTTGTGCCCATCCCTTGAGTCTGACTTCAAGAACAGTATCTTTTCCACTTTTCAGCATAGGGTTTTCTAGTACCAGGCCTCCTGGCCTCCAGAATGACATCTAGCACCTGTTTACTGAGTGATGCTATTGGACAGGTCAGGGAATTAGCCAGGCTGCAAGGTTCAGGGTTTGAAGTTGGGGGTGCAGAATCTGGCCCTCCTGCTGGCGCAGCAGGGAAGGGGTCTGAGGCAGGTGCCCTGGATCCAGCAGTGACATACTGCGCAATAGGGGGTACCAATGTTGGCATGGCCAGTTTGATGCAATCAGCATTGTCCTTGGTTTGTCTTGTTTGAACTTTAGCAGAACATTCGGCAGGAGAGGCAGAGGGGGGAAAGCATAAACATAGAGGCTTTCCCAGGTTAAGGACAGGGCATCCACTTTCCAAGCTTGGCTGTGGGGAGTCCTTGTGCAGAATCTGTCCAATTGGTAGTTCTGAGGGGAGGCAAATGGGTCCATTTCTGGGTTCCCCCATTTGTTTCTCAAAATGTTGAATATCTTTGGTTCCAGTTTCCACTCGTGTGGGTCCATGAGATTTCTGCTTAGGTCGTCTGCCAGTGAATTTAGCTCGACTGGTAGGAATTGAGCTTGTAGATGCACTTGGTAGCTCAAGGCTGTGTTCCGCAGAGCAATGGCTAGTCTGCAGAGAGGATACGAGTGGGTTCTCCCCTGCTTGTTTATGTACCACATAACAGTGGTGTTGCCTGTCTTTACCAATAATTGTCCTGGAAGGATGTGGTCCTTGAAGGCTGTCAATGAATTCTGTACAGCTAACATTTCTTTTTGATTGATATGCAGGTGCATCTGACTCTGGTTCCATTTGCCCTGAATGCACTGCCCTGCAAAGTGAGCCCCTATGCATAGTCTGATGCATCTGTTAGGGTTTGGGCGGCAGTGGGTAGAATGAATGGCAGTCCCTTGTTGTGGTAGCAGGACTCTGCCCACCAAAGGAACTCTGTCTTTATACAAGGAATGATACGAAGTACTGATTCCAGGTGCTGTGAATGTTGACACCATAGGCTTTTTAGATACCATTGTAGTTTCCTCATATGCAGTCTTGTATATGGAATTAGTAGAATGCAAGAGGCCAAGAACCCCAGGGCTTGCAGGATTTTCCTTGCAGATAGCTGGGTCTTTGTGGCCCGTAATTTGACGTAGTCTGTCAGATAAACTTGTTTCTCTGGCGTGAGGTAAGCCATCTGGGAAGTTGTGTTCAATCTTGCTCCCAGGAATACAATTTGTTGGCAGGGTACTAGATGAGATTTCCTTTCGTTGATGGTGTACCCCACTGAGGTTAGAAGTTTCTTTATAAATACCAGATGATTTAGTAGCATGTCCTGGCTTTCTGCCTGAATTAGACAATCGTCCAGGTATGGATATATTTGAATATTTTTTTGCCTGCAAAATGCAATGACTGGAGATAGGCACTTTGTGAATACCCTGGGCGCAGTAGATAAGCCAAAGGGAAGTGCAGAGAACTGATAGTGCATGGAGCCTACTTCTGAAGCGTAGGTATTTCCTGCAAGATTCCCTTAAAGGAAGCTTACCTGCACATTCCAACAAGTCTAAGGTTGCCAACCAGGCATCTTTGCCTAGCACTGGAAGCAGCTGATGAAGTGTTAGCATTTTGAATTTTGGGATTACTAAAAAGGTGTTTAGAATAGAGAGGTCCAGGATAGGATGCCAGGAGCAGTCTTTTCTGGGTACCAGGAAAAGTCCTGAGTAAAACAACTTGCCCCCTTTCTTCTGCTGGGGCAGGTTGAATAGCCCTGATACTTAGAAGAGAGAGAACCTGCTGTTGAGCCTCTGCCCACTGATTTGGGGGTAGGTCTGGCCAACCGTTTGAGGTTGGTAAGGTGTGGAAGTGGAATCTGTATCCTTGGGAAACTATTTTAAAACATTTGTCCTGGGTAATGAGTTTGCAGCTTTTTGCATGCAGTGCAATCTTTCCCCCTAAGGGAGCATGCAGTTGAGCAGGGCTGGGAAGGATTAAGGATAAGTCATTGTGACAGTTTTCCAATGGGGGTGGTGTCTTACTACTTCCAGCTTTGGAAGTGGAAGCCCCCCACTGCTTAGGCCTGTGAGTACCTTGAGACTGTAGCATAGGTGGTCTGCTGTTCCTGGGTTTGGACTGAGAAGGCCTGGAAGAGACAGGAAAGGACCAATTCTTAGAAGGCCAATGCCTACTGAATCTGTGAGGCTGTACTTGCAGGAAATCTTTAACAGTTTGCATAGATTTAGCTTTCTCCACCATCTTTTTAAGGACTACTTCTGCTTTGTTGCCAAACAGGCGATCTTGGTTTAAGGGAGCATCCAGTAATTTAGCTTTAACATGATCTGGCAAATTTTGCTCCTTAAGCCAAGCATGCCATCTAAGAACAGACTCAGTGACAGCAGCCCTGCAAGATGCTTCTAAAGAGTCAAAACCACATTGCAAAGTATGTTTACCAACTTGTTCAGCAGAATGCTTTAAATCCTGTAATTCTTTATTTTCAGCACAGTCAGGAATCAACATAATTTTCTGTTTAAGTAGTCCCATAATATGTTGCTGATACTTTTAACATATGAAACTGGCAGTTTAAGGCCCTAATGGCCAAAGTAGCAGAAGTGTATACCTTCTTACCCCATCTGTCCAAGGCCCTGGAATCTCTATCAGAGGGGGTATGGTTTTTGGCAGTAGTAGCCTTAATGCCTTTAGGTCCCTGTGAAATGGTCTCTGGGTCAGCAGTAAGATTCTTGAAAAGGAACTTGTGAGAGTCAGGTACTCTAATACCGGTCAGGCTTCCTGGGAGCTGGAGGTAAAGTGTCTGGGGCCAGGCTAGATTCCAAGAAGGCATCATCTACAATGTTCAGGACAGGGGGGAAAGCTAAAGGCCTGTGTTGAAATAAGAGTAAGAATTCCCCAAGCCTCTTTTTGGAGTCAGAGTAATCCTGACTTTCCCAGCGGAAATGCTCACTAAGTGTGCAAAGTTTCCCCAAAAGAAAAATCTTGTGGAGGGGAAACAGAGGGAATGGAGTCCTCTGCATCAGAATCCTCATAGGTAGATAAGGGGTAATCAGAAGAAACAGAAATTTCAGAATCCTGATCAGAAGGAAAATCAATTCTAGGTCTCTTACAGGGAGACGGAGGGCTTCCCCTAATTAAAGTAATAAGGTCTTCAGCCATTCTTATTTGTTTTTAGGCATATGGGCCTGACTATGCGGTTTGGACGTCAGTTTTCTAGGCGTTGGTAGAGTTTTAGGCCTTGAAAAAGAAGATGGCGCTGGTTTGAAATGCAAGTTCGTAAGCCTCAATACACCCTAAGAAGCCGGTGCCTGCACAGTGGCTCCCAACTCAGAGACATCGGCAGGTTCCATGGTCGAAGCATCTCGTGGCATACAGGACTCAGAATGGGTCTCAGTAGAGGGCTGCAAATCTGAAGTAGCGGGCATCAGGGGCTGCGAAAGCGCCTCATTGAGTACTGGCGAAAGTACAGCTGTGTACACTTAACATAAATGTAGATGTCTGAGCGTATTCACTGTTGCAGTCATCACATTTGGGTCATCTGCTTGCAGTAGCCCTAAGACGGCCTGATTAACAAAGTCTTAGGTCCTGCGTCAGTTGCTGTCCCTTCTTCCATGACGTCAGGTCGTCAGGGGTATAAAACACACAGCAGATGCCATTACATCAGTTTTTCTTGCCCCAGATGTCGGGTGCCCCCCTAATGGGAAGCAATTAAATCTATAAATATACAAGGTTATACCTCCAACAAAAAAGCAAATACATCAAAAAGATTTTGAGCATAGTAAAGTACAGTAGAGGTACAGCCCAAAAAAAAAGGGGGTGGAGGGAGGGTAACCAGGACTGCAACAGTAAATACACTTGAACATCTACATTTATGGTAAGTGTACACAACTGTACTATGTTCTTCGTGTTTCACTTTTGTAGTCATCACATTTGGGTGGATTCCCAAAGCTAAGGATGGGAGGAGGAATTTCGATAGCATTAGGACCAGCTATAAGGCCCTGCAAGACTGCATTGGCAAGGCCAGTTCTGGATTTAGAGAAAATTGGCAGATGGTAATGCTGGGTGAAAGTATGTACTGAACTCCAGGTAGCAGCTTCTAGGATGTCCCTGGTAGGGACGCCTCTGAGAAAGGCTGTAGAGGTAGATGCAGCCCTGGTGGAGTGGGGTCTGATCCCCTGTGGGATAGGTTTTCCATGGTGCTTGTAGCAGAAATTAATGCAATGGCCTATCCATTTGGAATGGTTTGCTTCGAGTCTTCCCCTCTACCCCTGCAGCAAATACCACCAGCAATTGGTCAGATTTCCTTTGAGGTTTAGTCCTGTCCAAATAGAATCTAAGTTGTCTGTGCACGTCTAAGGAGTGCAGTATCCATTCCCCTTTATTCTGTGTGGATACCACCTTGGGCACGAAGGAGGGATTGTTCCTGAGGGACACCTTGTTTGCATGAAAGATGATGAAAGGCTCCACTGCCATGAGGGCCTGTAATTCAGATACCGTTCTTGCTGAAGTGACTGCTAAAAGGAAAGCTGTTTTCCAAGAAAAGAATTTTAAATCCGCAGTGGCAGCTGGCTCGAAAGGAGGAAGGGTGAGCTTTTCCAATACAAAGTTAAGGTCCCAGGCTGGAGTTGGGGCACTCCTGGGTGGTCATAGATTTTTGGCCCCTCTGAGGAACTGCTTAAGGAGAAGAGGGGAGGTTCTGTGTTATAATGAGCTGAAATGGCTGATGCATGAATTTTGATGGAGGAGAAAGACAGGCCCTTGTGAAGCATCTCAGTTAAGTATTGTAAAATCTGAGGTAAATTGGGCACTGCTGTGCTCATCCCTTGAGGATAGTTCCAGGCACAGAATCTTTTCCATTTTTCGGCATAAGATTTTCTAGTACTAGGCCGCCTTGCCTCTAAAATGATATCCGTCACTGGTTTACAGAGCGATGGCAAAGGAGAGATTAGGGAATTAGCCAGGCTGCTAGGTTGTGTATGAAGCTGAGGGTGCAGAATCTGGTTCTCCTGCTGAGACAATAGGGTAGGAGTCTGAGGCAGGGGCCATCAGTGAAGCACGCGCAAGAGGGGGTACACCACAGTTGGCGTGGCCAGTCTGGTGCAGTCAAAATTGTCCTTGGTTTGTCTTGTTTGATCTTTAGTACTTTGGAGAGCAGAGACAGAGGAGAAAAGGCATAAACTGAGCATCCACTTTCCAAGCTTGTTTGTGGGAAGTCCTTGTGCAAAATTTGTCCAATTGATAGTTCTTGGGGAAGGCAAACAGGTCTATATCTGAGCTCCCCCATTTGCTTGTCAACATGTTGAAAATCCTTGGTTCCAGCTTCCACTCGTGTGTGTGCATGAGGTTTCTGCTTAGTTCGTCTGCCAGTGTATTTAGTTTTTCTGGCAGGAATTGAGCTTGTAGATGCACTTGTTAGCGCAGGTCTGTGTTCCACAATGCCATGGCTAGTCTGCATAGGTAGTAAGAATGTGTACCCCCCCCCCGCTTGTTTATGTAACACAACAGTGGTGTTGTCCGAATTTACCATTAATTGTCCTGGAAGAATGTGGTCCTTGAAGGCTGTCAGAGCATTCTGTACAGATAACATTTCTTTCTGATTGATATGCAAGTGCATTTGACTTGGATTCCATTTGCCCTGAATGCACTTTCCTGCCAGGTGAGCCCCCCATGCAAAATCTGATGCGTCTGTTAGGGCTTGGGCGGCAGGGGGTGGTGTGAATGGTAGTCCCTTGTTTTGGTGGCAGGCCTCTGCCCACCAAAGAAACTCTAGGTGTATGCAAGGTATGCTAGGAATCATTGCTTCTAGATCCTGAGAATGTTGACACCATAGGTTTTTTAGATACCATTGTAGTTTCCTCATATGCAGTCTTGCATATGGAATTAGGAGAATGCAGGGCATATGGAATTAGAAGAATGCAGGAGGCCATGAACCCCAAGTCTTGTAGTATTTGCCTTGCAGATAGTAGGGTTTTTGTGGCCACTTGTCTGAAGTAGGTTGTCAAATGAATTTGTTTCTCTGCCGTGAGGCAAGCCATGTGGGAAGTTGTATTCAAGCTTGCTCCCAGGAATATGATTTGTTGACAGGGTACCAGGTGTGATTTATTTTCGTTTATGGTATACCCCAGACAAGTTAGCACCCTTTGTACAAAGGCCAGATGATTCAAAAGTATGTCCTGGCTTTCTGCCTGAATTAAACAATCGTCCAGGTATGGGCATATTTGAATATTTCTTTGCCTGCAAAATGCGATGACTGGGGCTAGGCACTTTGTGAATACCCTGGGCGCAATAGATAAGCTAAAGGCAGTGCAGAGAACTGGTAGTGATTGTAGTCTGCTTTGAAGCGTAGGTATCTTTTGCAAGATTCCCTGACTGGGATGTGCAGGTATGCTTCCTTTAAGTCAAGTGTTACCATCCAGGCATCTTTTCCTAGCATAGGAAACAACTGGTGAAGAGTCAGCATCTTGAATTTTGGAATCACCAAAAAGGTGTTTAGAGTAGACAGGTCCAGAATAGGACTCCATGAATTATCTTTTCTGGGTACCAGGAGTAGAAACATTGCCCTTTTTCCTCTTCTGGTACAGTTTGAATAGCCTTTATGTTTAAAAGAGAGAGTATTTGCTTTTGAGCCTCTGATCACTGATTTGGGGGGTGGATCTAGCCAACTTTTTGGCATTGGTAATGTGTGGAAGTGAAATCTGTATCCTTGGGACACTATTTAAAACCCATTTGTCTTGGGTAATGAGTTCCCAGTTTTTGGCCTGCAGACTAATCTTTCCCCTTAAAGAAGCATTCAGTTGAGAAGTGCTTGGAAGTTTTAAAATCAAGTCACAGTTTTCCATAGGGGGGAGTCTTACTATTCCCAGATTTGGAAGCGGAAGCCCCCCACTGCTTAGTCTTGTGCGTACCCTGGGACAGAAACCTGGAATTTCTTTTGTGTCTGGGTTTGGATTGAGAAGGCTTGGAAGGAGCCTGAAAGGACCAATTCTTAGAGGGCCAATGCCTACTAAATCTTGGAGGCTGAACTTGTAAGAAATCTTTAATAGTTTGCATAGATTTATCTTGATCTTCCATCTTTTTAAGAACTTCCTCAGCTTTGTTGCCAAACAGGCGGTCCTGATTTAAGGGAGCATCCAACAGTTTGGCTTTAACATGATCAGGCAACGATTGCTCCTTAAGCCAAGCATGCCTTCTGAGTACAGACCTAGTGACAGCAGCCCTGCAAGAGGCCTCTAAAGAATCAAACCCACATTGCAAAGCATGCTTTCCAACCTGTTCAGCAGAATGCATTAAATCCTGTAATTCCTTATTTTTAGCACAGTCAGGAATCATCATTTTCTGTTTAAGCAATGCAATAATATGTTGTTGATACTTTACCATATGAAACTGACAGTTTAAGGCCCTAATGGCCAATGTTGCAGAAGTGCAAACCTTCTTACCCCATCTATCCAGAGTCCTGGAGTCTCTCTATCAGAAGGGGTAGGGTTTTTGGCAGTAGAGGCCTTAATGCCTTTGGGTCCCTGTGAAATAGTCTCTGGATCCACAATAGGATTTTTAAAAAGGAACTTGTGAGAATCGGGAACCCTGTAATATCTGTCAGGCTTTCTGGGAGCAGGAGGCAAAGAATCAGGGGCCAAACTAGATTCCAAAAAGGCATCATCAACAATGTCTAGTACAGGAGGTATAGATAAAGGCCTATGCTGAGGCAAGCATAAGAAATCCCTAAGCCTCTTTTTCGAATCAGAAAAATCCTGGCTTTCCCAGTGGAAATGCTCCCTTAGAATGTGCAAGGTTTCACCAAAAGAAAAATCCTCTGGAGGGGAAGCAGAGGTAATAAGAGTCCTCTGCATCAGAATCCTCATAAGTAGATAAGGGTAAATTCCAGACCATCAGAAGAATCAGAAAAATCAGAATCCTTGTCAGAAGATTCATAAACAATTTCAGTCGTAGGTCTTTTAGAAGAGGGTGGTTGGCTTCCCCTGATTAAAGTTATAAGATCTTCAGCCATCCTTATTTGTTTTTTAGGCATAGAGGTCTGAGCATACAGCCTGGACGTCTGTTTTCTAGGCATGGTTCGAGATTTAGGCCTTAAAGGAGGGGTCGGTTTAATACGCAAGTATGTAGGCCTGAATACACCCTCAGAAGCCGGTGCCTGCACAGCGGCTCCGGACCCATCCAAGGTAGAGACATCCGCAGGTTCCACAGTTGAAGCATCTCGTGGCATACCGGACTCCGAATGGGTCTCAGTAGAGGCCTGCGAATCAGAAGTAGCGGTATCAGGGGCTGCGAAAGCACCTCACTGAGTACTGGCGACTGGCTTAGGAGAAGCGTTGTTGGCAGCTTTGGACCTAGGTGGCTTGTCTCTGTCTTTATCTTTGAATTTTTATGGCTTACTGACATTTCTGGATAATTGAACCAAGAACCGAAATATTTAGAGGAGAAAATATACCAACAGCAGCTCATGCGTTGATTAAATAAAGCACAAAACCGACAGCAAGGTACGTTGTGGTCAGGGCCTAGGCAAGGAATACAGTACAAATGAAAATCTTTGTGAGGTATTTGCTTTCCACAAGAAATGCAATTATTAACTTTTACTGACATTGGTAAGAAGCAAGAAAAAGTTTCCCCAATGGGGTACTTAGCTTTAGTCGAAGACTTTGGTTCTGAAATGAAAATTTCAGGAGTCGGCCGACTGGCACTTGCGAACTACTACTGCTTCGGGCACCACACAGCAAGAAAGACTGGTGTAATGGCGTCGACTGCATGTTTTATAACCCTGACGACCTGACGTCATGGAAGAAGGGACAGCAACTGACACAGGACTCAATACTTTGCTAATCAGGCCGACTGAGGGCTACTGCAAGCAGATAACCCAAACGTGATGACTGCAACAGTGAAACACGAAGAAAGTACAGTTTTGTACCTACCATAAATGTAGATGTCCGATAGGTATGCATCTGCAGTCATAACATATGGGTTGTCCTGCCTCAGGCAGCCCTTCGGTCGGCCAGATTCCAAAGTCTGGGTCTGGCCTCGGCTGATGTCGCACCTTCCCCGACGTCAGAGCGTCTGGGGTATAAAAGCATCAGCAGACGCCATTTTCCTCAGTTTTTCTTGCCCCAGATGCCAGGTGCCCTCTAGGAAGGCTAAATTTGGATAAATGCAATAGAACTCCAAACATTTGCAAAATTATATATATATATACATGTATATACAAACAAATACACCATAATAGATTCCCCCAGCTAGCTAAAAGAGGGGTAAACACCCTAGGAATACCACAGAGGGGTAGGAGGGTGGGTAAACCTGACTGCAGATGCATACCTATCGGACATCTACATTTACGGTAGGTACAAAACTGTACTATGTCCTTCAAGGATGCATCTGCAGTCATAACATATGGGTAGAATACCATAGCCAATCTGGGGGAGGAGGTACTAAGAAAAAGATGGTGTAGTTAAGATCCCCTGCAGGACTGCAGTAGCAAAGCCTGCTCTGGATCTGGAGTATAAAGGTAGATTGTAATGTTTGGTAAATGTATGCACGGAGCTCCAAGTAGCAGCTTCTAAAATGTCCTTGGTAGCCACCCCTCGTAGGAAGGCTGTAGTGGTGGCCGTGGCCCTTGTGGAATGAGGACTGATGTTTGCAGGAACTGACTTTCCATGAAAGGAGTAACAAAATCGAATGCAATTTCCTATCCATTTTGAAATTGTCTGTTTGGAAATTGCTTTTCTTTGCACCCCTGCAGCATATGCTACAAATAGTTGGTCAGTTTTTCTGCTACTTTTAGTTCTGTCCAAGTAGTAGCGTAGTTGTCTGTGTATATCCAGGGTGTGCAGAAGTTTTTCCCCTCTATTCTGTGGATTTGGGAAGAACGTAGGCAAGTGAATAGCTTGGTTCAAGGATACCCTAGATACCACCTTTGGCATAAAAGTAGGATTAGTTCTTAGTGTAACTCTGTCCTGATGGAAGATAAGAAATGGCTGTACTGCCATTAATGCTTGTAACTCAGATACTCTTCTTGCTGAAGTTATTGCCAGAAGGAATGCAGTTTTCCAAGACAGAAACTGAAGATCCGCTGTTGCTGCTAGTTCAAAGGGAGGAAGTGTTAGTTTCTCCAAGACAAAGTTGAGATCCCAAGCAGGTAAAGGGGGTTTTCTTGGAGGTTTGATATTTTTGATCCCTCTCAGAAAGTGCTTGAGGAGAGGGTGTGAGAAGATAGGTGGATCCACATTGTATTCTGCTGAAATTGCTGAGGCATGAATCTTAATGGAAGAATAGGAAAGGCCATTGTGGAACAGTTCTGCTAAGTATTCCAGAATATGTGTCATGCTTGCCACTGTCACATCTAAGCCTTTTGATGTGTTCCAAATGAAAAATATTTTCCATTTAGCTGAGTATGTCTTCCTAGTGGAAGGCCGGCGAGCTTCCATGATAATGTCCTTTACTCTCTGTGATAAAACATTTTGTTTTGGATTTAAGGGATTTTCCAGGCAGTTAGCTGCAATGTTTTTAAGTTGGGATGCATGATCTTGAAATTGTTCTGCGTCAGAAGAGGCCGTAGGGGGAGAGGCCATGGTTTTGCCTGTGACATGCTCCTCAATAGTGGATACCAATGTTGCCTTGGCCAGTCTGGAGCTATCAGAATCACTCTTGGCTGTTCCTCCCTGATCTTCAGTAGAACCTTGTACATTAAAGGGAGAGGTGGGAAGGCATATACTTTTAGAGCTTTCCAGCTGAAAGAGAGAGAGTCCACCCTCCATGCTTGTGGGTGCTATGTCGTTGAGCAGAATGTCCTCAGTTGATGGTTGAGGAGGGAGGCGAACAGATCTATCTCCGGCGTTCCCCATGCCTTTGTTATGAGTTGGAAGATGTCTGGGTGCAGCATCCATTCGTGTGCATCCATGGTAGTTCTGCTTAAGCTGTCTGCCAGTGTATTTTCCTTTCCTGGCACGAACTGGGACTGCAGTTGGATATTGAGTTTCAGGCATAGCTCCCATAGATTCATAGCCAGCCGGCATAGAGGGTAGGAGTGTGTGCCTCCCTGCTTGTTTATGTACCACATGACCGTGGTGCTGTCTGTCCTTATTAACAGGTGGCCTTGATGGAGGAAGGGTTTGAAAGCCTCAACTGCATGCATCACTGCCAGCATTTCCTTTTGGTTTATGTGCATGTGTAGCTGTCCTTGAGACCATAGGCCTTGGATACATTTGCCTCCATGTGTGCTCCCCATCCTCTGTCTGAAGCGTCCGTGGTGATGGTTTGTTATGTTTTTGGTTTGTTGAAAGGCAACCCTCTGTTGGACTGGCAGGCCCGAGCCCACCACAGGAATTCCTTTTGAAGGCAAGGAATGATTGGTATCAAAGTTTCCAAACTGTGACTGTGTTGAGACCATACCATTGTAATTTTCTCATATGCAGCCTGGCCTGTGGTATCAGAATTATGCAGGATGCCATGTAACCCAGGGCCTGCAGGATTTTCCTTGCAGTAAGCTGAGCTTGTCTTGTCAGATTCATGAAGTAATCCGAAGTTGTTTTTGTTTTTCTTCTGTGAAAAAGGCCATTTGGGTGGTTGTGTCTAAATCCGCACCCAGAAAGGTTATCCTTTGGGATGGAACCAGTCTTGATTTTTGGATGTTGACTGTGTATCCCAATGCCTGTAGTAGGTGGATGGCATAGGCCAAGTCTTTTATCAAATTTCCCTTGTTGTCCGCTTGTATAAGGCAGTCGTCCAGATAAGGGTAGATTTGAATCCCCTGAAGTCTGCAGTGTGCAATTACTGATGCCAGGCATTTCGTGAATACTCTGGGCACAGTAGATAAGCCAAAGGGCAATGCTGAGAATTGATAATGCTCTGATCCTGCAAGAAATCTGAGGTGCCTTCTGCAGTTTGATCGAATAGGGATGTGCAGGTATGCCTCCTTGAGATCTAGAGTCACCAGCCAAGACTCCTTGCCCAACATGGGAAGAAGTTGCTGTAGGGTCAGCATCTTGAATTTTGGCACAATGAGGTAAGTATTCAGTGCGGACAGGTCGAGAATAGGCCTCCATTGATTTTCTTTTCTTGGTACAAGGAATAGTCTGGAGTAAAATCCTTGGCCTTGCTCTGAAAGTGGTACCTTTTCTATAGCTTTCATTTGGAGCAAGTTGTTGATCTGCTTTAAAGCCTCTGCCCTCTGATTTGGTGGAAGGTTTGGCATTCCGTTTCTTTTTGGCAAAGTGTGGAAGTGGAACCTGTATCCTTTTGTCTATTATTTGCAGTGTCCATGTGTCCCTTGTAATATAATGCCAATTTTTTGAGAATAAAGCAAGCTTTCCGCCCAAGGGTGCTTCCAGTTGAGCCCTGGTGGGCGGAATCAGAGTAAAGTCATTGAGCCTGTCCTGGTGTAGTAGTTGTTGCTGCTGTTGCACTACCTCTCTGGTTGGCAGGCTGCCACTGACGGCCTCTGTAAGAGCCCCTAGATTGGCCTCTGCCTCTGGGGCGTCTGTTCCTGCCTCTCTGGGCTCTGTCCGAGTCTGGAAAGGACCAATTCTTAGCAGGCCAGTTTCTGCTGAATCTCGGTGGTTGTACTTGTAGGAAATCCTTAACTGTTTGCACAGATTTTGCCTTTTCTTCATACTTTAAGACCTCCTGAGCAGAGGAGCCAAATAAATTTTGTTTCTCCATTGGAGCATCTAGGAGTTTAGCTTTAACATGGTCTGGCAAAGATTGTTCCTTCAGCCAGGCATGCCTACGAATAACTGCCCCAGTCATAGCTGACCTAAATGAAGCCTCCAATGCATCATAACCACACTTTAAGAAATGATTACTAACCTGCTGTGAGTTGTGTACCAAATCCTGAGGGGATTTATGGTCAAGGGGCTCAGGTGAAGAAAGCTTCTTGTTCAGTTCATCTAACAAATACCCTTGGTACTGTATCATATGAAATTGACAATTTAGTGCCCTGACGGAAAGAGTTGCAAAAGTATATACCTTCTTTCTCCATCTCTCTAAAGCTCTAGACTCTCTTTCAGAAGGTAGAGGATTTTTGGCAGTGGCACCCGCAACCCCTTTAGGGCCCAGAGTAATAGTTTCTGGGTCTGCAGAATGGGCTTTATACAGATGAAAATGAGAATCCGGGACCCTGTAGTATCTATCAGGTCTGGCAGGGGCCGGGGGGAGAGTATCAGGGGCTGTACTGACATCACTGTACACATCATCAATTACATTCAAAACAGGAGGTATAGCCAAGGGCCTATGCTGAGGCAAATGTAAAAAGGTCCTTAATCTTTTTCTAGAATCAGAGAATTCCTGACCTTGCCATTGAAAATGCTCTCTCGTGGAGTGTAGAGTCTCACCAAAGGAAAACTCTTCAGGAGGGGAGGCTGAAGGAATAGATTCTTCAGCATCAGAATCCTCAAAGGGCGAATAAGCCTCCTCCTGGTGGTCTGACAACTCAGAACCATCCGAGGACTCATCTGAAGAGTGTGGGTCAGAAGGCTCAGTCCTGGGCCTTTTGTCTGGTGGAGGGTGAGAGGCCCTGTCCGGGGTGAGGTTGTGAACCTCTAATTAAAGAAATAAGGTCCTCTGCAAGGCTGAGGATCTGAGAACTAGAGGAAGGCCTCTGGGAGGTAGTCTTGGGAGGCAAAGCTTTAGAAAGTTTAGCAGCTTTAGCCCTAGAAAAGGCCTTAATGGACATGGAAGCAGGGGGCCTAGCTGCCCCATGTGCAGGAGTAGATATGTCCAAAGGTATGGTGTCGGACATATCCTGGGCACTGGTTTCGGTAGGTAGCTCGGTAGCCGACTCAGCCGGGGCCTCCCGGGCCGCGGTGGTCGGTTGAGTGGATTCGGATGAAGGAATCTCAGAGGACTCTGTTTCGGCCAAAACCGAGACACTCGCGGTAGGCCTTACCGTGGTTTCAGCCGAAACCGCGGGCCGCGAGTGTCGGTCCTTGTCCTTCCGTTTTTTCACCAAATGTGATGTCGGAGTCTCCGACGGCATTTTATATGCAAAACTAGCCCCAAAAAATTCCTCTGCAAACTCCGACCGACGTCTAAGAGTTCGTCGGTTGAAGGAAGCACAGGCTGAACAGGACGATACGTCGTGGTCTGGGCCTAAGCAAGGAAGGCAGTAGGAATGGAAATCCTTATGAGGTATTTGTTTCCCACAAGTTAAACAATTATTTACTTTATCTGACATCGGCTGAGGCAAGAAAGAGTCCCCAATGGGGTACTTAGCTTTTTCGAAGTTTTCGGTAACTGAAAACACTGGATCTGACCGACCGGCACTTGCGAACAGCTTCTGCTTCGGGCACCACGCGGCAAGAAAGACTGAGGAAAATGGCGTCGGCTGATGCTTTTATACCCCAGATGCTCTGACGTCGGGGAAGGTGCGACATCAGCCGAGGCCAGACCCAGACTTTGGAATCCGGCCGACCGAAGGGCTGCCTGAGGCAGGACAACCCATATGTTATGACTGCAGATGCATCCTTGAAGGACATCATCTGGCGACTAGCTTAACGGAAGTGTCGTCGGCAGCTTTGGACCTATGCAGTCCGTCTCTGTCTATCCTTTTTCGGAATGTTGGTAGTCAGATGGCTTACCGAAGCCATTTCTGGATAATTAAACTGAGTACCGAAATAGTTTGCTGCAAAAATGGACCAACAACTAATAGTTCGAGGATTGAATAAGGCACAAAAACGATAGTGAGGGACATCGTGGTCTGGGCCTAAGCAAGGAATGCAGTACGAATGAAAATCTTTGAGGTATTTGCTTTCCACAGGTAATACAATTGTTAACTTTTACTGACATCGGTTTAGAGCAAGAAAAAGGATCCCCAATGGGGTACTTAGCCTTTTTGAAGACTTCGGTTGTGAAACTCGAAAACGAAAATTTCGGGGGTCGGCCGACCGGCACTTGCAAACTGCTTCTGCTTCGGGCACCGCGAGGCAAGAAAGACTGATTTAATGGCGTCGGCTGCATGCTTTATACCCGATTACCCGACGTCATGGAAGGCCCAACTCTGATATTTAGGCCGGCTGAGGGCTACCTGCAGGCAGATAACCCAAATGTAATGACTGCAACAGTGAAACATGAAGAGCATCTAGAGTGATGATGCCTGCCACTAACCCTAAAGTTTGTAAAAGTCTTGCAGTCACTGTTCTGCCGCGAATAATCTGTCTGACTTGTGATTTTATACTTTGAAGTCCTTCTAGGGGAAGTGATGTGATTCTGGTGATTGTGGTTAATACCACTCCTATAAATCCTAATTGTTGTGTTGGCTCTAGATGGGATTTTTCATAACTTATAGTGATCCCTAGTGAGGAGCATGTTTGAAGAACATAGTTCCTTGCCTGCAGCAGTAGATGGCTGGTGGGTGCAGTAATCAGCCATGAGTCTAGGTATGGAAACATGCAGAGTCCTTGAAGTCTGATGTGAGCTGCTACCACTGCCATGCATTTGGTGAACACACTGGGGGCTCTGCTGAGACCAAAGGGCAGGGCTCTGAACTGATGATGACTGGCTCCTAGCTAGAAGTGCAGGGATCTTCTGGAGCTCTTGTTCATTTTTATGTGATAATACGCATCCTGAAGATCTACTGAGCACATCCAATCATCTTCTTTTAATAACGAAAGTATAGTCTGAACCATAACCATCCGGAATTTGGTTTGTTAGTCTTGTTCAACACACTGAAATCCAAAATTGGCTTCCAGTCCCGCGTTTTCTTTGGCACTAAAAAGAATCTTGAGTAAACTCCAGATCCTATTTGGTCTGGTGGGCTGCTTGGATGGGTCTTTTTTTCAGCAGTTTTTGAATTTTTAAGACTGCTGCATCCCTGAGACTGGATGGAACATCTGGGATTCTTTTTGGTTGTCTGGGAGTTTTTGAAAATGGGATATTGTAACCTCTGGTTCTAATCCTCTGCACCCAATCATCTGTTGTTACATCTAGCCAGGCAGATTGGAGGCAGTCGAGGGGATGATTATCCCTGCACCTGAGGATGACAACAGGGCCTCCATTCAGGAGTGCTGATAGGAGTCATCAGTGAATGAATCTCTGGAACCCTGACTTTGTGGGCCACCTCTGCCTAGAGCATGGCATCTTCCATTGTAACTCCCCCCTCTACCCCCTAGTCTCTTTCTTAGGAGAATGGATAGTTGGACTCTCATCAGCAAGTTCCTTTTTTGTGGATGCTAAAACCACCATGGCGTCTACTAGTATCTCTTTAGCCCAATGTTGTCGATTCTCAGGAGCTGATAAAATGCATTCTGGTTTCTTTGGGATTGGTTCAATGGAATCTGGTATCTTTCCAAGTCCACTGTGCAATCAGTTTAAACGGGTCAGCAGGCAGAGATCCAAGAGGTACAGGGTCAGGCATGGAAAGCCTGCAGATATACAGATTTCTTTGCAGAAGGCTGTTGGGAAGTCCAGCCAGCCCTCTGCTTGAGGATCTTGAATATATCTCCAAATGTGTCATCATCCAGGGTGACCTTGGGGAACCTTCCCCTTCATTGAACTCGGTATCCTCTGTGTAAGACTCTTCAGGGGAGTCCAAGTGCTTCCTCTTGCACTTTCTCTTCAATGGCACTTCCTCAGTGGGACTGGCTGGGGAAGAGTCTGCAGAGGACATAACCATCGTGGTTGGATCCTGAGGTTTCTGTACCCATTGTACGAGGGCAGAGGCTGGAGGTAGCTTTGGGTGAGGGTTAGGACAGGGTTGCTAGCCCAATGAAAGTGGTATAGACTGTGAGCCTGTGGTGGACAAGACCCTCTCCATGGCCTGGAAAGCAGGCCCCCCTGTAGAGTAGGAGCCCACAACCAAGGCAGACTCCCTCAGAACCACAATGCCCCCTGTACCAAGGAAACTGCCTTCGAGGCCGAAGCCAGAGTCAACCTCATGTGTGTCGAAGCCCCAAAGAGCATGGATGGCTCCGCCAACCCCGGAGTGGAATCACACTCCCAGGAACCAACAGGTCTCCAGTTCCAACAAAACCGAAGAGCTCAGGGCAGTTATCTGTGCCAGAGATGTAGATCTGATCAGTACCGACACAGTCGAGACCAGGACTGTTGGCACTGGGAACTCTGAAAGCTCAGTTGGAGTCGGAGGAGGAACAGTTGGAAAGATGGGTATGGTTCCACAGCCAGGAAGACTAGAAACTGATGAAGACGCTAAGTCCTTCGCTGCCACAAGCTGTTCTACCAGCCTCAAAACAGACTCTGTGAGGCTCTTGGTGGAACGGATCAGAGAGACCAAAGGGGAATGGGGTTTCTCCAAGAATGGGTTTGGAGGTCTGTCTCGAAAGGGATCCAGTGATAGGGAGTACTTTCTCCTAGGTCTGTTTTCAATAGGGATGTCTTTCGGTTCCTAAACAGATGGAACCGGGGATTGAAGTGATGCTGAAGACTTCTCCATGATAGTTGTAGGTGACAAAATAGTCACAGCAAAGACTGGCACAGAGGTTTGAAAAGACTTCCCTATTGGTTCCGCAGAAACTGTGAGAAAGTACAGTTTTGTACCTACCATAAATGTAGATGTCCGATAGTTATGCATCTGCAGTCATAACATATGGGTTGTCCTGCCTCAGGCAGCCCTTCGGTCGGCTGGATTCCAAAGTCTGGGTCTGTCCTCGGCTGATGTCGCACTTTCCCCGACGTCATAGCTTCTGGGGTATAAAGGCATCAGCCGACGCCATTTTCCTCTGTTTCTTGCCCCAGATGCCAGGTGCCCTCTAGGAAGGCTAGATTTGGATAAATGTTGAATGTTCCAAACAGTAGCAATATATATATATATATATATATATATATATATATATATATATATATATATATATATATATATATATAGATATATATATATATATACACACATATACACAAACAAACAAATACACCATAATAGATTCCCCCAGCTAGCTGAAAGAGGGGTAAGCACCCTAGGAATACCACAGAGGGGAAGGAGGGTGGATAATCCTGACTGCAGATGCATACCTATCGGACATCTACATTTATGGTAGGTACAAAACTGTACTATGTCCTTCAATGATGCATCTGCAGTCATAACATATGAGTAGAATACCATAGCCAAACTGGGGGAGGAGGTACTAAGATAAGGATGGTGTAGTTAAGATCCCCTGTAAAACTGCAGTTGCAAAGCCTGCTCGGGATCTGGAGTATAAAGGTAGACTGTAATGCTTGGCAAATGTATGCACGGAGCTCCAAGTAGCAGCTTCTAAAATGTCCTTGGTAGCCACCCCTCGTAGGAAAGCTGTAGTGGTGGCTGTGGCCCTTGTGGAATGAGGCCTGATATTTTCAGGAGCTGTCTTTCCATGAAAAGAGTAGCAAAAGCGAATGCAATTTCCTATCCATTTTGAAATTGTCTGTTTGGAAATTGCTTTTCCTTGCACCCCAGTTGCATATGCTACAAAAAGTTGGTCAGTTTTTCTGCTGGTTTTAGTTCTGTCCAGATAGTAGCGTAGTTGTCTGTGTATATCCAAGGTGTGCAAAAGTTTTTCTCCTTTGCTTTGTGGGTTAGGGAAGAACGTAGGCAAATGAATAGCTTGGTTCAAGGATACCCTGGATACCACCTTTGGCATGAAAGTAGGGTTGGTTCTCAGAGACACTATCCTGGTGAAAAATAAGGAAAGGCTGCACTGCCATTAATGCCTGCAACTCAGATACTCTTCTTGCTGAAGTGATTGCCAGAAGGAAAGCAGTTTTCCAAGATAAAAACTGTAAGTTTGCTGATGCTGCTGGTTCAAAAGGAGGCAGTGTCAATTTTTCCAGCACAAAATTGAGATCCCATGTAGGCAGAGGGGGTCTCCTTGGAGGTTTAACATTTTTGATCCCTCTCAAAAATTGTCTGAGAAGAGGGTGAGAGAAGATAGGAGGATCCATATTGTATTCTGCTGAAATTGCTGAAGCATGAATCTTAATGGAAGAATAGGACAGGCCATTGTGGAACAATTCTGCTAAGTATTCTAGGATGTGTGCTAGGTCTGCCACTGTGACATCTGTGCCCTTCGACGTGCTCCAAATGAGGAATCTCTTCCATTTAGCGGAGTATGTCTTCCTTGTGGAGGGTCTGCGAGCCTCCAGGATAATGTCCTTGACCCTCTGAGATAAGACAGTTTGGTTTGGTTTTAAGCAATTTTCCAGGCAGCTAGTTGCAGTGTTTTCAAGTTTGGATGCAGGGTCTTGAAATTGTTCTGCGTTAGAAGAAGAGGCCATAGGGGTAGAGGCCATGAGTTCGCCTGAGACATGCTTCTCAGTAGCGGATACCAGTGCTGTCTTGGCCAGTCCGGAGCTATTAATATCACCTTTGGCTGTTCCTCCCTGATCTTCAGTAGAACCTTGTACATCAATGGGAGAGGTGGAAAAGCATACACTGTTAGGGCATTCCAGCTGAATGAGAGAGAGTCCACCCTCCAGGCTTGTGGGTGGTATGTCCTTGAGCAGAATTTCTTCAGTTGGTGGTTGAGTGGGGAGGCGAACAGATCTATCTCTGGCATTCCCCATTTCTTTGTTATGAGTTTGAAGATGTCTGGATGCAGCATACATTTGTGAGCATCCGTGGTAGTTCTGCTTAAGCTGTCTGCTAGTGAATTCTCTTTTCCTGGTACGAATTTGGCCTGCAGCTGGATATTGAGATTCAGGCCTAGGTTCCACAGATCCATTGCCATCCGGCATAGAGGGTAGGAATGCGTGCCTCCCTGTTTGTTTATGTACCACATGACCGTGGTGTTGTCTGTCCTTATCAGCAGATGTCCTTGCTGGAGGAATGGTTTGAATGCCTCGATTGCATGCTTCACTGCCAGCATCTCCTTTTGGTTTATGTGCAAGTTTAGCTGGCCTTGAGACCATAGGCATTGGATACATTTGTCCTCCATGTGTGCTCCCCATCCTAGGTCTGAAGCGTCCGTGGTGATGGTCTGCCTTGGTTTTGGTTTGTTGAAAGGCAACCCTCTGTTGGACTGGCAGGCCTGAGCCCACCACAGGAATTCCTTTTGAAGGCATGGAATGATTGGTATCATGGTTTCTAGACTGTGCCTGTGTTAAGACCATACATTCCTTAGGTACCACTGTAATTTCCTCATATGCAGCCTGGCATGCGGGATCAAGATTATGCAGGATGCCATGTAACCCAGGGCCTGCAGGACTTTCCTTGCAGTAAGCTGAGCTTGTCTTGTCAAAGTCATGAAGTAATCTGGAAGTTGTTTTTGTTTTTCTTCTGTGAGAAAAGCCATCTGAGTTATTGTGTCCAGATCCGCACCCAAAAAGGTTATCCTTTGGGATGGCACTAGTCTTGACTTTTGGATGTTGACTGTGTATCCCAAGGCCTGTAACAGGTGTATGACATAGGCCAAATCCTTTATCAATTTTGTCTTGTTGTCCGCTTGTATTAGGCAGTCGTCCAGGTATGGGTAGATTTGAATTCCCTGAAGTCTGCAATGTGCAATTACTGATGCCAGGCATTTCGTGAATACTCTGGGCGCAGTAGATAAGCCAAAGGGTAATGCTGAGAATTGATAATGCTCTGATCCTGCAAGAAATCTGAGGTGTCTTCTGCAATCTGGTCGGATAGGGACGTGCAGGTATGCCTCCTTGAGATCTAGAGTCACCAGCCAAGACTCCTTGCCCAACATGGGAAGAAGTTGCTGTAGGGTCAGCATTTTGAATTTTGGCACAATGAGATATGTGTTCAGTGCGGACAAGTCTAGAATAGGCCTCCATTGGTTTTCTTTTCTTGGTACAAGGAATAGTCTGGAGTAAAATCCTTGGCCTTGTTCCATACATGGTACCCTTTCTATCGCTTTCATCTGAAGTAAATTGTTGATTTGTCTTAAAGCCTCTGGCTTCTGGTTTGGTGGAAGGTTTGGCATTCCGCTCCTTTTTGGTAAAGTGTGGAAGTGAAACCTGTATCCTTTGTCTATTGTTTGCAATGTCCATGTGTCCTTTGTAATGCAATGCCAGTTTTTTGAGAATAAAGCCCCAGCTTTCTGCCCAAGGGAGCTTCCAGTTGTTCCCTGGTAGGCGGAATCAGAGTCAAGTCATTGTGTCTGTCCTGTGGTAGTGGTTGTAGTTGCAGCTGTGGCACTACTCCTCTGGTTGGCAGGCTGCCACTGACGGCCCCTGTAGGTACCCTTTGATTGACCTCTGCCTCTAGGGCGTCTATTCCTACCCCTCTGTGCTCTGGAGGTGTCTGGAAAGGACCAATTCTTTGAAGGCCAGTTTCTGCTGAACCTCGGAGGTTGGACCTGCTGAAATTCCTTTACTGTTTGCACAGATTTTGCTTTTTCTTCCACTTTCTTTAGAATCTCCTGTTCAGGGGAGCCAAATAAACTTTGTTTCTCCATTGGAGCATCTAGGAGTTTAGCCTTGACATGGTCTGGCAAGGATTGCTCTTTTAGCCAGGCATGCCTACGAATTACTGCCCCAGTCATAGCTGATCTAAATGAAGCCTCCAGTGCATCATAGCCACATTTTAAGAAATGATTACTGACCTGCTGAGAGTTGTGTACCAAATCCTGAAGGGATTTACCGTCTAAAGGTTCAGGAGAAGAAAGCTTTTTATTCAGCTGATCTAACAAATATTCTTGGTACTGTATCATATGGAATTGACAGTTTAATGCCCTGGCAGAAAGAGTAGCAGATGTATAAACCTTTTTACCCCATCTCTCTAATGCTCTAGACTCTCTTTCAGAGGGTAGGGGAATTTTGGAAGTGGCAGCTGCAACACCTTTTGGGCCCTGAGAAATAGTTTCTGGGTCTGCAGCATGGGCTTTATACAGGTGGAAGTGAGAATCCGGGACCCTGTAATATCGGTCAGGTTTGGCAGGGGCCGGGGGAAGGGAATCAGGTGCAGAACTGACATCATTATACACATCATCAATTACAGTTAGCACTGGTGGTATGGCTAAGGGCCTATGCTGGGGCAAATGTAAAAATGTCCTTAATCTTTTTCTAGAATCAGAAAAATCCTGACCCTGCCATTGAAAGTGTTCCCTCATTGAGTGCAAAGTCTCCCCAAAGGAAAATTCTTCAGGAGGGGAGGCCGAAGGAATAGAGTCTTCTGCATCTGAATCCTCATAAGGCGAATAGGCCCCTTCCTGATGGTCTGACAAATCAGATCCATCCGTGGAGTAATCAGAGGAGTGAGGTTCAGAGGGTTCAGTCCTAGGCCTTTTGTCAGGTGGAGGTTGGGAGGCCCTGTCTGGGGGAGGTTGGGAACCCCTAATTAAGGATATAAGGTCCTCAGCAAGACTGAGAATCTGAGAACTTGAGGAAGGCCTCTGTGAAGTAGATTTGGCAGGTAAAGCTTTTGAAAGTTTGGCAGCTTTAGCCCTGGAGAAGGCCTTAATAGACATGGAAGCTGGGGGCCTAGCTGCCCCACGTGCAGGTGTAGAAATGTCCAATGGAATGGTGTCGGACAATTCTTGAGCGCTAGCTTCGGTAGGGATTTCTGAAGCCGACTCAGCCGGGGCCTCTCTGGCCTCGGTTGTCGGAGGTATGGTTTCAGTCGTAGTAAGAATCGAGGACTCTGTTTCAGCCGAAACAGAGACACTCGCGGTAGGCCTAACCGTGGTTTCAGCCAAAACCGCGGGCCGCGAGTTTTGGCCATATGCATAGTCGGAGTCTCCAACGGCATTTTATATGCAAAAGCGGATCCGAAAAATTCTTCTGCAAACTCCGACCAACGTCTAAGAGTCCGTCGGTTGAAGGAGGCACAGGCTAAACAAGCTGATACGTCGTGGTCTGGGCCTAAGCAAGGAAGGCAGTAAGAATGGAAATCCTTATGAGGTATTTGTTTCCCACAAGTTAAACAATTATTTACTTTGTCTGACATCGGCTGAGGCAAGAAAGAGTCCCCAACGGGGTACTTAGCTTTTTTCGAAGTCTTCGGTAGCTGAAATCTCTGGATCTGACCGACCGGCACTTGCGAACAGCTTCTGCTTCGGGCACCGCGCGGCAAGAAAGACTGGGAAAAATGGCGTCGGCTGATGCCTTTATACCCCAGAAGCTATGACGTCGGGGAAAGTGCGACATCAGCCGAGGCCAAACCCAGACTTTGGAATCCGGCCGACCGAAGGGCTGCCTGAGGCAGGACAACCCATATGTCATGACTGCAGATGCATCCTTGAAGGACATCTGGGGAGGTTTTAGCAGTTTTAATTGGTGGTGCCAACGAGACTGTTGGAACCGATCGGCTCCTCTTCTTAGATCCTTCATGTCTGGAAAAAATGGAAGGAGGAGAGCTAACATCAGTTTTGGACCTACTGGAACCAGATATGGCCTCCTTGAAATCTGATTAAATTAGACCTTTCAAAATAAACGTATTTTTTCGTTCTACAAGGGCCCAGTGGCTGAAGCTGTGACAGATAGCGCAGTCTTCTTGAAAATGCACCGGGCTCATGCAGTAGACCCAGAGTATCCATCAGAGTTTAGCAATCTTCTATCACACTTCTGGCATCTTTTGAAGCCAGAAGTACCCCAGTCTTCTCTGCCATGTCAGCAAGCGCACACACACACACAGAAAGAGATAAAGGGAATTTTTTTTGTTTTTTATGGTTAAGCAGGAGCAAAAAGTGTACCAATGGTACGGAAGGGTTACCATTACGGTTAAATTGGAAAGAAAAGTATCAACAATGGTACTGAAGATTTGCCAGAAAGGTAAATATAGAGAAAGTGAAAGAAAGAGCGAGGTACTACTAATGATGGCATTGATAGAAAAACACTGAAAGTGTTAAGGAAGGAGCCTAGACAGGAGCTGGGTAAGCAAAATAAGTATAGAGAATAACAAGATTCTGAAGGAAAAAAAAACTTGGCAGTTTAAAAGAAATAAGTTCGCTCGAGAGCTGACAGGAAAAATGCATCTGGTACGAAAAGTGGCAAAAGATCTGAGGTAATCCTGAAAGGAGCATTAGGGGTAAAGTTAAGCTAGAAAGTCTTTGGAAGCCGCAAGCTGGAATAACGGCAGATTCTGTTTCGAGGTTTTTGGAAGCCACGAGCTGGAATTACGGCAGAGTCTGTTTCGAGGTTTGGAACTGTACCCTCAGTCAAAGATTACGTGACAACTGACATCAGATCAAATGTTTACACTAAAAATAAGAAAAGAATCACATTCCAATTGGCAGAAAAAAGAAGTTACGTCTTACCATAACATTCCATCCGATGGGTTCGGAACAGAGTTGGCCTAATATACCAAGCTCACGCCAGCTAAAAAAACTCTCAAGCTAACCTTTTACCCACAGTGCCCTTCTCCCTGTTACCTCAGATCGAGTTTGCCCAATATTAGTAAAGCAGAAGCTCATTTCTGCACAAATGCCCTAACTCACCACTTGGACCCAAAGAATCCCCCAGGAGCCTTTGGAGGGGGAAGGAGGGTGGGAGGTGATGAATGAAAGAAGATCAACAACACAGATGGAACGTTATGGTAAGACATAACTTCTTTATCTGATGCTGTTAATCTTCTTTCCATTCATCACTGATGGGACAGAATCCCATACTATCTTGTGTTCCTTGGGCGGCCCTTATGGAAGAATGTTCCTGAGCACCACTGAGCCAAAGGCAGCTCTCCCTCTGGAGACCACATCCAATTTGTAATGATTAAAGTGTGGGGATTAGCCCATGTGGCTACTGCACAAATATCTATAGAGGCTCTTGAATGGAAGCCTACAGAAGTTGCCAGAGATCTGGTAGAGTGGGCTTTAACATTCTGTGGTATAGGTTTTTTCGCAAGCGAATAGGTGCAGTGTATCCAGTCCCTTAGCCATTTAGATAAAGTCACCTTGGAAAAAGAATTTCCCATTCTAGGTCCAGAGAAAGAAATGAAAAGTTGGTCAGTTTTACGTATTGCTTTGGTTCTGTCTAAATAAACCCTCAGTTGCCTGTGTACATCCAAAAAATGGAAGCAGTATTCAACGTTATTAGTAAAATTTGGGTAAAATTTGGGAAAAATACTGGCAAGTCAATGGTCTGATTGATGGAAAAAAATAAAATAAGTTTGGGGAGAAAGGATGGGTTTTGTCCAGGGTGATACTCTGCCCTTGTGGAAGATTAAATAGGGTTTTTTAATGCAAAATGCCTGAAGCTCTGAAATTCATCTGGCAGACATGATGGCTACCAGGAAAAAGGGACTTCCAAGACAGAAATTTGAGGTCATACTTAGCTGCAGGTTCAAAAGGAAAACTAACGTGATGTTCCATGGCCCTATAGGTTGTCTGATTGGAGGGCCTAATGTGAGAGATCCCTTTACGAAAGGTTCAGCATAACTAAAAAGAGAGATGAGGGGAGAATTATCCAACCTATCATAAAAGTTAGAAATAGCCGCTAGATGTATTCATATAGAAGAAGCTGCAGCGCAGTCCTCGAAAAACTTTGACAGATATTGTAAGACTGCTGTAACTGGAGCAGAGTACGACTCTAGCCTTCTTTTCTTAGACCAAATAGAGAATCTCTTTCATTTGTCTAGACATAGTCTTCTGGTGGATGGTTTGTGAGATGAGGGAAGGTTATCCCATCTGACGATCAATGGAAGTGGAGAAACCAAGCTGTCAGCTTGAGACTGGACAGATTCAGGTGAGTCAACCCTTGGGACTGAGAAATCAAGTCTGGAAAAGGGACCAGAATCCACGGTCGACAACAGATGAGGCTGAAGGAAGGGGAACCAAACTTGTTGAGGCCAAAATGGGGCTATGAGGATCACTCTGCACTTCAACTGAATTGCTTTCTTTATGATTTGGGGAATCCGAGGGATGGGGGGATAAGCATATAGCAGTCCTGTGGACCAATCATTAATCAGAGCATCCCTCGGGGACTCCCCCTGTGGGGGAAATGGGGCAATGTAGCTGCTACACTTGTTGTTTGACGGTAAGGTGAACAAGTCGCAGCAAGGCTGGCCAGATGGCTGAAAATTTTCGCCGCTACACTGGGATTGAGGGACCACTTGTGAAGTAGGAGAATACATCTGCTCAATGTGTCTGCAATCACGTTGGAATTCTGTGGGATATGCATTGCTATCAGAAAGTGGTTGGAAGCTCGCCCACTGCCAAATTCTCATGGCCTCTCAACATAGGGGATAAGACTTGGTTCTTTCTTGCTTGTTGATATACCAGACTACTGACATGTTGCCTGATTGAATTGCGATCGCTCTAGAAGGAAGAACAGATTAGAATGCTTGCATCACTAACCGCACCGCACTCAGTTCTAGAATGCTGAAATGCAGGTTGGCCTCTATAGTGGACCATGTGCCTTGGATTTTCTTATCCCCAAAAATGGCCCCCCACCCTATTAGGAAAGCATCCGTGGTCACAATGGTCTTGGGTTGGGGAGGATGGAATGGGCAGCACCAAAGTCCTCTCTCTGGCCTCATCCACCAAAGAAGGTCCTGTCTGCAACAACTGGTTATCCAAATCTGAAAGCTTTGGGGGTGGTGATTTGGAAACCACTGAGAAAGCAGAAGCCACTGAATTATTCCCATATGTAGTTTCGTAAGAGGCACTATTGGTATGGCAGCTGCCATGGATCCTAAAACCTGAAGAACCTCTCTTGCTGAGGCGCTGTTTTGACAGAATATCACCTGGAGCTGGAGCCTCAACCTTTGAAGTCTGTGAATTGGGAGACACCAGACAATAACGGATGTCGAAGACTGCTCCACTGAACTCTATGGACCGAGTTGGAACAAAGTTGGATTTCTCCCAGTTTATCATTATTCCCAAACGTCTTGCCAGGGAGAGTGTACTGCAGGGCTGCTACCAGAAGATGCTTGGTGGGGGTGGTAAGGAGCCAATCGTCCAAATACGGAAACACCCAGAATCCTTGCAGCCTCAAGTGAGCTGTGACCACTGCCATGCACTTTGTGAACACTCTGGGGGCTGTAGAGTCCGAAAGACAGGGCATAAAATTGGTAGTGATTGGCTCCTAGCCAGAAGCGAAGTAGACTCCTGGAGCATTTGTCCATTTTGATGTGGTAATACGTGTCCCGCAGATCTATCGAGCACATCCAATCGCCTTCTTTAGAAAAGGGAGAATGGACTGAACAGTGACCATCCAGAATTTAATTTGGGGAATGGACTTGTTTAAATTGTTGAGATCCAGAACTGAGTCTCCAGTCCCGTCTTTTTTGGCACCAAAAAGAATCTGGAGTAGAATCCGGATCCGCATTGGTCTGGTGGGACTATTTGGATTCTACAGCTGCTTCTTTCCTTTGACTGGGTGGAATGTCGGGAAGTTTTGCTAGCAGTTTTGGGTAAGTGATGAGGGGAATGGTATAGCCTCTGGTTATGATCTTCTGCACCCAACGATTAGAAGTTATTGAATGCCAGGCAGCGTGGTGCAGAGAGAAACGTCCCCCGACTGCTTCCAGAGCAAAGCAATCAGGTCGCTCTTCAAGGGCGCTGGTAAGGCTGCCCAGAGAAAAATCACTGGGTCACTGATTACGCGGACCCACTCTGCCTTGGTGGGGGGGGGGGTCTTCCAGAATTGTTACCCCCTCTGCCCCTGGGGGGTATCATCGCACGTGTGGCATGGAAAGGACACAGATTTTATGTGCCACATTTTCTCGCACCTCTGGTTCCTGGAAAAGGAACGTTGAGGATTGGAAAAATATTTACCTATGGCAGACAGGGTCTTACTGTCCTGCTCACATCTGGCCAGTGCGTCTTTCACCTTGGGGGCAAAAAGGGAATATGCTTCGATTGGAGCATTCAGGAAGGAAGACTTGAAAAGATCCGCGAAGTCAGACAGGTGCATCCAGGCATGGCATCCTAACTATGCCTGAACCTGCCGCTTTAGCCACCCCTTCAGTTGCATGTGAAAGCAACCTCAAGGATGAATTAGAAATAGATTCCAGGGCTGCGAGGCAACTTTGTCTCTTACCTTGTCAGACACCTGTCCTGTGAGTGGTCCAGAGAGTTCGGAAACCAAGTCTCTTTGGAGCCCCATAAAATGTGCCAAGTAATTCAGAGACCGTATGGCAAAAGTCGCAGAAGCAAAAACTCACTTCTCTAATCTGTCCACAGGCCGGGACTCTATTGGGTGGATGAAAGTACAGTTTTGTACCTACCATAAATGTAGATGTTCGAAGATCCACATTGCTGCAGTCCTTACTTATGGGTAGTCCGCTGTCCTCGGTCGGCCCGAATACCAAAGTATTAGGCTGACGTCGGTCATTGGCGCACAGCCCTGACATCAGAGCGTCAGGGTATAAAAGCGCATGACCGACGTCATATCCTCAGTCTTTTCTTGCCCCAGATGTCAGAAGGCCCTAAAAGAAAGGCCACAGCCAAAAAACAGAGTACCTTCCCAAAAGATATGCCCAACTACAGCCATCACCCAAACCATATAACCATGCTAAGCTACAGAGGGAAGGAGGGAGGGATTGGACTGCAGCAATGTGGATCTTCGAACATCTACATTTATGGTAGGTACAAAACTGTACTATGTTCTTCATCTCACATTGCTGCAGTCCTTACTTATGGGTAGAATCCCAAAGCAACGGGAAAGGGAGGTTGGAAAAATCATAAAGCATTAGGGGCTGCTAAAATGCCCTGTAATATTGCAGTGGCAAATCCAGCCCTAGACTTAGAATAAAGAGGAAGGTGGTAATGTTTAGAAAAAGTATGCACTGAACTCCAAGTGGCTGCTTCCAAAATATCCTTTGTAGCTACACCCCTTAGAAAGGCAGTAGAAGTTGCAGTAGCTCTAGTGGAATGAGGTCTGATTCCAGTCGGAATCTGCTTACCATGATGGGAATAACAAAAGAAATACAAAACCCAATCCATTTAGAAATAGTTTGTTTTGAAACAGGTCTACCCTGTGAACCCAAAGCAAAAGAAACAAACAACTGCTGAGACTGTCTGAACTCCTTGGTTCTGCTCAAATAATAACGCAACTGCCTGTGAATATCCAAAGTATGCAAAATCTTCTCCCTTTATTTTGAGGATTTGCATAAAAGTAGGCAAATGAATAGTTTGGTTTAAGGCCACACTAGAAACCACTTTAGGCATAAAGGAAGGATTAGTACGCAAAGATACCCTATCCTTATGAAAAATCAAGAAAGGCTCCACTGCCATAAGGGCCTGTAATTCAGAAACCCTTCTTGCAGAAGTAATGGCCAACAAAAAAGCAGTTTTCCATGACAAATACTTTAACTCGGCAGTAGCTGCAGGCTCAAAAGGTTGTAGAGTAAGCTTTTCCAACACAAAATTGAGATCCCAAGCAGGAGTAGGAGCTCTACGGGGGTCTTATGTTCTTTGCCCCTCTGAGAAACTGCTTAAACAAAGGATGAGAGAATAAAGGAGGGTCACAGTCATAATTAGCCGAAATGGCTGCAGCATGAACCTTTATGGAGGAGAAGGACAAACCTTTGTCTAATAACTCAGTAAGATATTGTAAGGAAGCACTCAAATTAGGCTTGGAAACATCAAAGTCCTTCCCTTTGCTCCAAATAAAAATCTCCTCCATTTATCAGCATAAACTTTCCTTGTACTAGGCCTCCTGGCCTCCAAAATAACATTCAAAACTTGTTGTGGAAGCTGAGAACCTCCAGAATCTAAAACAGAATATGCCAGGCTGTTAGATGCAGAGACTGAATTCTGACATTGAGAAAGTGATTGCCCTCCTGAGACAAAAGGTGTGGAATCAAAGGCAGAGGCCATGGAGGCTCTCGGACCAAACTCCTCAGTAGTGGGTACCAGTGTTGTCGAGGCCAATCCGGTGCTATCAGGATCATGGATGGCTTGTCTTGTCTGGCCTTCAAGAGAACCTTGGGCAGAAGAGGTAGAGGTGGAAAGGCATATACATGAAGATTGTTCCAACTGAATGACAGAGCGTCCACCCTCCAAGCTGTGGGATGAAACCTTTTTGTGCAAAACTTTGGCAACTGGTAATTTAGTGGAGAAGCGAACAGATCTATGTCTGGAGTTCCCCATGACACTGTCAACTTTTGAAATACCTGAGGATCCAATTTCCACTCGTGAGGATCCACTATTTGTCTGCTCAATACATCTGCTAAGGAGTTCTGTGCTCCTGGTAGAAATCTTGCTTGAAGATTGAGGTTGTAACAGAGCTGTCTCCCACAAAATCATCGCTTGTCTGCAAAGAGGGTACGAATGAGTTCCCCCCTGCTTGTTGATGTACCACATGACAGTTGTGTTGTCTGTTAGAATCAACACCTGTCCTGGGTGAAGTAAATCCTTGAAAGCCATCAATGCAAATTGTACTGCTAACATCTCCTTCAAGTTGATATGCAAATGTTGAAGTCTGGCAGGCCACGTGTCTTGCACCCATTTTCCATTGAGGTGTGCTCCCCAAGCCTTGTCCGAGGCATCCGTCGTTAGAATCTGACTCGCCTCTGGTCGGGTCACAGAGAGTCCCTTGTTTAGGTGACATTCCTGAGCCCACCACAAAAATTCCTTCTGAATGCAAGGTATTATCTGAATGACAGTGTCTAGATCCTGGCAGTGTTGTGTCCATAGATTTTTGAGATACCATTGAAGCTTCCTCATATGCAATTTGGCATTGGGAAGCACCAGAATACAAGATGCCATGAACCCCAAGGCTTGAAGGACTGTCCTTGCAGTCAGCCTGGACTGTAGAGACATTTGATGGAAATAAAGTGAAAGACTTTTCTGTTTGTCCGGGGTCAAAAAAAGCCATCTGGGAAGCTGTATTCAGTCTCACACCCAGAAAGCACATGTCCTGAGAGGGTACTAGACTGGACTTTGTTTCGTTCACAGAATACCCTAGGCATCTTAACACTACCATCACATACTGTAGATGCTGAAGAAGCTCGTCCTTGTCTTGTGCAATAATCAGGCAATCGTCCAAATAAGGATAAATTTGTATTTCTTCCATCCTGAAAAAGGCTATCACTGGAGCCAGAACCTTTGTGAACACTCTGGGCGCAGTAGATAAGCCAAAGGACAATGCAGAGAACTGATAATGTAAATTTCCAGCTCGAAAACGCAGGTACTTCCTGCAACTGGGCCTGATAGGAACATGAAGATAAGCCTCTTTTAGATCCAGAGTTACCATCCAGTGATCTTTTCCCAGCAGAGGCAAAAGCTGTTGTAATGTCAACATTTTGAACTTTGGAATGTCCAAATAAGTGTTGAGGAGAGATAAATCCAAAATCGGTCTCCACGTGTTCCCTTTCTTTGGTACTAGAAACAGGCGGGAATAAAACCCTAGACCCACTTCTGAAGGAGGTACTGGCTGTATGGCTCACATGTGAAGAAGTAATGAAATCTGTTTGTGAGCCTCCATCCTTTGCCGAGGAGGAATGTCTGGCATACCTTTGAAAGGAGGCAATGTATGGAAATAAAACTTGTAACCTTTGTTTATAATGTCCAACACCCATTTGTCTTGGGTGATTAAAAACCAATTTTGCTTGAAGAGAGCTAGCTTTCCTCCCAAAGGAGCTGCCAGGCAAGAGGAATCTGGCAGCTGAAAATGCAGGTCATTGGGCCTGTTTACGAAAGGACTGGCCCCTACCCTCACCAGCAGATTGAGCAGGCGAACTCCATGTTCTAGGCCTAAAGGTACTCTGAGCTCTGCCCCTACCACGCCTAGATCTACCCCTAGACTGGGAATCAGAAGAAGGGTACGTCCACCCCTTAGCCGGCCAATTTCTACTAAACTTAGGAGGTTGAACCTGCAAAAAATCTTTAACAGTCTGCATAGACTTAGCCTTGTCCTCCATTTTCTTCAAAACAGACTCCACAGGAGGACCAAACAAAACTTCGGACTGTAAAGGGGCATCCAGAATTCTAGACTTAACATGCTCAGATAAATTCTGATCCTTAAGCCAGGCATGCCTACGAAGAACTGAACCAGTGGCAGCCACTCTAGAAGAAGCCTGCAAAGCATCAAAGCCACACTGCAAAGAATGTTTCCCCACCTGTTTAGAAACATGCACCAAATCTTGCAATTCTTTACACTCTATGCCCTCTGCCAAAGCATCCACTTTAGATTTTAGCTGAGAAAGGAGGAAATTCTGATATTTCAACATATGAAACTGGCAATTTAAAGCCCTCATTGCTAAAGTAGAAGAGGTGTACACCTTCTTACCCCATCTGTCCAAAGCTCTAGCTTCCTTATCTAGAGGAACCGGATTCTTTACAACAGAAGCCCTAACACCCTTAGGCCCCTGACTAATAGTTTCTGGGTCCGCCCTAGGACTCTTATATAGGTATTTATGGGCCTCAGGTACCCTATAATACCTGTCCGGTTTAACTGGTGCAGGAGGCATAGAATCTGGATTAAATGAGGCCTCCGAAAAAACATCCTGAACAACATCCAAAACAGGAGGAATAGCCAAGGGTCTGTGCTGTGGTAAAAACAAGAACTCTCTAAGCCTCTTTCTGGAATCTGAGTAATCCTGCCCTTCCCACTTAAAATGTTCCCTCATAGAGTGTAAGGTTTCTGAAAAAGAAAAATCCTCTGGAGGGGAAGCAGAAGGAGTAGAATCCTCTGCATCGGAATCAGAATAAGGAGGAAAATCTTGAATATCTTCAGCAGAAGACTCAGAATCATCTGAGGCCTGCTCCAAAATTTCCAACTCTGGCTCTACCCTGGGCCTCTTATCAGGAGGGGGCATGGAACCTCTAATTAAAGTAATCAAATCTTCTGCCATTTTAAGCATATGCTTCTTAGGGACAGACCCTGAAGAACCAGAACTAACTCCAGAAGAAGGCAAAACAGACCTGCCCTTAGAAGGAGCCCTAGAAACAGTAGCAGAAGGCCTAACCCCCTTAGGCAAAGAAGGGAGAATAGTAACCTGAGAGGCCCCTTCAGCCTGACCTGACTCCTGTGAGGCTACATCCTGTAAAATCAAGGTTTCCCCCTGAGACTCAACAGAAACTTCAGCCGGATCCACCTGTTCCACTGCAGTCTCTGAAGGACCGGCGTCCGAAATGGACGAATCATCCCGTCTAGGCTTTACAGATTTGTCTTTACGCTTCTTCGTGGAAGCGGGCGTCGGGGGATCCGACGGCATATTATAATTACACCGTTTGCCAAAGACTAACCTAGCGCAATCTAGCCTTCTCTTAATAGTGCGCTTATTAAACCTAGCACAAAACCGACACCCAACTACGTCGTGCTCCGGTCCCAAGCAAGGGATACAAAGCGAGTGGTAATCCCTATGCGGTATCTGCTTCCCACAAGAAATACAATTATTCACTTTTTCTGACATCCGATAAATAACTGAGGCAAGAAAAAACAAAAATGCTCCCCAACGGGGTACTTAGCCCAACTTGGTATGTCTGAAACTCCGAAAACGAAAAATTTCAGAAAGCCGAACGGCACTTGCAACGCTGCTTCTGCATCGGACCATGCGGCAAAAAAGACTGAGGATATGACGTCAGTCATGCGCTTTTATACCCTGACGCTCTGATGTCAGGGCTGTGCGCCCCTGACCGACGTCAGCCTAATACTTTGGTATTCGGGCCGACCGAGGACAGCGGACTACCCATAAGTAAGGACTGCAGCAATGTGAGATGAAGAACATCAGTATGACTCTCTTCGGCGAGATCTTTTTCATGGCCGCCACCACCACCATAGCATCAACTGGTAAACCTCTTGACCAATGTGGGTTTTCCTTGGGGCGGGTAATTTCTTGTCAGGTTTCAGAGGGATCGACTCAACAGAATCAGGATTCTTCCAGACGCGCTGCACCATGAGCTGTACCAGCTCATCTGCAGTCAGGGTCACCCAAGAGGTAGATGGCTGGGCACGGAAGAAGTGACAGCATCCAACACAGAAATCCCAAGACTCTGGTATTTGGGCCAACTGAGTGCTACCTGCAGGCAGATAACCCAAGTGTGATGACTGCAACAGTGAAACACGAAGATCATCATACAGTTCTTTAAATAAAGCAGTTTCAGTCAAAATTAAACACTGATAGTGTCATCCCTGAAGTGAAAGTATAGTGGTGTAAAATCTTATGATAACTTTAGATGTTCTTCTCTTCTATATGCTGCTGTATCCATAACACGTGGGAGTTTGCCTCTGGTGGACTAGCATAAGTCCAGCCATTATACAAAAGATAGATGGTACTGCAATGGTGCATGTGACGTCCCACATCTCTCTCAGCGGACGTAGGCCATAAACAGACATCGAGTACAAAACGGACGTCAGCACGCACCTACCCAAGAATTGAATGCCGCCGGAATCAGCGACTACAGAGTGGGTACTGGGGAGTCGGGCAAGTGTCAAGGGGAAGGCAGGGTGGGAAATTATACAGCAGCATATAGAAGAAAAAGGACATCTAAAATTATGGTCAGATTTTACACAGCTATACTATGTCCTTCTATTCATATGCTGCTGTATCCATAACACAAGGGGAGTGCAAAAGCTCCTGTTATTAAGGTTAGGGTGGAGGAACAGAAGCATTTTCCACAAAGCCATGAAGGATGGCTCTGGCAAAAACCTGCTCTGGTTCTAGAAATGATGTCTCCAACTTGTAGTGTTTGGTGACGGTATGGACAGAGGACTATGTAAGCTGCCTCTAGAATGGTAGCCATAGCTAAACCCTTGAAAAAGACCCAAGAAGAGGACACTGCTCTAGTGGAGTGTGCCTTTACTGGGAAAGGAAGATGTTTGCCATGGGCTGAATAGCAAACAGAGATGGTTTTGGAGATCCAAGAGGATACAGTCTGCTTGGAAACAGGGTGTCCCAGGGCTCTTGGGTGGTAGGAGACAGAGTCTCTCTAATTTACAGATGGATTTGGTCTTAGCCAAATAGCATTTGAGTTGTCTGTGTACATCTAAGGAATGTAGGATCCTTTCAGATGGGTTTTGGGAAGAAGGTAGGAAGGTTGGTGTGGCCTGATTCAATGACAGCTCACTGACCACTTTGGGCATGAAGGCTGGGTTAGTACATAAAGACACCCTGTCCTTATGGAAAACAGTAAAAGGTTGAGAGATCATAAGGGCTTGCAGTTCAGAAACCCTTCTGGCTGAAGTAATGGCCACCAAGAGTATAGTTTTCCCAAGTACAGTACTGGAGAGTGCAGTCTTTGGCTGGCTCAAAGGGGGACAGAGTCAACATATCTAAAACAAAATTTAGATCCCAAGGGGGAGGAATGGGCTTCCTTGGAGGTGTAAGATGCAAAACCTCATTCAAAAAGTTTCACTTCCAACCTAGAAGCCAGAGGTGGGGTGAGTGGCAGGCATGCTGAGATGGCAGATAAATGGGTCTTAATAGAAGAATAAGATGGTCCAGACTTCATTAATTCACAAGGGTAAGACAAGATCATTGGAGGGTCTACTGTCAGTGGATGTAAATTGTTTTTGACACCAGACAAAATCTCTTCCACTTAGAGAGGCATGATTTCCTGGTAGTTGGTTTTCTGGCCTCCTGCAGAACTTGAAGCATGTCCTCTGTGTATAGGTGTCTGAAGGGGACGCAATGCCCCATCACCCACAATGTGAGGTTCAGAGTGGACAGTTTGGGGTGTAAAAGTGTTCCCTTCTCCTGTGGGAGCGGGTCCATTTGGTGGGGTAACTTATAGTCATTGTCCTTGGCTAGATGGAATAATAAGGGGAACCAATGCTCCTTGGCCAATAGGGAGTCACCAGCAAGATTTGTGGTTGTTCTTTCTGAACTGTCAGCAGAACTTTTTGTAGGAGAGGGAAGGGGAGAAATGCTTAAGCGTACATCTTCTTCCAAGAGACTGAGAGCGCATACACCCTCCATGATTCTGGATATAGTACCTTGGAGCAGAAGGTTGGAAGTTGTTTGTTCATGGGGGAGGCAAACAGATCCACATCTGAAATACCCCCACTAATGGACAAGGTCCAGGAACACATCCCTGTTTAGCAGCCATTCGTGAGACTGAGTCATGGTCCTGCTTAGGGCATCTGCCATCACATTGTCTGCTGAAGGTATGTAGATGGCTTGGATGTTGACTTGCCTCTGCAGGGCAATTTCCCATGCTTGCAGAGCCAAACTGCACAGGAGGTAGGACCCTGCCCCCGCTGTTTGTTGAAGTACCACAGCACGGTGGTATTGTCCGTGTACCACCTCAGCGTGCCTGGCAGGAGATGATCTTTGAAAATTTGGAGGGCCAATATCAAGGCTCTCATCTCCTTGATATTGATGTGCGCCTTCTGTTGAGTGAGGGCCCATGAATTTCTAACTCTCCATTCTCCTAAAGTTATTCCCCAACCTGTGTCTGAAGCATCTGTGAAGAGGTCCTATTTGGGGGGCAGGGGCAGGCCTGGGCTGGCCTTTATTTGGGCTATCCAACAATTCAATTCCCTGGAAAGGCATGGAAGCATGGTGACCACGAACTCCAGGCGGTGCAGATGTTGTTTCCACACTGTTCAAGTACTACTGGATCTTTCTCATGTGAAGCCTTGCCAAGGGTACCATGGGGATGGTGGAGGCCATGAATACCAGAAGTCTGAGAAACTCCCTGACCAACAGGGCTTTGAGGAGCAATAACTCCTTGAAATAAAAAGTGAGAATATTTTTTTCTGGAGGAAGGCATGCCATCATTTTCTCTGTTATGATCCTGCACCCCAGGAACACAAGATCCTGGAAGGATATCAAAGATGATTTTTGAGGTTTACAGTAAACCCCGGACTTCTCAAGAGGGAAACAGTAAAATCTAGGTGTTGCAAAACCATTAGAACTGATGGAGCCTGTACGTGGATATCGTCTAGAAAGGGGAAGAGTTGGATTATCCTTGTTCTGGCAAAGGCCATAACTGGTGCAAGGTACTTTGTGAGTATCCTTGGGGCCGTAGGGACCAAAGGGTAAAGCACAGAACTGAAAGTGTGCAGAACCCATTGAGAAGTGGAGGAGTTTCCTGAATAGGGGATGGATTGAGATGTGCAAGCACATGTCTTATATCCAGAGACACCAAGGCGGCCTGTGGGAGGATCATGGGAAGGAGGGTAGGAAGACAGAGCATTTGAAAGGAGGGTACCTGGAGGAAGATGTTGAGCTGGGGACAAATCTAGGATTGGTCTCCTAGGAACCAGGAAGAGTCTGGAGTAAAATCCCTTTCCTCTGGCAGGTGGATGTAAAAGATCCCACAGCACTTAACAGAAAACAGCACGAGTACTTGAATTGCTCCTTGAGTGAAGGGTTCTTGAAGGATGGGGGGAAAGGAAGCCAGTTGGGTCTTGAGGGGCTTGTGGAATTCCTTTGGGCATAGGTTTGGATTCCCATACCATGAAATATCCCGGTTTTATTAGAGAGAGGACCCAAGTGTCCTGGGTGACCGGATTTCCAAGCAGAGAGAGAGAGACACGCATGGAAAGAGGGTGTCTGGATCCATTGTCTGGTAGACACTGGCTACCAGGTTTGGCCTGAATGGAAGCAACAATAGAGGGAGCAGACATCAAGGAGGGCTGCTTCCTGGAATCTCTTTTGCCTTTGGTTGGAATTTGTCTGGCAGGCCTTCTGATAAAGGAGGTTTTGGCAGGGTAGTTCCTTTGAAAGCGTGGAAATGGGGAGACAAAAATGTCTCTCAGATCCACTAGTTCCTTATCCTTCTCTTGAAGGGCCATGAAAACCTCAGCAGCTGCTGAACCAAATGGAGCTTTGTTGTCCAATGGAGCATCTAGAAGTTTAGACTTAATGTCATCAAGAAAAGGCTGCAACCTACGCCAGGAGTATCTCCTAATGACAGACCCAGAGGCAATAGCTCTAGATGAGGCCTCTACTACATAGCTGCACTTGATAGAGTGGCTTCCTTGACTGCCTCCTCCTGGATACCCGCGCCAAAGGAAGAACCGGGGATTCCAGCTTGGACTCCGGGCCTTCACCGACCTCAAGAGATGCAGCTGGAATAGAGGGCACAGCAGTCAATTCAGGCCACAATTTTTTGGCCTTTTTGACTAGTGGCTCATTTGAGGAACCAGACGTACAATCCATAGTTTTAGTCAGATGTTTGAGTCACTGGTTTTCTAAGTAAAAAGATTTAAGGCTGCTAGGCGAATTCTGAGGGTTTGAGAAGAATGCTTGACAAATTCTACAAGAGCTGTGGTCGTGTTCTTGGCCTAAACAAAAGAGGCAAAGTTCATGCGTATCCTTATGTGGAATCTGGCATCAATACCTAAACTTATCCTTTCTACCTGACATGAAAAACCCAAAGCAGTAGCAAAAGGATAACCAAAACCTCCTATGGGGTACTTATCTGAAGTCGGATAAGACAAGTTTACTTTCCAGAAGAAGTGACGACCGGAGCTGGCAGTCACACAGGCAGGAGAAAAGTTCTGAGGTAAGTGCATGCTGACGTCTGTTTTGTACCCGATGTCTGTTTATGGCTGACGTCCACTGAGAGAGACGCGGGACATCACACGCACCCTTGCAGTAGCATCTATCTTTTGTATAATGAGTGGACGTACATGGGTCCACTAGAGTCAAACTCCCATGTGTTATGGATACAGCAGCATATGAATAGAAGGACATCGTATCTGACCAGCAATCCTCAGAGGTCTGTAAGAGTGCTTTTCGGCAGCAAGAAAGCTTTGAAAAGCTTGTTGCACAGGCCACTGATTTTCTTGAGCTACCAACTGTATGGGAGTGTGGAAGATGCCCTTAAGCTTTCAAAGCTGGCCATCTGCTGTTACATCCTAGGCAGGATACAACTCCCATACAGCCAAGGCTACTGAAGCAGTGATCTAATGCTGATCAACATGTACACACACATACAGTTACAGAATATTAATGTGAAAAGGCACAGTAAGTGTGCATATGTTCCATATCACTATAGATTTTACAAGGATTACAACAATTCAATGCAGCACAGTGACCCATTTCTCTCAAATATGGAAAGAGGCCTTTTCACTATTATAAATGAAGACAGTATCCAAGTTGGTATACAACTTCATACTTCTGAAAAACTTCAAAATCCCACCAAAGGAACTCTGCCCTTAGGCAAGGAATGATGGGCATCATTGTTTCCAGGTCCTGAGAATGTTGACACCAGAGACTTTTTTAAGTACCACTGAAGTTTCCTCATATGCAGTCTTGCATATGGAATTAGCAGAATGCCAGAGGCCATGAACCCTAAGGCTTGCATTCTTTTTCTTGCAGATAGCTGGGTTTTGGTGGCCAGTAGATTGAAGTAGTTTGTCAAATTTGTTTTTCTGGAGTGAGGAATGCCATCTGGGAAGTTGTGTTCAAGCTTTCTCCCAGAAATACAATCTGTTGGCTGGGTACCAGATGTGATTTCTTTTTGATGATTGCGTACCCCAGTGAAGTTAGAAGTCACTTTACAAATGTTGGGTGCTGGAGTAGCAATTCCTGACTGTCCGCCTGAATCAGGCAATCGTCCAAGTATGGGTAAATTAGAATTTTTCTCTGCCTGCAATATACAATGGCTGGAGCTAGGCATTTTGTGAATACCCTGGGCACAGTAGATAAGCCAAAGGGAAGTGCAGAGAACTGATAGTGCATAGAGCCTGCCCCGAAACACAGATATTTCATACAAGATTCCCTTATGGGGATGTGCAGATAAGCTTCTTTTAAGTCCAGGGTGGCTAGCCAAGAGTCCTTGGCTAGCATAGGAAGCAGCTGTTGGAGAGTAAGCATTTTGAACCTTGGAATTACCAGGAATGTGTTGAGAAGAGACAGATCCAGGATAGGGCGCCATGAGTTTTCTTTTCTGGGTACCAGAAACAGTCTGGAGTAAAAACCTTGTCCGCTCTGCTGGGACAGGTTGAACAGCCTTGATACTGAGAAGAGAAAGTACTTACTTTTGGGCCTCTGCCCACTGGTTTGGGGGAAAGTCTGGCCATCCGCTTGGGGTTGGCAGTGAGTGGAAGTAGAATCTGTATCCCTGGGATACAATATTCAAGACCCATCTGTCCTGGGTGATGTACTCCCAGTTTTTTTCATGCAGGGTGCATTTTCCTCCTAAGGGTGCAAGTACTTCGGCAAGATTTGGAAGACTTAAGGATAAGTCATTGCGAGATTTTACCAAAGGAAGGTGGCTTACTACTCCCTGCTTTAGAGGTGGGAGCACTCCATTGCTTAGATCTGTGCATATCCTGACACTGTGTCTGCTGGCCCTGGGCTTGGACTCAAAGACTGGGAGGGACTGGAAAGGACCAATTTTTAGAAGGCCAATGCCTACTGAATCTAGGTGGCTGTACCTGTAGGATATATTTAACAGTTTGCATAGATTTAGCTTTTTCCTCCATCTTATTGCCAAACAGGCGTTCTTGGTTTAATGGTGCATGTAGTAATTTTGCTTTGACATGGTCTGGCAAGATTTGTTCCTTAAGCCAAGCATGCCCTCTAAGAACAGACCCAATGACAGCAGCACTGCAAGATGCTTCTAAGGCATCAAAACCACATTGCAAAGTATGTTTTCCAACTTGGTTAGCAGAATGCATTAACGCTTGTAAATCGTTATGTTCTGCACTATCAGGAATCAACATCATTTCTGTTTAATTAGCTCCATAATATGCTGCTGATACTTTAACATATGAAACTGGCAATTTAAAGCCCTGATGGCAAGAGTAGTAGAGGTGTATACCTTCTTACCCAATCTGTCTAAAGCCCGAGAGTCCCTGTCTGAAGGGGTAGGGTTTTTGGCTGTTGTAGCCTTAATGCCTTTAGGTCCCTGGGAAATGGTCTCTGGATCCGCAGTAGGATTCTTAAAGAGGAATTTGTGAGAGTCAGGTACTCTGTCAGGTTTCCTGGGAGCTGGAGGCAAAGTATCAGGGGTAAGGCTGGATTCCAAGAAGACATCTACAATTTCCAGAACAGGAGGGATAGCGAGAGGCCTGTGCTGAAGCAAGTTTAAAAATTCCCTGAGTCTCTTTTTGGACTGTGGGTAGTCCTGGCACTCCCAGTGGAAATGCTCTCTAAGGGTATGCAGGGTTTCACCAAAAGAAAAATCTTCTGGTGGGGAAGCAGAGGGAATGGAATCATTTGCATCAGAATCCTCGTAAGTAGATAAGGGTATGTCCTAGTAATCAGAAGGATCAGAGTCAACAAACTCATGATTTTAAGAATCAGAAGGAAAATCAGTTCTTGGACAAAGTTATAAGATCTTCAGCCATTCTAAGCATTTGTTTCTGTGGCATGTGGGCCTGAGAATGCGCTTTGTTTGTCTGTTTCCTAGGCGTCGTGCAAACTCTGGGCCTGAGAAACTTGGTATTTTTGGTTTGAAACTAAGTTGTCGGTTTAATATGAAAATCGGAAGGCCTGAATACACCCTCAGAAGCCGCTGCCTGCACAGCAGCTCCGGACCCATCCAAGGTAGAGACATCCGCAGGTTCCATAGTCGAAGAAGCATCTCATGGCATACCGGACTCCGAATGGGTCTCAGTAGAGGCCTGCGAATCTGTAGAAGCAGGTATCAGGGGCTGCAAAAGCACCTCACTGAGTACCGGCGGACTGGCGAATAGCTTAACGGAAGCCTCGTGACAGTTTTGGACCTATGCAGTCTGTCTGTCTTTATCCTTACGTTTTTTTTTTCGGAAGATCGGTAGTCGGATGGCTTATCGAAGCCATTTCAGAATACGGAGAATGGGAGCGAAAGAATTTAGTGACAAAAATAGCCCGACGATGAATAGTTCAGGCATTGAACAAGGCACAAAACCGACAGCGAGGAACGTCGTAGTCTGGGCCTAAAAAGGTGACGCAGTAAGAATGAAAATCTCTGAGGGATTTGCTTTCCACAGGCAAGACAATTAACTTTTTCTGACATCGGTTAGAGCAAGAAAAAAGGATCCCCAACGGGGTACTTATCTTTTAGAAGACTTCAGGTCTGAAACTCGAAAAACGAAAATTTCAGGAGGCGGCTGACCGGCACTTGCGAACTGCTTCTGCTTCAGACACTGCATGGCAAGAAAAGCTGATGTAATGACGTGGGCTGCATGTTTTATACCCCTGACGACCTGATGTCATGGAAGAAGTGACAGCATCCGATGCAGAAATCCCAAGACTCTGATATTGAGGGCTACCTGCAGGCAGATAACCCAAATGTGATGACTGCAACAGTTAAATATGAACATCACTGCTCATCTCCACCTTGCCATCCATTTACCAAATCCTTTAGTGTACTGTTGTCAAAAAGTGAACATAAGTGTGTATTAACTACTTCACCCACACCAGATTCCTCTAGTACACACATTTGTGCACATGCCTCACTGTTAAAAATGCTTTCTCTATATCTCACACCATTCTACCATCCTTTTCATTACTCAATACTTTATTTTTCATTAATTATAAATTAACATAATAGTTTAATTTTTCCCTTTTAAAACATACATGGTTTCCAGCATGATCTTACCCAATACCTTTTCATATTTTTTGCAATACTTTCATAATTATTTTGTAACCTAGATTACATAAAGTAACAGGCCTCAATTTCTTTGCTAACCTCTTACCTTCATTCTTCCAAATAAACCTTATAACCCCCTTCATATACTCAGATTTCTTATTCAACTGTCCTTCATTTAAAACTTGAAAAAAATAAAATGATTCCTTTCTTCCATCTTTTTAGAAAAATCCTTACCCAGTACTGTTTGAACATTTTCTTTATTGATAATCCATCTAATTATTGTACTGTCATCTGCCTGTCAATCTCACACATCTTGTGTCTAGCCTCCAAACACCCCAATCTCCTACAACTGCTGCCCTGCTTACACTATACATTTGCCTAACATTCTTACTATATTCATTAATCCTTCCTGTGAATTCATGTCCTTCTATTCACATTTAGTAAGACAGTTTTAAACCGGTCATAAATTACATTTTTTTCATTAATTCCTTGTCTTTTTTCATAAAAGGCTACTGCCCTTGCAATATTTCCATATTTTCCCCCACTAAATTTGCATACTCTCTAACTAACCTACCACATTCTTTTTTATGCCTGTTATAAGCTGCTTCCACTTCTGGGCATACCATTTTGTATTTCCATTTAAAAGCAAGCCACCAATCAGTGCAATAAGCGTAAAATGGCCTCACATATTCATGATCTGCCCAAATCTTTTATCTACTACTTTATCTCACCTCCTTCATTGCAAGTTCCTGTCAAACGTTTTATATCCATTCCTTTCCTGATAATTTCCACCACCATAAAAACATCCCATCAATCTGAGAAACCAATCCACCTTTTAATTCCCTTCTAGCATCTGAAAAAAAAAATCAATTTCTCTTTTAAGGTCTCCCCGTAAATATATACTCTCTTGCTCTTGTGTTAAGTTTCCATTATTTATCACCTCTTTATACCTTTTAACATCTTTGCGCTAAATTAAAGTCACCTAATGTAACATCTGTATTAATTAAAAACATACATTAAGAGGTATTTGACTAAATCTATTTCATTTACATCTAAGTCAGCATACGCCACTATTAATTCAAACACACACTTCTCTAACATTTACATCCAAGTAATAAAGCACCCTAATGTTCATGAAAACATCAGTAATTTGTACTTCCTTATACATAACTACAATCCATGAACATATACCTATCCTTAAAGTCCACCCTACACCCCCACCACATTACCTCCAATTGTGACCTTAACTCTTAAATTAACTGGTGTCAAGCAAAGAAATTAAATCTGCTTGAATTTTTTGACAGCAAGTTAATACTACCAGTCATACCTCTAAACCTCCAAGTACAAGAAATCTGGACAAAGTCAAAAATAATGGGGGGAGGGGGACAAACATCCAAAAACAGGGACAAATTTTAAACGCTGCTCTTATAAACTTAAACTTTGTTACAATAATAGGTTTTGGGTTAGCATACTTTTAAGGATATGAAATACAAAACTCAAATGTATGTCATTATTTATGGACTTCAGTATTCAATAATTTGCCAGAAAACAACACATTTTGTAACAGACCAAAAACATGAGGTAAAAATCTGGGCAGTTGAAAGGTATGCTACCAGTCCACTGACATTTTTATACTGTTCACAATTAGTTCCAAAACTGAAACATTATCCTTTTTATTTCTTTATTTTGGTGTCACACATACCCCTTTTTATTTTTTGGTGCTTTCTATATACCAACAGTCCTGCTACTTTAATACTTTCAAGACTGCCCGCATTTCCCTCCACATTTTGTAACACACCATATTTACCAGTAGTTGTAACATAAGTACATAAACTTCTTCTGCCACAATACTCCCTCTCACCACTTCTTCCCCCTCATCAACACTTCACTTTCTTCTCCCTTTTCCATTTGAGTGTTCTTGACCCCATCATCTTCCGTTCTTACATTATTTTGCTCAATTGCAATTACTGATTCTATATCATTTCCTTGAACATCACGCACATTTGTGGTCATCCTGTTCACACTTAAATCGTACAGGCTCTTGTTTACAGAATATTCTGCATTTATAGGTTCGCAGGCAAGCACCAGACCAACTGCCTTCAAAGTCTAACCAGTTTCCCTTACCAGTTTATTTTGGTGCTTGAATTAACCTATCCTGTTTGTGTTAGACTGGTCTTATCCATCCCATTGTTGATAAATGCATATACTACCCCTAGAAAGAATAACTGAGATCATTCCATAAATAATTTGTTGGGACTCATGCAAGAGATAAAGCATTTAGGAGCAGTCTCTGTCCATTACAGGTACAGGGGCAGTCCTGGAGTAAATTTTCTATTGCCCAGTCACAGATTCAAGTTGTAAATGAATATGGATAAGGATGAACTTTGTTTTATAAGAATGGCAAGACTGTCCTAGAGAAGTGGTATCGCCTGCAAGAGATACACCTGTCCCTACAAATTAGATCCCTAAACAGAGTATTTCTGATACCATTTGATTCGCTGATGTGCTGGGATCATCAATATTGGTTCAGAGAATGCCTTGTATGCTAGACACAGGTTACCTCTTAGTCAGTAGGCTACAGAGCACAGTGACATGACAGTCAGTCCATGCAGGATGTACAGTTTAGGTCTAGTATTCCTTTATTACGGTACCTCTGTGGGTATTCCAGCTGTTGCACATTTCTGGACAGACATGACAAAGGGGGTATTATACTCAATGACTGGCCTAAGGGGGGCAATGACATTCTTAGATCTAGACACAACCCCTCTCTTTATAAGCTGCATAACATAAAAAGGACTTTCTTATGACAGCAGAGACATGCTGGTCAAAAGTTAGGTCACTGCCCATATAAAGTTCCCAAATCCCAAACAACTGTGACAAACTTTGGTGCATACTGACAATTTGGTAGTTCCGAAGGTACAGGACCTCCCAAAGGAGACAATAATGCATTTTTTGGCATTCAGTTTCAGTTCATGATTTTGAGACTAGTTATTTGGGATACACTTTCCTGCAGGATTTCAACAAACAGTTCCTTAATGAAAGTCCCCTCTCCCAATACTGAGGTCATCTTTTTCTATCAGTCACCTACAAAATGGGTTTTAGAATCAGAAAAATAGCATGCTTGTTCTGTTGACCTCAATACCTAGCAGTACTCATTACACATTTTCCATTTACATTTATTACAACTAGTACATGGTTAGTTTTATTAGCACACACTTTCAAAAATACCCAGACTTCCCAAGTCCAAATGTCTAACACCTTTTACCTCTGTAAATGAATGTACATCATCAAATTCTGCTGCAATAAAGTCTTTCAGCTTTTTTACTTCCACAACATCAGTCCTGAGTTGATGATCTGTTTTTGTAATGACAATATATTCGAAAGGAGCAGTTTTAAATGAACAAAAACTCTCAACTGAAACATTTTAGAGGTGATGGCACAGAACTGCTTCTACCACAGATAAATTAAGGAATGATCACCCTGTGGGTCTGAAGTCTAACAATACAATAATATTGTCCCTCAATTTATCTCTGCAAGGTGCCATCAGATTTTTTTTTATACCCTAAAAGGTCTGATCTCATTTATACCCCATAAAAGTGATGCAGTACCTATGCAAAATTGTGCTGCTACAATTGCAGCATATGACATTTTTACTGTAGCCAGGGAAATACTTCCATGTTCAGCAGAGGCACCTAGAACAAGGCTTCCAAGAGAATCTACACATCTTGATTCACCACTTTGGCTATCATCTCCACCTCCACTGTCGCACAACTTTTTTCCTCCAGAGTCCCCCACACACACAGTATCTTTCCCAGGTTCCATTTCTGCATAATACACATTAATATTTCCTCATGTACACCACCATAAGCTATTCCATTATGTCAGCAGTGCATTAGCTCTCAACCTCTTAAAGCAAAAAATCTGGACAAAGCCATAAATAAAAGTAGGATAAAGACCCCAAAGCAGGGGACAAATTTTAAAAATTGCTCTTGCAAACTTAGAAAGTTGATAGAACAACAGGTTTTGCATTACCATGAATTTTCTGAAGGGTATGGAATTTGAAACTGAAATGTCTGTCATTTTCTAACTTTGCCTTTGTTCTTTACACATGGGGTTCACAGCCGATCCATCGGCTTCGAGTCGGTCGCTTTCCAAGCTCAAGATCTTTGAGTTAGCTCGAGCGCACAGTCCCTATCCCATGATGCTCTCCTACCAACCCCAGATCTAGTTTGCTGAACCAGCAAGAAAAAACACACACTAAGCAACCAATTATAAACAATGTACAAAGTACATACCTATTTACAATAGCTAAACAATAATCTGGTTGGAAAGAAGGACATTAGCAAGACCAACCAGACCACCAGTCATACCTGTACTTCCATAACCTGGAGGGGGAAAGTGGGAGGGAGTGTAAGAACAAAGGCGAGATGAACAACTCACATGGAACATTATGGTAAGAACATAACTTCTTTATGTGAAGTTGTTCAATCTCGCCGTTTGTTCTTTACACGTGGGTAGTGTCCCAAGCACCCTAATCCTGGGCGGCTCACGGGAGTATATTCCTGATAACGGTGGAACCAAAGGAAGCCCTGTCCACTTTGTAATGAGTGATAAACGTATGAGGTTTGGACCAAGTAGCAGCTGCAGAAATGGTGTCCAAAGGTAGATGGGCTGCGTGGGCTAAAGATGTAGAAACAGCCCTGGTAGAATGAGCTTTCACCTCACGTTCTAAAGGTTGTTTAGCTGAAGAATATGCAAGTCTTATAAAATCAGCAATCCATTTGGACAATGTAACTTTGTATACAAACAAACCTTTCTTACTGTCTGCATAGGAAACGAATAGTTGATCAGATTTCCTAAATTCTTTTGTTCTAAGTAAAACCTCAATTGTCTGTGAACATCAAGCTTATGTAACATGTACTCCATTCTACAAGTATGATGTCTGAAGAAAGTAGGAAGGTCAATAGACTGGTTCAAATTTGCCTCGGAGCAGACCTTAGGAAGAAAGGTAGGATTTGTTCTTAAAGACACTCTTGTCGGGGTGAAACACTACATATGGGGGCCTGATAGAAAGTGCTTGCAGTTCAAAAACTCTACGAGTCGAAGTAATAGCCACTAGGAAAATTGTCTTCCAAGAAAGGAACTTCAAAGGACAAGTTGATGCAGGCTCAAAAGGGTGGAAGAATGAGTTGAGATAGCACCAAATTCAGATTCCAGGGAGTAAACAAGGATGTCTGACAGGTGGCCTAAGTTGATGAGTCCCTTTCAAAAAGGCTTTACATAATCTGTGGGACAATGTTTGAGCCACTGCATCCCACATGGAAGTTAGATATGGCAGCTAATTGAACCCTTACCGTACAAGCTGCAGCACCATCGTGGAAGAGCGAAGTCAAGAATTCCAGAATACTATGAATAGGGGCAACATAGGGATCAATACCATGCTGAGAAGCCCAGTGAACAAATCGCCTCCATTTGCTATTATAAAGTTTCCTGGTGGAGACTTTGTGAGAGGAAACTAAAATATGTTGAACCGCTGGAGACAAATCATGTGACCTGGCTAGGTTGGGAAGTGGAGCAGCCAAGCTGTCAAGTTTGAGGGAGACGAGAGAGGGGTGAAGAATTCCCGACGAGTGAGTCAGAAGGTCTGGCACTGGGTCCAGAACCCAAGGTTCTTCCACTTGGTATTGTTGTAAGAAGGGGAACTATATCTGCAGAAGCCAAAACGGGGCTATTAGAATAACTGTCCTTCCCAGGCTTTTGGCTTTCTGTAAGAATCTGGGAATCAGAGGAATTGGAGGGAAGGCATATAGGAGACCCGAGGGCCAATCGTGTACAAGTGAGTCCCTTGGGCTGTCCCCCGGTGGGGGGTACAGGGCAAAGTAGCTTCTGCATTTAGCGGGGATGCAAAAAGGTTGCAGCAAGGCTGGCCCCATCTGCGGAATATCCTTTCCGCCACTTGTTCTTTGAGGGACCACTCGTGGGGCAACAGAATGGCTCTGCTCAGTTTGTCCGCTATCACGTTGGATGACCCGGGTATGCGCGTTACTATCAGAAAGCGCCCGGTGGATACAGCCCACTGCCAAAGTCTCAGGGCCTCTCGGCATAAGGGGTAAGACTTGGCTCCCCCCTTGCTTGTTGATGTACCAGACAACTGATATGTTCTATCTGTATTGCAATCGTCTCTTGAGGTAGAGAGTTGTGAAAGTGTTGCAATGCTAGAAACGCCGCTCTCAACTCTAAGACATTGATGTGCAAATGAGATTCCATGTCTGACCAAGTGCCTCGGACAGTTTTTCCCTGAAATAGTCCCCCCCCACCCTATCAGGGAAGCATCCGTGGTCACTGTGGCTGTGGGGGGGGGGGGAGTATAAATGGGCGACCTACAGTAACTTGGTGGCTGTTCAACCACCAAAGAAGGTAATTTTGGCAAGCATTTGTCAGAATAATCTTGTGTGACATTGAAAGCTGTTAAGACCACTGTATGAATAGTAGCCACTGGAGTATCCTCATGTGCATTCATCCCAGAGGAACCGCTATAAGTGTAGCTGCCATGGTGCCTAGCAGCTTCAGGACCTGGAATGCCAGAACTCTCCTTTCCATTAACAACTAGGACACTTGATTTTGCAAAGATATTCCTCTTTCTAGAGGCAATCTGACCAGGGAGGTGGTGGTATCTAGGTCTGCTCCTATAAAGGAAATATGCTGTGACGGCAAAAGCAGATTTTTCAAAATTTAAGGTTATGCCCAACCTGGAACACAGGTTGATAGTGTAATCTCTGGCGCAAATTAGTTGATGCCTGGTGGTGGCGGTGAGGAGCCATTCGTCAAGATATGTAAGCACCCGGAATCCTAAATGTCTCAGGTGAGCCGTGACCACTGCCATACATTTGGTGAACACTCTGGGTGCTGTGTTGAGACCAAAGGGCAGAGTTCAGAATTGGTAGTGACTGGCCCCCAGCCAGAAACGCAAGTGATCTCTGGATGGCCTGGCCATTTTGATGTGGTAGTATGCATCCTTGAGATCTATAGAGCACATCCAATCGCCCGTTTCGAGAACCAGAAGTATCGATTGAAGCGTGACCATCTGGAACTTTTCCTTTTTGACAAAGGTATTTAGTTTGCTGAGGTCTAAGATGGGCGTCCAGTCCCCTGTTTTCTTTGGAACTAAAAAGAACCTGGAGTAAGTTCCGGATCCTATCTGGTCCGCCGGGACTGGCTGGATGACTTTAGCAGCCTTTGAATTTCTATGGTTGCTAGATTCCGCAGACTGGGTGGAATGTCTGGGATTCTTATAAGAATGGAAGGTGATTCTGAAAAGGGAATGATGTAACCTCTGGTAATTATGCTTTTTACTCAAGAATCTGATGCAATTCCTAGCCAGGTGTCTGGGTATAAAGCTAAGTGACACCCGACTGCCTCCAGAGCAGGACGGTTGGGCCTCCTCTCAGGAGCGCTGATAGGGCTTGCCAAGGAACTGCTCCCCGTCACCCTGGTTCTGCGGACCCCCTCTGCCACCTGGGCGGTGTCTACCATTATACTCCCCCCTCCTCTGCCCCTGGAGGGGGGGGGGGGTTCACTACGTGTGTTCTGGAAAGCTCCTTGGGACTTTCGGAACCACATTTTTCCACCTTTTTGCCCTTTGGGGTATGGTCTAGTGGGGGTGGAAAAACGGACTCCTACGCAGATAGAGTCTTTTCTTCCTGCTCACACCTAGTGAGTGTCTCCTTGACTTTAGGCCCAAACAAGGAAGAGACATCAAATGGGGTATTAACAAAGGAAGACTTGAAGGCTTCCGCAAAGGAGCATAAGCGCATCCAGGATGGTCTCCGCAGAGCTATCGCTGAACCTGCTGCCCGGCTCGATCCATCGGCTGCATAAGAAATAAGCTGCATAGACGAGTTCACAATAGAATTAAGGGTGTTAAGCTGTGCCGTTACTTTCTCTAAAACAGCATCATCTGTTTTGCCCTGTAGAGAATCTCCAAGCTCTGGGGAGATCTCATTGAAGACGAGTAAAGTGGGTCAAATAGTTGAGCGATCTCATTGCAAATGTCGCAGAACTAAAGATGCATTTCCTGTATCTGTCCATAGTCCTAGAGTCTTTATTAGGATGATGAACAGAAGAAGAGGTTTCTGACATCTCTTTCTTGGTGGCCGCTGCCACCACCATGGCATCAACGGGGACTCCCTTCGTAAGAAAAGACCTGTCTTGAGGGGGGGTGATAAATTTGTTGGGCCTCCATGGGACTGGTTCCATGGAATCAGGAGACTCCCACGTCCTTCGAGCGACCAAGTCCATTAATTCGACAAAGGGCGGAGTAAACCAGGAGGTGGAAGTTTGACACCCAAAGGCCTTCAGGAGCACTGACTCATCCTCAGTAGGGGGGTAAGGGACTGCCAGTCACCCCTCTGCCTTAATATTTCCAGGATGTCTGCAAATGAGACATCCTCAGAGGAGGACCATGGGGACCCTTCTGATTCCTCTAAGTCGGTGTATGATAAGGATTCCTGAGGGGAATCTAAATGCCTCCTCTTGCACAGTATTTTTCTGGGGACTTAATATGCGGGGGCGTCTGGTGAAGTCTCAGCCAAGCAGGGCTCACCCAATGGGGTTACCTGAGGCTCTGGGTCTCGACACTTGGTGGGAACCTGTGGTGTAGGGACAGAACGTGGCCCTTTAGGGGAGGAAGAGGAAAGATGCGAAGAGGTAAGGGTCTTAGCAGACATGACCCTCCTCATGGCATCGAAGGCACCGGTTTCCCGACCCAAGGAGTCTGCCAGTTATGAAGAAGATGGCAACCTCCCAGGGGCCGAGACCACAGGCTCCGAACCAGAGGACGGAACCAAGCTCATCTGCTCCGAAGCCCCGAGAGGGAGAGTCGGAACCGAAGCATCAGTTCGACTCTCTCCCCCGGAACCAGTGAGAGTGTCGGCTCAGAGACTCTTCGATCGGAACCGAAGAAGTCAATGTCGATGGAGCCGAGGGCACGAACAGGCCTCAGCTCCGAAGGTTCCACCACTATCGGACCCTCCATTTCCAGCTCCGAAGGCTCAACTGGCCTCGGAGGAGCAGAAATTGTGGAAGGGGGGGTAGTAGGCTTCGAAGCCAACTGGGTCAAAGCTGAAGGCAGTATGGCCAGGGCCGGGTTCACCAAAAGTCTCTGCACCATTCGGTCCACATTGATGTCGGAAAGGGTACCGGAAGAACGGGTCGAAGGAGCCGAAGAAGCCACAGACTTAAGGATCGGGGACTTTAAAACCTCAGACACCGGCTCCAACACAATGACTTGGCTCTGAGGTAAGATCTCGGTACACGGCTCCGAAGGCTGTGGAGCCGGCGACAGAGTCTTCCCAGAGGTGCTCGGAACAGAAGACTTGTGCTCCGGATGACACCTTAGAAGACTTCGACCCCTTTGAGGACTTGGAGGTCCGGTCAGTCTTGTCTAATGCTTCTTGGAAATCTGGCTTCAACAGCCCTCTATCGACCAATTTCCTTTGCCTCGCTAATAAAACCTTGCCACTGAAGGAATGGCAGATAGAGCAATCTTCTTGTAAATGTAGTGGACCCAAGCAGTACACGCAAGAAACATGATTATCAGTGATGGACATCTTTAGTCCACAGTCACACCTTTTAAAACCAGATTTTTGTTTCTCCAACATTATAACAATTATAACAAATATCAGATCCCTAACAATCAAAAAATCGAAACCACAGAACTCCTTAGAAAGTTCAGATTCCTGAACTGCAATGACTAAGAAAAAGGACACAAAATGATCAAATACACTAATTCTAAGAAATATAAGGGGATAGGGAATTCAATTTGACAGAGCCCTGTCAAGTAAATGCATCTCAAGAAAGGCTAAAGGCCTAGGAGCAACCGCTCCGAATTAGAAGACAAAAAATAACTTTCAATCCACACACTAAACAACAAATAGAAGAAATATGTGAAGTCTCACTCAAACCACTCACTGGCGATAGTCTAATAAGAAATTTTAAATTCTTTAAATATAATAAAGAAGGTTACTGGCCTGAGCTTCCTCCAAAGATTGTGCGATCCGTTGCAGCGGCAAACTAGATCTGGGGTTGGTAGGAGAGCATCATGGGATAGGGACTGTGCCTCGAGCTAACTCAAAGATCTTGAGCTTGGAAAATGGCCGACAGAGCTGCTGGATCGGCTCCGAACCCAACGTGTAAAGAACAAACGGCGAGATTGAACAACTTCACATCAACAGGTTTTGCATTAGCATGAATTTTCTGAAGGGTATGGAATTTGAAACTCAAATGTCTGTCATTTTCTAACTTCAATCTTTAATGATTTGTCACTAATTTGCCAGAAAACCACAATTTTATGAAAAATGGACAAACATGAGGCAAAAATCTGGACATTCTGCAAAAATCTGTACAGTTAAGAGGTATTCAGCAGTGTTCTCACTATGTAAATCATCACTTTCTGAAACATTCTGTAAAATCAGATCACTAATCTTACAAAGTAAAGTATCACACAAGCTTCGTGCTCGATTTCCTCTGGTTCCCTCTAGTGGACAGAAAAGAGCAGGAGAATTTACTCTAGCTGGTTTGAATACCAATCTAGGCTGCCTGTGGAAAAGTCCTGTGAGAATCCAGATAAAGCATAAATAAATTAAAAAAAATCTTGGTTTTGAGACAGTTCTAATACGTGGATTCAAAAGCTACTTAGACCACACATTTCAAGCAATCCTGGGATAGATTGTGTCAGATATGGGCTACATGGGAGTGCTAAAGGAGCCTGTTCTGCACCCAGATTTCCTTATATTGCTAAAAATGAACCATATAAAGATCTCTCTCAGATACCGGAGACCACGTATGCTGATGACCTGCTGCTCTAGAACTTTGAAAAACAAAAAACAAAACAGACAGACAATACAAAAGGGAATATCAAATGATTTTTTTTAATATATATTTTTTTTTGCCCTTGTGCTTGCCAACCATCAGCTCCCAATTTGCTGCTTTGTCACCAACCTGTTCCCCATGTTGCCTGACTGCTCCAGGGTGGATTCCTCAGACTCCTCCTCAAATTATCACACTGTAGAGATGGCAACACACTAGGGATGACAGTCAAGATGACATGAGACAATCATCCAGAATGCCATTAAGCTTCAACTCCACTACTCATTTAGAAGGTTGTCAGGGATGGCCTCTTCTCATTAGCAAACCAGATCATATATGCTCCCATTTAAGCCTGAGCGTATGTTGCTTAGCATGTACAGCCTTAACTTAGCCCCATTGCTACAGGTGGTAGTTTCCTATAGTGAAATTCACCCTCTACTGACTGTTAGGACAGCAGTGAGCATGGCTCTCTCCCTTCCAAGATGTGATAAGCCTATGTTAGCCACTTACTGCCACCCTCCAAGTCAGGTCCTCCAACACCTGGATTTCTAATTGATCCTGTGCTGTCCAAGTTACAGTAAGGACTTCATTCTTCTGCACAAAATTCAAACATATTTTAAATGCATCTGGTAGCTGCTGCATAAGAATTACCTTGCTGTGAACATTAGCTATCAAAACCACATATGTGACTCATTACCCCTGAAAAACTTAAGGATACCAATGTTGTCTTGGTGTGTGACACTTAGAACCTTATCACCATCCAATGCTGGCTACACAAACATCTTGGTGTGCAGACTTGCTCCCTCGTTTACACTGAAAGAGCACAATGAGATCAGTAATGAAAAGGTTCTCAGGCAACCAAAATTACTATAGGTTATTAAGCCTCTTAACATAAAAAGACAGGAGATTGACATGTATTCAAAAAGTACAGTTGTGTACCTACCATAAATGTAGATGTTTGAGTGTAATCACTGTTGCAGTCATTACACTTGGGTTATCCTGCTGGCAGTCGGCCTGAATTCCAAAGTCTTGGTCCGGCGTCGGTTGCTGTCGCCTCTTCCTGACGTCAGTGCACCAGGGGTATCAAAGATGCAGCAGATGCCATTTTCTTCAGTTTTTCTTGCCCCAGATGTCAGGTGCCCCAAAAGGGTAGGCTAAAAATTATGCCAATAAAAAAGCATGCACTAAAATAAACCTTACCTTCATCAACAATCAAATACACCACATAGGTTGTATAAAATAGAGAAGTACAGATAAGTCCCAGCAAAGAAAGATGGTGGGTGGGTAACCTGGACTGCAACAGTGAATACACTCTAACATCTACACTTATGGTAGGTACACAACTGTATTATGTTCGTGTTTCACTGTTGCAGTCATTACGCTTGGGTTGAATCCCAAAGCTGAGGTTGGGTGGCTGGGTCTACAGAGAATTAGGAGTGGCTATGAGGCCCTGCATAACTGCAGTGGCAAAGCCTGCTCTGGATTTAGAGTAAAGAGGTAAGTGGTAGTGCTTTGTAAAAGTGTGCACTGAAGTCCAAGTTGCAACCTCTGAGATGTCTTTGATTGGTACTCCTCTGAGGAAGGCTGCTGAAGTGGTTGCTGCTCTGGTTGAATGTGGCCTAATGCCCTTAGGCACTGATTTGCCATGTTGTGAATAACAGAAACGAATGCAGTGGCCTATCCATTTTGAAATAGTCTGCTTTGAGATAGCCTTTCCTTGTGATCCTGCAGCATATGCCACTAAGAGTTGCTCAAGTCTTTCTGAAAGCTTTAGTTCTGTCCAAGTAGAAGCGTAGCTGTCTGTGCATGTCCAAAGAATGCAGAAGCCTCTCCCCCTTATTCTGTGGGTTTGGATAAAAGGTAGACAAATTAATGGTTTGGTTAAGGGCCACAGAGGACACTACCTTAGGCATAAATGTTGGGTTTATCCTCAGAGAAACCCTGTCTGGATGGAAAATTATGAAAGGTTCCACACCATTAGTGCCTGCAACTCAGACCCTTCTTGCCGAGGTTATTACTAGGAGCAGAGCTGTTTTCCATGATAAGAATTTTATCTCAGCTGTATTGGCTGACTCAAAAGGAGGCAGTGTGAGTTTTTCCAAGACATAATTGAGGTCCCATGCAGGTATTGGCACTCTCCTTGGAGGTCTTATGTTTTTGGCCCCTCTGAGGTACTGCCTTAGCAGTGGATGTGAAAAAATAGGTGGGTCCGTATTGTAATGAGCTGAAATGGCAGAGGCATGGATCTTAATTGATGAAAAGGATAGGCCTTTGTCCAGCATCTCAGTTAGGTATTGTAAAATCTGAGGGATATTTGGTACAAGCGTGTCAATTCCTTGTGCCTGGTTCCAAGCAGAGAATCTCTTCCATTTTTCTGCATAAGATTTTCTAGTGCTGGGCCTCCTGGCCTCCAAAATAACATCCATAACTGCTTTAGTGAGAGGTGTGTTCTGAATGGTTACATTATCCGCCATGCTGCCAGATTTAGGGTTCTGAGATGGCTGTGCAGGATCTGATTATTTTGTTGGGTCAGTAAGTGAGGAATTTGAGGTAATGTCCAGTCTGAGCCTTGAGACAAGCTCTTTAGGATTGGGTACCAGTGCTGGCGGGGCCAGTCTGGGGCAATCAGTATAATTTTTGTCTTCTCTTGTCTGACCTTTAGGAGTACCTTGGGGAGGAGAGGCAGTGGAGGAAAGGCATATACTGTAAGGGTTTTCCAGCTGAATGATAGAACATCCACTTTCCATGCTTGCTTGTGATACGTCCTTGTGCAGAATCTCTGTAGTTGGCAGTTGTGAGGGGAGGCAAATAGATCTATGTCTGGGCATCCCCATTTCCTTGCTATCATGCTGAGGATTTGTGGATCCAGTTTCCACTCGTGAGGATCCATGAGGTTCCTGCTTAGTTCATCTGCCAGAGTATTTGTCTTTCCTGGCAGGAATTGTGCTTGCAGGTGTACTTGAAAAAGTCAACGCTGTGTTCCACAAAGTCATGGCTTGTCTGCAGAGTGGATAGGAATGTGTGCCTCCCTGCTTGTTTATGTACCACATGACTGTAGTATTGTCAGTCTTTATCAGCAGGTGTCCCCGATGAAGTTGATCCTTGAAGGCTGTCAGGGCATTCTGAACAGCTAGCATCTCTTTTTGATTGATATGAAGATGCATTTGGTTTGCGGGCCATGTGCCCTGAATACATTTTCCTGCCATGTGGGCCCCCCAGGCATAATCTGATGCATCTGTTGTTAGTGTCTGCCTGGCTGTGGGTAAAGTGAATGGCTGTCCCTTGCTGTGGTGACAGGCCTGTGCCCGCCATCGAAACTCCTGTTGCAGGCAGGGAATGAGGGTAATTAATGTTTCCAGGCTGTGGCAATGTTGAGTCCAAACACTTTTTAGATACCATTGTAGTGTCCTCATATGCAGTCCTGCATATGGAATTAGCAGAATGCAGGATGCCATGAAGCCCAAAGCCTGCAGAATTTTTCTTGCAGATAACTGGGTCTTTGTTGCCAACATTTTGAAGTAAGAAGTCAGTTGCCTTTGTCTGGCATGAGATAAGCCATCTGGGAAGTTGTATTTAAGCTTGCACCCAGGAATATTACCTCTTGAGAGGGTATTAGTTTTGATTTCTTTTCGTTTACTGTGTACCCTAGGCAAATCAGTAATCTTTTTACAAACGCCAGATGCTTTAGTAGAATGTCCTGGTTCTCTGCTTGAATAAGGCAGTCGCCCAAGTAAGGATATATTTGAATTCCTCTGTCTGCAAAAAGCAATTACTGGTGCCAGGCATTTTGTGAAAGACCCTGGGCGCAGTAGATGAGCCAAAGGGCAGTGCAGAGAATTGGTAGTGCATTGAGCCAGCTATGAATCTGAGGTATCTTCTGCAAGATTGCCTGATTGGGACATGCAGGTATGCCACCGTTAGGTCCAAAGTTACAAGCCAAGCCTTCTTGCCCAGCATAGGCAGAAGCTGTTGCAGAGTCAACATTTTGAATTTTGGAACGTCCAGAAATGTGTTTAGAAAAGACAGGTCCAGTATTGGTCTCCAGGCTTTGCCCTTTCTGGGTACCAAGAAAAGTCTTGAGTAAAATCCTTGTCCCTACTCTTGCTGTGGTACTCGCTGAATGGCCCTCATGTCCATGAGGGATGAAAAGTACAGTTTTGTACCTACCATAAATGTAGATGTTCGAGTGTTCACACTGCTGCAGTCATCACACTTGGGTTATCTGCCGTCAGGCAGTCCCGCAGTCGGCCAGAGTTCCAAAGTCTTGGTCCGGTATCGGTTGCTGTCGCTTCTTCCCTGACGTCAGTGCGACAGGGGGTATAAAAGAGGCAGCAGACGCCATTTTCTTTAGTTTTTCTTGCCCCAGATGTCAGGTGCCCCCAAATAGGAAGGCAATACATAATCCTAAGTAAATTACATAAGTAGAAAACAATAGCTACAGCTGTAAGCAAATACACCGTATAGAAATGCATCTTAGAGATTGTATAAACAGGGAGCTATAGATAAAACCCAGGTATGAAGAGAGAAAGGTGGGAGGGTAACCTGGACTGCAGCAGTGTGAACACTCAAACATCTACATTTATGGTAGGTACAAAACTGTGCTATGTTCATCGTGTTACACTGCTGCAGTCATCACACTTGGGTGGAATCCCAAAGCTAAGGCTGGGTGGTTGGTACTAAACAGGGTTTGGAGAAGCTAGTAGGCCCTGCAAAACTGCAGTGGCAAAGCCAGCTCTGACTTTTGAGTATAGAGGTAAATGGTAGTGCTTGGTGAAGGTGTGCACTGAACTCAAAGTTGCAGCTTCCAAAATATCCTTGGTTGGTACTCCTCTGAGGAAGGCTGCTGATGTTGCTGTAGCCCTGGTGGAATGAGGCCTACTGTTACCAGGTACAGGTTTCGCATTGTGTGTGTAGCAGAAATGGATACAATGTCCTATCCATTTTGAAATGGTCTGTTTTGATATAGGCTTTCCTTGAGATCCTGCAGCGTAGGATACAAAAAGCTGATCAGATTTTCTGAAAACCTTTGTTTTATCCAAGTAGAAACGTAATTGCCTGTGAATGTCCAAAGAGTGTAGGAACCTTTCCTCTTTATTCTGGAGGTTTGGATAAAAGGTGGGTAAATGAATGGTTTGGTTTAGAGACACACTGGATACTACCTTTGGCATAAAGGAAGGGATAGTTCGTAGAGAGACTCTGTCTTGATGAAAAATGATGAAAGGCTCCACTGCCATTAGGGCCCGTAGCTCTGAGACTCATCGTGCTGAAGTTACTGCTAGCAGCAGGGCAGTTTTCCATGATAAAAATTGTAAATCAGCTGAAAAAGCTGGCTCGAAGGGCGGTAGTGTAAGTTTTTCCAAAACAAAATTGAGGTCCCAAGTTGGTGTTGGTGCTCTTCGGGGCGGTCTTATGTCCTTAGCCCCTCTGAGGTACTGTCTTAATAATGGATGTGAAAAAATAGGGGGACCCGTGTTGTAATGAGCTGAAATAGCTGAAGCGTGGATCTTTATAGATGAAAAGGAAAGGCCTTTGTGCAACACCTCAGTTAAATACTGCAGAATCTGGGGAATATTTGGGACAAGAGGATTTTGGCCTTCAGCCTGGTTCCAGGCGCAGAATATTTTCCATTTGTCGGAGTAGGTTTTCCTGGTGCTAGGTCTCCTGGCCTCCGGAATGACATCCATAACAGCTGTAGAGAGAAATGCTGACTGGTTGTTTAGATAATCTGCCATGCAGCCAGATTTAAAGTCTTGAGCTGGCTGTGTAGAATCCGATTGTTTTGCCGAGTCAGCAGGTGAGGAATTTGAGGTAGAATCCATGGTGGGCCTTGAGCCATGTTCCTTAATATTGGATACCAGTGTTGGCGTGGCCAGTCTGGAGCAATGAGCATCATTTGTGGCCTCTCTAATCTGGCTTTTAGCAGCACCTTTGCCAGAAGAGGCAGTGGGGGAAAGGCATACACTGTTAGTGTTTTCCAACTGAATGAGAGGGCGTCCACTTTCCAAGCTAGAGTGTGGTAAGTCCTTGTGCAAAACTTTCGCAGTTGGTAGTTTTGGGGGAAGGCAAACAGATCTATGTCTAGGCTCCCCCAATTTTGAGTTATCATTGTGAATACTTGTGGGTCTAGTTTCCACTTGTGAGGATCCATGATATTTCTGCTTAGTTTGTCTACCAATGTATTTTTCTTTCCTGGCAGGAATTGTGCTTGTAGTTGAACTTGGTAGGTCAGTGCTGTGTTCCACAAGGTCATTGCTTGCCTGCATAGGGGGTAGGAATGTGTGCCCCCTTGTTCGTTTATGTACCACATCACTGTGGTGTTGTCCGTCTTTATTAGAAGTTGTCCTGGATGTAGGAGGTCCTTGAAAGCTGTTAGGGCATTTTGTACAGCTAGCATCTCTTTTTGATTGATGTGGAGATGCATTTGATCTGCAGACCATTTGCCCTGAATACACTGTCTTGCCATGTGCGCTCCCCAGGCGTAATCCGATGCATCTGTTGTCATTGTTTGCCTGGCTGTGGGCAAGGTGAAAGGCTAACCCTTGTTGAGGTGACATGCCTGAGCCCACCATAGAAACTCCTGTTGAAGGCAGGGAATTAGTGGTATTATTGTTTCCAAGCTGTGGCTGTGTTGAGTCCATATGCTTTTCGGGTACCATTGTAATTTCCTCATATGCAGTTTGGCATATGGTATTAGTAGTATGCAAGATGCCATGAATCCCAAGGCCTGCAGAATTTTTCTTGCAGGGAGTTGGGTCTTTGTTGCCATCATTTTGAAGTATTGAGTCAGTTGTCTTTGCTTGTCTGGCGTGAGATAAGCCATCTGGGCCATTGTATTTAAGCTGCCACCCAGGAATATTGGGTCTTGTGAGGGCACTAGTTTTGACTTCTTTTCGTTTACTGTGTACCCTAGGCAACTTAGTAGTTTTTTTACAAATGCCAGATGTTTTAAAAGAATGGCCTTGCTGTCTGCTTGAACAAGGCAGTCATCCAGGTATGGATATATCTGGATTCCTCTGTCTGCAGTATGCAATTACTGGTGCCAGGCATTTTGTGAAGACCCTGGGTGCAGTAGATAAGCCAAAGGGCAGTGCAGAGAATTGGTAATGAGTTGTACCTGCTATAAATCGGAGGTATCTTCTGCAATTTTGTCTGATAGGGACATGCAGGTATGCCTCCTTGAGGTCCAACGTTACTAGCCAAGCCTTCTTGCCCAGCATGGGAAGAAGTTGCTGTAGTGTGAGCATCTTGAATTTGGGTACTTCCAGGTATGTGTTTAGAATTGAAAGGTCCAGAATGGGTCTCCAGGCTTTGTCCTTTCGGGGAACCAGAGAGAGTCTTGAGTAAAATCCTTGTCCTTGCTCCTGTGTAGGAACCTGTTGAATGGCTCTCATGTCCATGAGTGCTGTAATTTGTCTTTGAGCCTCTGCCCATTGATTTGATGGCAGGTTTGGCATTCCTTTTATCCTTGGTAAAGTGTGAAAGTGGAACCTGTAGCTTTGAGTTACAATATTTAGGACCCATTTGTCTTTTGTGATGATGTGCTAATTGTCTGCAAAAAGTGCAAGTTTTCATCCCAAGGGAGCTTCCAAGAGTAATTTGCTTGGCAGTCTGAGGGGTAAGTCATAGTGATTGTCTTCTGATAGTTTGAGACCTGTCTTCTCCTCCTTTCTGGGTTGTGGCACCCCATCGTCGTGGCTTGTAAGAGCCTTGTGGCTGACCTCTTCCCCTTGGGCGTCTGTATTTGCCCCTCTGAGGTCTGTCAGAAGTTGGAAAGGACCAGTTTTTGGTTGGCCAATTTCTGCTGAAACGAGGGATTTGGACCTGTAAAAAAATCCTTGACCGTCTGCATAGATTTTGCCTTATCCTTCATTTTCTTTAAAACATCTTCTGCTTTCACACCAAATAAAACATCCTGCTGTAAGGGTGCATCCAATAACTTTGCTTTAACATGATCAGGTAAAGTTTGTTCTTTTAACCAAGCATGCCTACGAATGACAGACCCTGTTACAGCTGCTCTGCAAGAAGCTTCCAATGAATCAAATCTACATTGCAAAGTATGTTTTCCCACTTGTTCTGCTGCATGCAACAAATCTTGCATTTCCTTGTAATCAGGCTGCTCTGTATGTGTGCTCATTTTTTTGTTTTAATTGAGACATCAAATATTGTTGATATTTCAGCATGTGAAACTGGCAATTTAAGGCCTTCACAGCTAAAGTAGCTGAGGTATATACACTTTCTTTCCCCATCTGTCTAGTGCTCTAGAATCCCTTTCAGACGGTACAGGATTTTTATCAATAGAGGCCTTAACCCCTTTGGGACCCTGGGAAATGGTTTCTGGGTCAGCAACAGGGCTTTTATATAGGAATTTATGTGAGTCAGGGACTCTGTAGTATCTGTCTGGTTTGGCTGGTGCAGGAGGTAATGAATCTGGGTTAAGGCTAGATTCTGAATAAACATCATCCACAATGTCTAACACAGGTGGAATAGCAAGGGGTCTGTGCTGGGGTAGTAAGAGGAAAGTACAGTTTTGTACCTACCATAAATGTAGATGTCCGAACTGGATAGCATCTGCAGTCATAACAAGAGGGTTGTCCTGTCGTCAGGCAGCCCTTCAGTCGGCCGGATTCCAAAGTCCGGGTCCGGCTTCGGCTGATGTCGCACTCCACCCGACGTCATCACTGTTGGTCTTCGGGTATAAAGGCATCAGCCGACGCCATTTTCCTCAGTGTTTCTTGCCCCAGATGCCAGTAGCCCTCTTGCAGGCTAAAATTTGGATAGATGCCAATGTTTCCAAATAGATAGAGGTAAACACAACAATAAGCATGTATGTACATATACACAAACAAATACACCATAAAAGACTCCCCCCCAACAGCTAGCTATTAGAAGGGTAAACACCCTAGGAGTACCACAGAGGGATGGAGGGAGGGTAATCCTGACTCAGATGCTATCCAGTTCGGACATCTACATTTATGGTAGGTACAAAACTGTACTATGTCCTTCATGGATGCATCTGCAGTCATAACAAGTGGGTAGAATACCATAGCCAACTAGGGAGGAGGATAAAAATAGATTATGGTGTGTTTAGGATCCCTTGCAGTACAGCAGTGGCAAACCCTGCTCGGGATCTGGAATATAGAGGCAAATTATAATGCTTGGCAAATGTATGCACGGAGGTCCAAGTAGCCGCCTCAATAATGTCTTTGGTTGCCACTCCTCGTAAGAAGGCTGTGGTAGTGGCTGTTGCCCTTGTAGAATGAGGTCTTATGTTCTGTGGAATTGGTTTCCCATGGAAGGAGTAACAGAATCGTATGCAATTTCCTATCCATTTGGAGATTGTCTGTTTGGAAATAGCTTTTCCTTCCCTTCCTGTTGCATAGGCTACAAAAAGTTGGTCAGTCTTTCTGCTATTTTTTGTTCTGTCCAAGTAGTAGTGTAGCTGTCTATGTACATCCAAGGTATGCAGTATTCTTTCCCCTCTGTTTTGTGGGTTGGGAAAGAAGGTAGGTAGGTGGATTGCCTGGTTTAAAGACAGTCTGGATACCACCTTAGGCATAAATGTAGGATTAGTCCTCATGGACACTCTATCTTGGTGGAAGATTAGGAAGGGTTGCACTGCCATTAAGGCCTGTAGTTCTGAAACCCTCCTTGCTGAAGTAATTGCCAGTGGGAAAGCAGTTTTCCATGACAGGTGTTGTAGGTCTGCTGTTGCTGCTGGTTCAAAGGGTGCTAGTGTCAACTTTTCTAGCACAAAGTTTAAATCCCAAGCTGGTAATGGTGGTTTCCTTGGAGGTTTTACATTCTTGATTCCTCTGAGGAATTGCCTGAGCAAAGGGTGAAAAACAGGTGTATCCAAGCTGTATTCTGCTGAAATAGCTGATGCATGTATCTTGATGGAGGAGTAGGACAGGCCTGAATGAAGAAGTTCGCCAGATACTCCAGAATGTTAGGCATATCTATGTTTGACACATCTTTTCCTCTTTCCGTACTCCAGATGACAAACCTTTTCCATTTTCCAGCATAGTTCCTTCTTGTTGAAGGTCTGCGTGCTTCAAGAATAATGTCTTTAACTCTTTGGGAGAGTTCTGGAATAGCTGCTGTTATGTGATGTTCCATGCAGTCAGTTGCAAGGTTTTAGGTTTGGATGTATGATGCTGTAGTTGTTCTGCGTTAACATCAAGGGCATCAGGGAATTGTCCACATATTGTTCGAGACATGCTCCTCAGTAGTGGGTACCAGTGTTGTCTTGGCCAGTTTGGAGCTATCAGGATTATCCTTGGACGTTCTTCCTTGATTTTCAGTAGTACCTTGTGTATCAAAGGAAGAGGCGGGAATGCATATGCTGTTAGGCCTTTCCAGTTGAAAGAGAGCGAATCCACTTTCCATGCTAATGGGTGGAATGTCCTTGTGCAGAATTTTTTGAGCTGGTGATTGAGAGGTGATGCGAATAGGTCTATCTGTGGCATTCCCCATTTCTTTGAGATGGTCTTGAAGATGTCGGGGTGAAGCTTCCATTCGTGGGCATCCGAAGTGGTTCTACTTAATATGTCTGCTAGGGTATTGTCTTTCCCTGGTACAAATATTGCCTGTAACTGGATGTTGTAGCTGAGTGCCAGGGTCCACAGCTCCAAGGTCATTCTGCATAGAGGGTATGAATGAGTGCCTCCCTGTTTGTTGATGTACCACATGACTGTGGTGTTGTCTGTCCTTATCATCAACTGGCCCTCTGAGAAATGGTTTGAACTTTTGGATTGCCAGTTTTACTGCCAGCATTTCTTTTAGGTTGATGTGCAGTTGAAGTTGATCCTGTGTCCACAATCCTTGCACGCATTTGTCCAGCATGTGGGCCCCCCATCCTAGGTCTGAAGCGTCTGTTGTGATGGTCTGGCTTGCTTGACATCTGCGAAAGGGTAGGCCTGGGTTTGACTGGCATGCCTGAGCCCACCATAGGAACTCCTGTTTTAAGCATGGAATTAGTGGGATTTCTGTTTCTAGACTGTGTCTGTGTTGGGACCATAAATTCTTTAGGTACCACTGTAGTTTTCTCATATGTAGTCTGGCAAATGGAACCAAGATTATGCATGATGCCATGAAGCCCAAGGCCTGCAGTACTTTTTCCTTGTTTGGGATGGTATCAGCCTTGACTTTTGTAAATTGACTGTGTATCCCAGTGCTTGTAGCAAGTAAATGACCCTTTGTAAATCTGTTGTCAGCTTGCTTTTGTTGTCCCCTTGTAGCAGGCAGTCATCCAGGTATGGGTAAATTTGAATTCCCTGAAGTCTGCAATGGGCGATTACTGATGCCAGGCATTTCGTGAATACTCTGGGCGCAGTAGATAAGCCAAAAGGCAATGCTGAGAATTGATAGTGCTCTGATCCTGCAAGAAATCTGAGGTATCTTCTGCAGATTGGTCGAATGGGGACGTGCAGGTATGCCTCCTTGAGATCTAGAGTTACCAGCCAAGACTCCTTGCCCAGCATGGGAAGAAGTTGCTGTAGGGTCAGCATTTTGAATTTTGGGACAATGATGTATGTATTTAAGGTGGACAGGTCGAGAATTGGTCTCCAACTGTTTTCCTTTATTGGAACTAGGAATAGTCTGGAGTAGAACCCCTTTCCTTGCTCTGCTGTTGGCACTCTTTCCACAGCTCTCATGTTTGCTAACTCCATTATCTGGCGTAGAGCCTCTGTTTTTTGATTTGGAGGTAGATTTGGCATTCCTCTTTTGACTGGAAAAGTGTGGAAGTGAAACCGGTAACCTTGATCTATGGTTTGTAAAATCCACTTGTCCTTTGTTATGTAGTGCCAGTTCTTTGAAAATAAGGTTAACTTTCCGCCTAGAGGAGCTGCTATTTGTTCCCTGGTAGGCGATTTAGGGTTAAGTCACTGTGGTTGTGTTGATGTAGTGGCAGTGGCTGTGTCTGTGCCTCTGTTGTTACCTTGCCACTGTCTTCCTCTGTAGGCACCTCCTCTGGATTGGTTTCTGCCTCTGGAACGTCTATTCCTGCCCCTTTGAAATTTTGTGGAGTCAGGAAAGGACCAATTTTGGCAGGCCAGTTCCTGCTAAACCTTGGGGTTGAACCTGCAAGAAATCTTTAACAGTTTGAACAGATTTTGCCTTTTCTTCCATTTTCTTCATAACCTGCTGGGCAGATGTACCAAACAAACTTGTCTTGTCCATAGGAGCATCTAGCAACTTAGCTTTAACATGATCCGGTAAAGCTTGTTCCTTTAGCCATGCATGCCTTCTTATCACTGTGCCTGTCATGGCTGATCTAAATGAAGCCTCCAGTGCATCATAGCCACATTTTAAGGAATGGTTGCTAACCTGTTGTATGTTATTTACCATCTCTAATACATATTTCTTATCAAGAGATTCATCAGTGGTTAGTTTTTAGTTAACTGATCCAGCATAAACTCTTGGTATTGTATCATGTGAAACTGACAGTTTAAAGCTCTAGCTGAGAGAGTAGCTGAAGTGTAGACCTTTTACCCCATCTGTCTAATGACCTTGCTTCCCTTTCAGAAGGAATAGGGTTTTTAGCTATGGTCGCGGCTACTGCCTTGGGGCCCTGGGATATAGTTTCTGGGTCTGCAAGTGGAGCCTTGTAAAGGTGGTGATGAGTATCTGGCACCCTGTAAAATCTGTCTGGTTTGGCAGGGGCTGGAGTAAAGAATCTGGAGCGGAGCAAACATCATTGAAAGCATCATCCACCACAGAGAGAACAGGGGGTATAGCTAAGGGCCTGTGCTGTGGGAGGTGCAGAAAAGTCCTAAGTCTTTTTCTGGAGTCTGAAAAATCCTGTTGCTGCCATTGGAACTGTTCTCGCATGGCATGCAAGGTTTCCCCAAAGGAGAATTCTTCTGGTGGGGAAGCAGCTGGGATGGATTCTTCAGCATCAGAATCTTCAAAATTGGAGAAGGGAGCCTCTGGCTGGTCAGTTATGTCTGATTCATCAGCAGAATCAGAGGACACTGGCTCAGGGGGCTCTGCCCTAGGTCTCTTCTCTGGGGGCTGAGAGGCCCTGTCTGGATGAGATTGAGATCCTCTAATTAAAGAAATTAAATCTTCTGCCAAAGTAAGCATTTGAGAACTAGAAGAGGGCCTGGATGTGGGTGGTTTAACAGGCACTGTTTTAGTAGTCTTGGCTGCTTTAGCCCTGGCGAAGGCCTTAATGGACATGGCTGCTGGAGGCCTAGCAGCACCACGTGCTGGGGTAGAAACATCCAAGGGGATGGTGTCTGATAAGTCAACCACCGTAGTGGGTAAAATTTGTGAAGTCGTTTCAAGAGTTGTAGCAGGGGCCTTGGTTGTAGGAATAGGTTCAGCTGTACTTTGTTCAGTTTTCTCGGTTTCGGCCGAAACCGAGACACTTGCGGTTTGCTTGACCATGGTTTCGGCCGAAACCGCGGACCGCGAGTGTCGGTCTTTATCTTTGCGTTTTTTGCTAGATTGGGTAGTCGGAGGATCAGACGGCATAATGTACGCAAAATCAGAACCGAAAAACTGTTCTGCAAACTCAGACCGACGCCTAAGCGTTCGTCGGTTGAAAGAAGCACAGGCCGAACAGGCTGCTACGCCGTGGGCTGGGCCTAAACAAGGCAGACAGTAAGAGTGGAAATCTTTATGAGGTATTTGTTTCCCACAGTTTAAACAATTGTTAACTTTTTCTGACATCGGCTGAGGCAAGAAAGAGTCCCCAACGGGGTACTTAGCTTTAGAAGTCTTGGTAGTATTCGGTAGAAGTAATCTCTGGATCCGACCGACCGGCACTTGCGAACAGCTTCTGCTTGGCACGGCAAGAAAGACTGAGGAAAATGGCGTCGGCTGATGCCTTTATACCCGAAGACCAACAGTGATGACGTTGGGTGGAGTGCGACATCAGCCGAAGCCGGACCCGGACTTTGGAATCCGGCCGACTGAAGGGCTGCCTGACGACAGGACAACCCTCTTGTTATGACTGCAGATGCATCCATGAAGGACATCAATCGGCGCCTTTTCTTAGAATCAGAGTAATCCTGGCCTTCCCAGTGGAAATGTTCCCTCATGGTATGTAAAGTTTCCCCAAAAGAGTAGTCTTCTGGGGGAGAAGCTGAAGGAATAGACTCTTCAGCATCAGAGTCTTCATAAGGGTGAAAAGAGTACTCCTGTTCCTCAGAAGAATCTGAGGTAATGGAAACCTGGTCAGAGGAAGTGTAGTCCTCCTGTCTAGGCCTTTTGTCAGGAGGGGGATGGGAACCCCTGATTAGGGTAATTAAGTCTTCGGCCATCTTAAGCATCTGCCACAAAGTAAGTAGAATAAACTGGTAACAAAACACAGTTCACCTGCTGAGAAGTCCAATCCTTTAATGTAAAATACAATTCATATGAGCGCTTTCGTCTGCATAAAACAAACTTCATCAGATGAAGTTTGTTTTATGCAGACGAAAGCGCTCATATGAATTGTATTTTACATTAAAGGATTGGACTTCTCAGCAGGTGAACTGTGTTTTGTTACCATCTTAAGCATCTGTTTTTTAAGCATGGGGCCTTGTACTAGAGACTGCAGTACAGGCTTCCTTACTTTTAATGGAGTTTTCAGTTTTGCAAAGGATTTAATAGTAAGTGTAGTCGGTCTGAAGACACATTCAGCAACTGACGGCCTTTCAACTGCACCGGAATCCCCATCAGCCATGGAGTCAGAAGGGCCTAAAGATAAAGGCTCTGGAGGCCCTGCAATCTCCGCTTGGGAGTCGGATGCAGGCTGGGGTTCTAAATCAGCGGTCGTCAGGGGCTGCGTTGGCGCCTCACTGAAAACCGGAGAACCGGCGACTGGCCCAGCAGAGGCCTCGGTGTCTGGTTTGGATCTCGGCTGCCTGTCCTCATCTTTGCGCTTTTTATGCATCCCGGTCGTCGGTTGCTCCGACGGCATGGTATAATTAAATTTTTTACCAAAATAATGTCGGGCGAAAAAAAAAAATGACGTTTAATAGTTTGTTTGTTAAACCTCGCACAAAACCGACAACCTGTGACGTCGTGGTCTGGGCCTAGGCAAGGGATACATTATGAAAATCCTTATGAGGTATTTGCTTCCCACAAGAAATACAATTAACTTTTTCTGACATCGGACTGAGGCAAGAAAAGGCTCCCCAACGGGGTACTTAGATTTACTGAGGACTTTGGTCTGAAATTCGATTTGAAAATCTCAGGAGTCTGCCGACCGGCACTGCTTCGGGCACCATGCAGCAAGAAAGACTGAAGAAAACGGTGTCGGCTCCCTCTTTTATACCCTTGTCGCACTGATGTCAGAGAAAACGCGACAGCAACAGACGCCAGACCAAGACTTTGGAACTCGGGCCGACTGTGGGATCGCCTGATGGCAGATAACCCAAGTGTGATGACTGCAGCAGTGTAACACGATGAACATCTTGTTTTTGTGCCTCTGCCCATTGATTGTGCGGCAGGTCTGGCGTATCTTTTGCCCTTGGCAGGGTGTGAAAGTGGAACCTGTAGCCCTGTGACACTATATTTAAGACCCATTTGTCCTGGGTGATCATGTGCCAATTTTGTGAAAAAAGTGCTAGTTTTCCCCCTAAGGGGGCTGCCAGAAGATAAGTGCTTGGTGCTGGCAGAGGAAAGTCATTGGGACTGTTTCCTGTATGGCTGTGATTTGTCTTCTCCGCTTTTGGAGGTAGAAGCACCCCATTGTTTAGGCCTGTATGGACCTCGGGGCTGGGATCTGCCTCTGGGGCATCTGTATCTGCCTCTTTGTGGCCTGTCTGACACTGGAAAGGACCAATTCTTTGTAGGCCAGTTCCTGCTAAATCTGGGTGGCTGTACCTGTAAGAATTGCTTAACTGTCTGCATAGATTTCACTTTGTCCTCCATTTTCTTCAACACCTTTTCTGCTTAACACCAAACAAAGTATCATGCTGTAATGGAGCATCCAATAATTTTGCTTCAACATGATCAGGCAGATTCTGTTCCTTTAACCAAGCATGCCTCCTAATGACAGAACCTGTAACAGCGGTCCTGTTAGAGGCCTCCAGAGAATCAAAACCACATTGCAAAGTATGCTTTCCCACTTGTTCAGCTGCATGCAATAAATCCTGCATTTCCTTGTTTTCTGTACATTCAGAATTTGTCAACATTTTCTGTTTTAGCAGTGACATTAAGTATTGCTGATATTTAAGCATATGAAACTGACAATTTAAAGCCCTTCCAGGCAAGGCAGCAGAAGCGTAAACTTTTCCCCTCATCTGTCCACAGCCCTTGAATTCCTATCAGAGGGATACTTTTTTTTGCAATGGAAGCCTTGAACCTTTGGGACCCTGAGATATAGTTTCTGGGTCAGCAGCAGAGTTTTTAATAAAGAAGTTTATGTGAGTCCGGAACCCTGCAGTATCTGTCTGGTTTAACAGGTGCAGGAGTTAGAGAGTCAGGAGACAGGCCGGATTCTGAAAATACATCATGTACAATGTCTAAAACAGGGGGAATAGCAAGACGCCTGTGCTGAGGTAGTAAAAGAAAGTCTCTGAGCCTTTTCTTAGATTCTGAGTAATCTTGGCTCTCCCACTGGAAATGCTCCCTCATAGTATGCAGGATTTCCCCAAAAGAATAATCCTCAGAGGAGAGGCTGAAGGAATACATTTCTTCAGCATCAGAATCCTCATAGGGAGGAAGAGAATATTCCTGGTCAGAAGAGGAATCAGAGGAAATGAAAACCTGATCTGAAGATGCACATTCTATCTCTTGCCTAGGCCTCTTATCTGGAGGGGGATGGGAACCCCTGATCAAAGTAATTAGGTCTTCGGCCATTTTAAGCATCTGTTTTTTAGGCATGGAGGCCTGTCCAGGAGAATGCTGTACTTGTTTCTTTGTCTTTAGAGCTGCGTTAGACTTTGCCTTTGAAGCTGAAGTTGGTTTTACATATAACTGTGTAGGCCAGAAAACACCCTCAGAAGCTGATGCCTGCTCAGCGGCTCCGGACCCATCTGAGGGAATAGTTTCAGAGTGTCCAATACCTTGAGTTTCCAGAGGCCTAGTCGACTCCACATGGGAGTCGGAAGCAGCCTGTGGCTCTGAGATAGCGGGCATCTGGGGATGCGAAGGTGCCTCACTGAGAACCAGCGAATCGGTGACAGGCCTAGCAGAAGCCTCGTCGGTTTTGGATCTTGGGTGCCTGTCCTTTTCTTTGCGCTTTTTGTAAACTCTGGTATTCGGTTGCTCCGACGGCATTATATAGTTAAATCTTCTTCCAAAATAATGAAATGCAAAATCGTACCGACGCTTAATAGTGTGTTGGTTAAATCTAGCACAAAACCGACAATTAGCAATGTCGTGGTCAGATTCTAGGCAAGGAATACAGTAAGAATGAAAATCCTTATGAGGTATTTGCTTCCCACAAGAAATACAATTATTAACTTTTTCTGACATCGGTCTGGAGCAAGAAAAAAGTTTCCCCAACGGGGTACTTGGCTTTAATGAAGACTTTGGATCTGAAATTCGAACTTGAAAATCTCAGGAGTCGGCCAACTGGCACTTGCGAACTGCTTTTGCTTCGGGCACTGCGCGGCAAGAAAGACTGGAGAAAATGGCGTCGGCTGCATCTTTTAAACCCCTGGCGCACTGACGTCAGGGAAGAGGTGACAGCAACCGATGCTGGACCAAGACTTTGGAATTCAGGCAGACTGCGGGTAGCCTGCCAGCAGGATAACCCAAGTGTAATGACTACGATGAACATCAGAACACTTACTTATGAACTTAACAGTTTGTACACTGAATTGGTACTACTACCTCTGTGGTATCCACCTACAGAAGAGTGACTGCTCAGAGGTAAATGTAATCACTCATATTTCAAGTTTGTCTGATTTTAAGGGAATAGCAATTTGTGTTACTAGTTTTGTCACTGCAGTTTGTCCTGTGGCAACTTTATTATAAACTGGGAGATGGAGAGCTGGTACAGGAGAGTTATTTACCACCCACACTTTCTCAGTCTAACGGGGAGGTGAAATCTTGGGCTGCCAGAGACTGCAACTCTTATCTGCAGCTGTACAGTATAAAAATGATTTGGATGTGGCAGGCATTGGTGCAAACACCAACGTGGCCATGCTCTTTTACTGTTATGCCTTTAAGGTCAACCATCTCTTGCATGTTATTTTTTTTTGGGTTGCAGCAGTGTAGATCAACAGACCACATATTTAGTGGCAGCAGGTGGCATTTACAGACATAGCTGCCATATAACTGCTCAGGTCACAAGAGATACCTCTGCCCTACTCTGAAGAAAGTGAACCATCTACCAGTTAACAGGTACAACAACTTATATCATTAGTGCCCTTTACATTCAGAGCCATTCAGTTAGTTTATCATCCATCCTTAGCCAGGAAGTTGCAAATCAAATCTCACTACTACCCTTTCAAGTCACATAATGAATACATAAAGAAGGGCACAGGACTCTCTAGTAAAGCCACAAAATCAGGGATGCCTCATGATGCACATGTAGCCAACATTACTGTTATCAATAGATAAGATGATGGCTGGGGGGATCCTGAAACTGCCCCTGCAGAGGCTTCTGCACAAAACACACTGGGTCTATCTGGGCCTTCTAAAATCACTCCTCTTAACTATGTGGCATAAACAACGCAGTAACTCCTTTTTCCATTGCCTCTTTAATTTACCACTCCACCTCAACCCTGGCCTTATTCCTTTCCAAAGTTTAATCTTTCTTTTACTGCACCCCCTTATACTTCTTGCACAGTACACATCACAACTTATTAGACCTCATAAGTCCCTTTAAAACCTCCAGCACACTGTCTTCTATACCACATTCTTATCTCTATCAGACTCTCTTCTCTCACCCTCTGTCCCAGTAAACTCATCTACATTTCTTGATGCCACCTCACTTGAACTGCAGTTACTGTATACAATTTACAACATGTATACAGTAGTGGCTAACTACAATGCATGTCAGACTGAACTATTTTAACCACAATGACAAGCCTACTGCGCAGAACATATTAGCTTTGTTAAACTTTCCCTGTAAATAACTATCATCGTATGCTTTCTTCTAAAATAAGGCTTGCTGGTTCTGGCTTTAAGTTATGTAACCATATCCTCAGCCTAAGAATTTTCTATGTGGATCAGTGTGCTCCATCCCGGATGCAAAGCGAACAAACAAAAACTGGGTCATCTGAGAGGCATCTGCAATTACGGAATTCAACACATGAGCCCTCTTACCTCCTATTTCATGCAGGGTTCCTGCATACTTTTGGAGGAGACCGAACTGTGGAAGAAAAGCATAGCCCTCTGATACTGGTATCAAATGCATTAGTGTCAAGTTCAACACCAAAATGTCGAACCTGTTGGACTCACAAACCTGCTGATTGTGACATAATCAACACCGAGGGAGCCACGAAGGCTGCTGCTTGGTAACAGAGTCTACAGCTGATGCAGACAGTTACTTTGACATCGACACTAGCAGCCCTGGGGTCGATTCTACCCTGCTCTGGATGACCCAGCATAAAATGGAAGGGTTGAAATAGGGAAGTTATGCACTTACCATAATGTTATATACATGTTATCTGATTTTCATATGGTTCAAAGTGTGGGCTGTCAGATCTGATTGAATCTGAACTCTGTGCCAAATCTGAAACTTGGTTGGATCCAGATATCTGACTCTTCCCCTATCCATAATTCCATGTACTCCACCTTAGCAGCTCAGATAGAGTTTGCCACCCCCCCACCATGCCATATCGGGACAATTCTACAAAAAAAAACTCTTAATTCAGATAGCTCCATTCTGTTGGGAACAGTGGACAATGTCTTGCATGACCAATTAAAGACAGTATAAACAGTCTACTCAATCATCTTGAAGCCATAAGTGACAAATGGAAGGGGATAGGAGGGAGGGAGCTGAAATGGATGAAAGTCACACAACACGGATCCAACATTTTGGTAAGTACATAACTATTGCATCCACTGTTGTCTATTTTCATCTGTTTCAAACATATGGGACAAAATCCCAAGCTGTCAAACTGGGTGGTATCAAGGAAAGACACTCCTGAGTACGAGGGACCCAAAAGAAGAACGTGATCTGGACTGTACATCCAGTTTATACTGAGACACAAAGGTGTGTACTGTGGACCAGATGGCTGCTGCACAAATGTCATCGATGGAGGGTCCTTTCTGAAAAGGCTGTAGAAGTAGATATTGCTCTAGCTGAATGAACCTTAGGTCTACTTGAGTGCAAATTTTTCTTACTGTAGACAAAAGAAATACAATCTGATAACCACCTTGATAAGGTTACCTTAGCCACCGGTTTCCCAAACTTTGGTTTAGAGAACAAAATGAATAAACTATCATCTCTCCAGAATTGCTTTGTTGTTTGAAGATAAGAGTCTGAGTTGCCTGCGGACATGTAACATATGCAACATGTACTCTCCTTTGTTTGAATACCTAGAGAAGACTGGTAAGTTTATTGACTGGTTAAAATTTATTAAGGAAACTCCCTTAGGGATAAAAGATGCACTGGTTCTAAGAATGGCTATCCTTGTGAAAAACTAAATAGGGAGGCTTACATGAGAGTGCCTGCAACTCCAAAATTTGTCTTGCTGACATAACTGCTACTAGGAAAATTGCCTTCCAAGTCAGGAATTTTAAATCTGCTTTGGCTGCAGGTTCAAATGGGAACTGGGTCAAAGCACGTAGCATAATGGTAATGTCCCAAGAAGGAGCTGGGTCTCTAACTGGGGGTCTTAATAGAAAAGCGCCTTTCAAAAAGACCTTAGCAATTTCCACTGAAGCTACAGGAGTGTCCTTGTGCCCAACAGGAAAATCTGAAATAGTCACCATCTGAACCTTGACAATTGAATGGCTGGATCTTTTATCAGAGAGCTCAGATAAAATTCTAGTACTGATGGAACAGGAACTGAAAAGAGGTTGAGCCCTTTAGGAAGGGTCCATATAGACTATCGTTTCAATTTGCTCTGGTATATCTTTTCAGCTTAGCATATTTGGCTACATTTAGAATTAGGGGTACCATGCTGTTAGTTTCAAGGCCTTCTGATCTGCTGGAGGCAGTCTGGATGGGTGAGTTATTAGGTTTCGATACTGATTCAACATCAATGGGGGATGTACTATAAGAAGCCATAGGTAGGTGAACTAGGTCTCTTGGGGCTAAAGCACGGCAATGACGATCACCCTGGCCTTGTACGGTCTTGTTTCCTGTATGAATTTGTTCATTATGGCTAAAGGTGGAAAAGCATACAAGAGACCAAAGGGCCAACTGTAGACCACAGCGTCCCTCTGTAACTCACCCTGTGGAGGGATCAGGACAAAAACTTTCTGCATTTGTTGTTGAGATAGGAGGCAAACAGCTCACCGCAAGGCTAGACCAAGTGATTAAAAATAAAGTTTGTCACTGCTGGATTTAGGGGCCGCTCGTGGGGATTAGGATAGTTCTGCTCAGTTTGTCTGCTAACCCATATGTTGACCTTGGGATATGTGTTGCTACTAGAAACTGGTATGAAGACATTGCCCCTCACCAAATTCTCATGGCATCCCGACTGAGGATAAGAAAGTACAGTTTTGTACCTACCATAAATGTAGATGTCCGAATTGGATAGCATCTGCAGTCATAACAACTGGGTTGTCCTGTCGTCAGGCAGCCCCTCAGTCGGCCGGATTCCAAAGTCCGGGTCCGGCTTCGGCTGATGTCGCACTTCACCCGACGTCATCTCTGTTGGTCTTGGTATAAAGCATCAGCGGACGCCATTTTCTTCAGTGTTTCTTGCCCCAGATGCCAGAAGCCCTATAGAAGGCTAAAAAATTTTGGATAGATACCAATGTTTCCAAAAGATAGAGGTAAACACAAAAATAAGCATGTATGTACATAAATACAAACAAATACACCATGAAAGAAATCCCCCCACTAGCTAGCTATTAGAAGGGTAAACACCCTAGGAGTACCACAGAGGGAAGGAGGGAGGTAATCCTGACTGCAGATGCTATCCAATTCGGACATCTACATTTATGGTAGGTACAAAACTGTACTATGTCCTTCATGGATGCATCTGCAGTCATAACAACTGGGTAGAATACCATAGCCAACTAGGGAGGAGGATAAAAGTAAATTATGGTGTGTTTAGGATCCCTTGCAGAACAGCAGTGGCAAACCCTGCTCGGGATCTGGAATATAGAGGTAAATTATAATGCTTGGCAAATGTATGCACGGAGGTCCAAGTAGCCGCCTCAATAATGTCTTTGGTAGCCACTCCTCGTAAGAAGGCTGTGGTAGTGGCTGTTGCCCTTGTAGAATGAGGTCTTATGTTCTGTGGAATTGGCTTTCCATAGAAGGAGTAACAGAATCGTATGCAATTTCCTATCCATTTGGAGATTGTCTGTTTGGAAATAGCTTTTCCTTCCCTTCCTGTTGCATAGGCTACGAAAAGTTGGTCAGTCTTTCTGCTATTTTTTGTTCTGGCCAAGTAGTAGCGTAGCTGTCTATGTACATCCAAGGTATGCAGTATTCTTTCCCCTCTGTTTTGTGGGTTGGGAAAGAAGGTAGGCAGGTGGATTGCCTGGTTTAAAGACACTCTGGATACCACCTTAGGCATAAATGTAGGATTAGTCCTCATGGACACACTATCTTGGTGGAAGATTAGAAAGGGTTGCACTGCCATTAAGGCCTGTAGTTCTGAAACCCTCCTTGCTGAAGTAATTGCCAGTAGGAAAGCAGTTTTCCATGACAGGTGTTGTAGGTCTGCTGTTGCTGCTGGTTCAAAAGGTGATAGTGTCAATTTTTCTAGCACAAAGTTCAAGTCCCAAGCTGGCAATGGTGGTTTCCTTGGAGGTTTTACATTCTTGATTCCTCTGAGGAACTGCCTGAGCAAAGGTGTGAAAAACAGGTGGATCAAAGCTGTATTCTGCTGAAATAGCTGATGCATGAATCTTGATGGAGGAGTAGGACAGGCCTGAATGAAGTAGTTCGGCCAGATACTCCAGAATGTTAGGCATATCTATGTTTGATACATCTTTTCCTCTTTCAGAACTCCAAATGACAAACCTTTTCCATTTCCCAGCATAATTCCTTCTAGTTGAAGGCATGCGTGCTTCAAGAATAATGTCTAACTCTTTGTGAAAGTTCTGTATTAGCAGCTGGTATGTGATGTTCCATGCAGTCAGTTGCAGCGTTTTTAGGTTTGGATGCATGGTGCTGAAGTTGTTCTGAGTTAGCATCAAAGGCATCAGGGGAATTGGCCACATACTGTTCCGAGACATGCTCCTCAGCAGTGGGTACCAATGCTGTCTTGGCCAGTTTGGAGCTATCAGGATTTTCCTTGGACGTTCCTCCTTGATTTTTAGTAGTACTTTGTGTATCAAGGGAAGAGGTGGTAATGCATATGCTGTTAGGCCTTTCCAGCTGAAGGAGAGCGAGTCCACTTTCCATGCTAGTGGGTGGAATGTCCTTGTGCAGAATTTTTTGAGCTGGTGATTGAGAGGTGATGCGAATAGATCTATCTGAGGCATTCCCCATTTCTTCGAGATGGTCTTGAAGATATCCGGGTGCAGCTGCCATTCGTGGGCATCCGATGTGGTCCTGCTTAACATATCTGCTAGAGTTTTCTTTTCCTGGCACAAATATTGCCTGTAACTGGATGTTGTAGCTGAGTGCCAGGGTCCACAGCTCCAAAGTCATTCTGCATAGGGGTAAGAATGAGTGCCTCCCTGTTTGTTGATGTACCACATGACTGTGGTGTTGTCTGTCCTTATCATCAAGTGGTCCTCCTTGAGAAATGGTCTGAACTTTTGGATTGCCAGTTTTACTGCCAGCATTTCTTTTAGGTTGATGTGCAGGTGAAGTTGGTCCTGTGTCCACAATCCTTGCGCATTTGTCCAGCATATGCCCCCATCCTAGGTCTGAAGCATCTGTTGTGATGGTCTGGCTTGACCCTTGCGAAAGGGCAGGCCTGGGTTTGACTGGCATGCCTGAGCCCACCATAGGAACTCCTGTTTTAAGCATGGTATTAGTGGGATTTCCGTTTCTAGGCTGTGTCTGTGTTGGGACCATAAATTCTTTAGGTACCACTGTAGTTTTCTCATATGTAGTCTGGCAAATGGAACCAAGATTATGCATGATGCCATGAAACCCAAGGCCTGCAGTACCTTTCTTGCTGTTAACTTGTTTAGTTTTGTTAGTGCCAAGAAGTAAAGAGGGAGTTCTCTTTGTTTTTCTGTAGTTAGGAATGCCATTTGTCTTACTGTGTCCAATTCGCTCCCAGGAAAGTCCTTGTCTGGGATGGTATCAGTCTTGACTTTTGTAAATTGACTGTGTATCCCAGTGCTTGAAGCAAGTAAATGACCCTTTGTAAATCTGTTGTCAGCTTGCTTTTGTTGTCTCCTTGTATCAGGCAGTCGTCCAGGTATGGATAAATTTGAATTCCCTGTAGTCTGCAATGGGCGATTACTGATGCCAGGCATTTTGTGAATACTCTGGGCGCAGTAGATAAGCCAAAGGGCAATGCTGAGAATTGATAGTGCTCTGATCCTGCAAGAAATCTGAGGTATCTTCTGCAGATTGGTCGAATGGGGACGTGCAGGTATGCCTCCTTGAGATCTAGAGTTACCAGCCAACACTCCTTGCCCAGCATGGGAAGAAGTTGCTGTAGGGTCAGCATTTTGAATTTTGGGACAATGATGTAAGTATTCAGGGTGGACAGAATTGGTCTCCAACTTTTTTCCTTTCTTGGAACTAGGAATAGTCTGGAGTAGAACCCCTTTCCTTGCTCTGCTGTTGGCACTTTCTCCACAGCTCTCATGTTTGCTAACTCCATTATCTGTTGTAGAGCCTCTGTCTTTTGATTTGGAGGTAGATTTGGCATTCCTCTTTTGTCTGGTAAAGTGTGGAAGTGGAACCGGTAACCTTGATCTATGGTTCGTAAAATCCACTTGTCCTTTGTTATGTGGTGCCAGTTTTTTGAAAATAAGGTTAGCTTTCCGCCTAGAGGAGCTGCTATTTGTTCCCTGGTAGGCGGGTTTAGGATTAAGTCACTGTGGCTGTGTTGATGTAGTGGCAGGTGTTGAGTCTGTGCCTCTGTTGTTACCTTGCCACTGTCGTCCTCTGTAGGCACCTCCTCTGGATTGGTTTCTGCCTCTGGAACGTCTATTCCTGCCCCTTTGAGGTCTTGTGGAGTCAGGAAAGGACCAATTTTTGGCAGGCCAGTTCCTGCTAAACCTTGGGGTTGAACCTGCAAGAAATCTTTAACTGTCTGGACTGATTTTGCCTTTTCTTCCATTTTCTTCATAACCTGCTGGGCAGGTGTACCAAACAAACTTGTTTTATCCATAGGAGCATCTAGCAATTTAGATTTAACATGATCCGGTAAAGCTTGCTCCTTTAGCCATGCATGCCTTCTAATTACAGTGTCAGTCATGGCTGATCTAAATGAAGCCTCCAGTGCATCATAGCCACATTTTAAAGAATGGTTACTAACTTGCTGTATGTTATTTACCATTTCTAATACATATTTCTTATCAAGAGATTCATCAGTGGTTAGCTTTTTAGTTAACTGATCAAGCATAAACTCTTGGTATTGTATCATGTGAAACTGACAGTTTAAAGCTCTAGCTGAGAGAGTGGCTGAAGTGTAAACCTTTTTACCCCATCTGTCTAATGACCTTGCTTCCCTTTCAGAAGGAACAGGGTTTTTAGCTATGGTCGCAGCTACTGCCTTGGGACCCTGGGAAATAGTTTCGGGTCTGCAAGAGGGGCCTTGTAAAGGTGGTGATGAGTATCTGGCACCCTGTAAAATCTGTCTGGTTTGGCAGGGGCTGGGGTAAAGAATCTGGAGCGAGCAGACATCATTGAAAGCATCATCCACCACAGAGAACAGGAGGTATAGCTAAGGGCCTGTGCTGTGGAAGGTGCAAAAGGTCCTAAGTCTTTTCCTGGAGTCTGAAAAATCCTGTTGCTGCCATTGGAACTGTTCTCGCATGGCATGCAAGGTTTCCCCAAAGGAGAATTCTTCTGGTGGGAAGCAGCTGGAATGGATTCTTCAGCATCAGAATCTTCAAAATTGGAGAAAGGAGCCTCTGGCTGGTCAGTTATGTCTGATTCATCAGCAGAATCATCAGAGGACACTGGCTCATGGGGCTCTGCCCTAGGTCTCTTCTCTGGGGGCTGAGAGGCCCTGTCTGGGTGAGATTGAGATCCTCTAATTAATGAAATTAAATTTTCTGCCAAAGTAAGCATTTGAGAACTGGAAGAGGGCCTGGTTGAGGGGGGTTTAACAGGCACTGTTTTAGTAGTCTTGGCTGCTTTAGCCCTGGCGAAGGCCTTAATGGACATGGCTGCTGGAGGCCTAGCAGCACCACGTGCTGGGGTAGAGACATCCAAGGGAATGGTGTCTGATAAGTCAGTGGTAAGCACCGTAGTGGGTAAAATTTCTGAGGCCGATTCAAGAGTGTTAGCAGGGACCTCAGTTGTAGAGATAGATTCAGCTGTATTTTGATCAGTTTTCTCGGTTTTGGCCGAAACAGAGACACTCGCGGTTTGCTTAACCATGGTTTCGGCCGAAACCGCGGACCGCGAGTGTCGGTCTTTTTCTTTGCGTTTTTGGCAGAATCGTAGTCGGAGGATCCGGCGGCATAATGTACGCAAAATCAGAACCGAAAAACTGTTCTGGAAACTCCGACCGGCGTCTAAGCGTTGTCGGTTGAAAGAAGGACAGGAGCAAGAGGCTGCTACGTCGTGGGCTGGGCCTAAGCAAGGCAGGCAGTAAGAGTGGAAATCTTTATGAGGTATTTGTTTCCCACAGGTTAAACAATTATTAACTTTTTCTGACATCGGCTGAGGCAAGAAAGAGTCCCCAACGGGGTACTTAGCTTTAGAAGTCTTGAGTAGTATTCGGTAGAAGTAATCTCTGGATCCGACCGACCGGCACTTGCGAACAGCTTCTGCTTGAGCCACGGCAAGAAAGACTGGAGAAAATGGCGTCGGCTGATGCTTTTATACCCGAAGACCAACAGAGATGACGTCGGGTGAAGTGCGACATCAGCCGAAGCCGGACCCGGACTTTGGAATCCGGCCGACTGAGGGGCTGCCTGACGACAGGACAACCCAGTTGTTATGACTGCAGATGCATCCATGAAGGACATCAGGCTTCCCTTCCATTTGCTGATGTACACTGCCAGGTTTTCCTTTTCTATGGAAATCACACCCTTGAGGAGGAGTTGCAGGAATACTTGCAATGCTAAAAGGACCATCCTCAACTCCAACAAACAGATGTGAAGATTGACCTCTAGGGCTGACCAAGTACTTCCATTCTCCTTTTGAAATGCCTCCCCACCCTAGAAATAGGCATCCACGGTTACCAGTGCTCTCGGTGCATCTGAGTGGAATGGGAGACCCTCAGTGTTGGAGATGTAATCTCCACCAAGCAATGCCTTGTCTGCAAACTTGAGTAATTCATATTTTGCATGCAAAGGATGAATGAACTGAAATCATTGTACTGCTAAGGTCCATTGCAGTATCCTCATATAGTATTTGGCTAATGGAATATCAGAATTGTGGAGGCCACAAGACCTAAAAGACGTAGTACTAATCTTGCTAGTGGTGATGGATGATGTAGTAGCTGCATGGATGTGAGTCAGAGTGAGAACACTTTTGATTGGGGAACGCTGACTATCTGACAGGTGCTGCCTAGGTGGCATCCTATCAATTCCATTTCTGGGGTTGTGGACAGATGGCATTTTGGAAGCCTCAAGGTTATACCTAGAACTATAGCAACTGGAGCACCAGGTCCAGATGGTACAGCAGCAGACTCTGAGGTAGCAGTTAGCAGCCAATAGTCAAGGTATGGGAAAACATGGATCCCCAGCAGATGTATGTGCATTGCTACCACTGCAATGACCTTGGTAAACACCCTGTGGAGAGACCAAAAGGCAGGGCCCAGAATCGACAGTGACTGGTTCCAGCTAAAAGCAGAGAAATCTCCTAGAGTGCTTTGCTATTTTAATAGCATAGATGTCCTTGAGATCTACCGATCACAGCCAATTGTCCTTCCAGAGCAGAGGTTAAGTGGAAATAAAAGAAAAACAGATGTGGTTAAGAAGTAACAAGTATTTAGAGGGACTGACAAAGGTTACAGTATTACAGAATAGGAGGACTCCTACATAACAGGAAGAGGCACAACTGCACAGTGTAAAGAGAATGTAAGGTACTATCTGAATAATATGCATAAGTTTACAGACTGCTGTTAAGCAAATGTTTTTTGATAGCCACTACAGGCACAAAAGCTTTTAGCACAACAGCAAGCAGAAAAGGTGGTTGCCAAGCATGGGGAGCCTATAACAAGGAAAATAACTAGCTATCCTGTAGAGGTAAGTAGGAATAATTCTGAAATTTAATAAAATATGTATAAATCAGAGAAATGAGGAAATCAAGAAAATATGTATGGAAAAATTAAATATGCCAAGGTTAAAGGTTGATGAGGCTCAACTACCAATAGACAGAACAGGAGGAGAGGAGATAAAAATGGTGACGTACAAACAATAAACACCTGAAAGTATCCAGGAATAGATGGTATTCCTGTGGAAGTCCAGAAACTAGGAGGGAGGAAACTGATAAAGATCTGGAATGTTTTGTTTAATGGTACTTTAAAAGGAGAAGCATAAACATCCTGGAAGAAAGCAGTGGTGGCTGCAATACCGAAAGATGGTAAATACTCATCAGATCCAGCTTCATATAGGCCCATTTCAAATCTATGATGATTAAAAGAATGGCAAAGGTGATGGCAAAATTGACAGAGATGGATCAATGTGTTTTTTGTGGAGGGAAGGCAAACATCTGAAAACAAGATCCACAGGGAAGTAAAATACCACTGTTGTTGGTGGGTCTTGATGCAGAGAAAGCATTCAACAAAGTAAACTGGGATTTTATCAGTAGGGTAATGGAAGCATTTGCATTTTCAGATAAAATTATAAGGCTGAATAGGAGGCTATATGAGGGCAAGAAACCAAAAAATGTAGTCCACAGCAGAAAGAAGGTAAATAAAAATCCAGTAGGTGAAATTCAACGAACAAATTTATTGGATAAAAACCACACCGTAATAAATCCCTCAAGCGCTTTCACTCAGTGCAATACTGAGCTTTATCAAGAAGAACACCATGTAACAACTGCTCCTATTTAAATACTAAAGAAAATCATGTGATCAATTAAGTTAAAAAGCTAATTGATAAAATATCACCTGCAAGTGCTTGGTATTAAAAGGGCTACATGTAAAACCAGTTAAATAGCCTTGTCATAATATTTCTCATATACATAAAGGCTCAAAACATTAATTGACCACATGATTTTTTTAGTATTTAAATAGGAGCAGTTGTTACATGGTGTTCATCTTGATAAAGCTCAGTATTGCACTGAGCGAAAGCGCTTGAGGGATTTGTTACGATGTGGTTTTTATCCAATAAATTTGTTCGTTGAATTTCACCTACTGGATTTTCATTTACCTTCTTTCTGCTGCGGACTACATTTTTTGGTTTCTTGGCTTCAGTTGGTCGTTTGTGTTCACTTTCTTCGTTTTTAGGCTATATGAGGGATCGGATGCAAAAATTAAAGTAGTGGGGTTCCCTCTCTGATAAGTTCTGTTTGAGCAGAGGAACCAGGCAGGGGTGTCCTCTTTCCTCTATGTTACATGCGTTATATTTAGAACCACTGGCAAACTAAATAAGGGACTCAGAAATTCAAGTATATAATTGGTCCCATCAGACCCCGCCTCAACGGGACTGCTGCATATCTGCAAGTCAAGCTCCACTCGAGTAACCCACACGTGTGACCTCATCCTTGTCTAATATCAACAGGACTTGTTGGTGGGACAGATTTGTGCCCCAGAGACTCCCCCTTCTGTGGAACAGACTCCATCTCCATGTCAAGCAGAATACCTCATTAACCCTTTTTAAGCGCAACCTGGATAACTGGATGGGGAAAGTACAGTTTTGTACCTACCATAAATGTAGATGTTCGAGTGCTAATACAGCTGCAGTAATCACATATGGGTTTCTCTGCCATCAGGCAGTCCCTCGGTCGGCCAAATTCCAAAGTCTTGGTCTGGCATCGGTTGTTGTCGCCTTCTTCCCTGACGTCAGTGCGACAGGGGTATATAAATCACAGCCGACGCCATATTCTTCAGTCTTTCTTGCCCCAGATGTCAGGTGCCCCCAAATGGAAGGCAATAGATAAATTTATATATATATATATATATATATATATATATATAATATATACAAGCAATGCATTGTTATCAAAAAAGAGTAGTTGCAAGCAAATACACCATAGGAGGATTACCCAAAATAGGTTGTATGAGGAGGTGTTAGCCACTAGTCCTGTACCTAGAGGGGAAGGAGGGAGGGAAACCTGTACTGCAGCTGTATTAGCACTCGAACATCTACATTTATGGTAGGTACAAAACTGTACTATGTTCATCGTGCATACAGCTGCAGTAATCACATATGGGTAGAATCCCAAAGCTACGCACAGGGTGGTAGGCACTAGGTAGAACTGGGATGAGCCAGAATGCCCTGCAACACAGCAGTAGCAAAGCCTGCTCTAGTTTTGGAATATAAAGGCAGGTGGTAGTGTTTTGTGAAGGTATGTACAGAACTCCAAGTGGCTGCCTCCAAGATATCTTTGGTAGAACTCCTCTGAGGAAGGCTGTAGAGGTAGCTGTGGCCCTGGTGGAGTGTGGTCTGATGCCTACAGGGACAGATTTCCCATGATAGGAGTAACAAAATCATATGCAGTGGCCTATCCATTTAGAGATTGTCTGTTTGGTAACAGGCTTCCCTTGAGCTCCTACAGCATAAGACACAAAGAGTTGTTGTGATTTCCTGAAAGGCTTTGTTCTGTCCAAATAGTAACATAGCTGTCTCTGTGGATGTCTAAGGAATGTAGCAGCTTTTCCCCTTTGTTTTGAGGACTGGGGTAAAAGGTAGGTAAGTGTATGGCTTGATTTAAAGCTACCCTGGATACCACTTTAGGCATAAATGACAGGCTGGTTCGAAGGGAAACCCTGTCCTGATGGAAGATAAGAAAGGGCTGCACAGCCATGAGGACTTGAAGTTCCAAAACCCTACGAGCTGAGGTAATGGCCAGAAGGAAAGCTGTTTTCCAGGACAAGTATTGTAAATCTGTTGAGGCAGCTGGTTCAAAGGGAGGCAATGTTAATTTTTCTAGAATTTAATTAAGATCCCAGGCTGGCACTGGTTGTTTCCTTGGTGGTCTTATATTCTTAGCCCTTCTGAGGAATTGCCTTAAAAGTGGGTGAGAGAATAACGGTGGATCCGTGTTGAATTCTGCAGAAATGGCCGAGGCATGGATTTTTATGGAGGAAAATGAAAGTCCACTGTTCAGCAGCTCAGCTAGATACTGTAATACCGGAGGCAAATTCAGTTTTCTAGGATCCTGGCCTTTTTTCTCATTCCAAGAGCAAAACAGTTTCCATTTTGCTGAGTAAGTCTTCCGAGTAGATGGCCTTCTGGCCTCCAGAATGACATCCTGCACCTCTTTGGAGAGTAGGGTCTGCTGAGGTGTTAAGGAATTTTCCATGCAGCAAGATTGAGTGTTTTCAGCTGACTGTGAAGAGTTTTTGTAGCTGTGCTGAGTCAGCAGAAGAGGCATTAGAGGTAGAGGCCAGGGAGGAGTATGTGTTAGGCTCCTTAGGAGTGGGTACCAGTGCGGTCTTGGCCAGTCTGGAGCAATCAGTATCATCTTCGGTCTGTCTGCTCTTGCTTTCAGGAGCACCTTGGGTAGAAGAGGCAGAGGTGGGAAAGCGTACACTGTCCAACTGAATGAAAGGGCATCCACCCTCCAGGCCTTTGGATGAAAAGTCCTTGAGCAAAACTTTTCCAGTTGATGGTTCCTGGGGGAGGCAAAGAGATCTATGTCTGGCCTTCCCCATGCTTGGATTATCTTTGTAAACACCTGTGGATGTAGTTTCTATTTGCGTGGATCTGTCATATTTCTGCTTAGATTGTCTGCCAGAGTGTTTTCCAAACCTGGCAAGTACTGTGCTTGAAGTTAGATTTGCCATTCCAGAGCCAAGTTCCAAAGTGCCATGGCTAGTCTGCACAGGGGATATGAATGTGTTCCTCCTTGTTTGTTTATGTACCACATTACTGTGGTGTTGTCTGTTCTTATCAATAATTGTCCTGGACGCAGGAGGTCCTTGAATGCTGTAATTGCATTTATTACTGCTAGCATTTCTTTTTGATTGATGTGAAGGCGCTTTTCCTTTTGGGACCATTTGCCCTGAATGCACCTGCCTGTCATGTGCGCCCCCCCAGGCGTAATCTGAGGCGTCTGTTGTGATGACTTGATTTGCTTGAGGCTTGCAGAATGGGAGGCCTGTATTTGTTTGACATGCTTGGGCCCACCATAGAAATTCCTTTTGCAAACATGGAATTATTGGTATTATTGTTTCCAAACTGTGGCTGTGTTGAAACCATAGGTTTTTTAGGTACCACTGAAGTTTTCTCATATGCAACTTTGCACATGGGATTAAAAGAATGCAAGATGCCATGAAGCCCAGAGCCTACAGGATTTTCCTTGCAGTAAGCCTGGTACAATTTGCTAGTGTTTTGAAGTACTGTGTTAGTTGCCCTTGTTTTTCTGGCGTAAGATAGGCCATCTGGGTGTTTGTGTCCAAGTTGGCACTCAGAAAAGTTATTTTCTGAGATGGAGTTAGCCTGGATTTCTCTTTGTTGATTGTGTATCCCAGAGAATTCAGTAACTGTGTTGCATGAGCCAGATGTTCCAGAAGAGTGTGCTTGCTGTCCGCTTGGATCAGGCAGTCGTCCAAATAAGGGTAAATTTGTATCCCTTGAAGTCTGCAGTAGGCAATTACTGATGCCAGGCATTTCGTGAATACTCTGGGTGCAGTAGATAAGCCAAAGGGCAATGCAGAGAATTGATAGTGGATTGAACCTGCAAGAAATCTGAGGTATCTTCTGCAGCTTTGTCTGACTGGGACATGCAGGTATGCCTCCTTGAGGTCCAATGTTACCAGCCAAAACTCCTTGCCCAGCATGGGAAGAAGTTGCTGTAATGTGAGCATCTTGAATTTTGGCACGAGTAGAAATGTATTTAGGATGGATAAGTCCAAAATGGGTCTCCAGTCGGATCCTTTTCTTGGTACCAGGAAAAGTCTGGAATAAAAACCTTGACCTTGTTCGTGAGTAGGAACCTCTTGAATGGCTTTCATGTCCATGAGTTTTGTAATTTGTATTTGTGCCTCTGCCCTTTGATTGTGTGGCAGGTTTGGCATACCTCTCATTTTTGGAAGAGTGTGAAATCTGTAGCCCATGTTTATTATGTCCAGGATCCATTTGTCTGTTGTGATAATGTGCCAATTTCCTGAAAATAATGCCAGCTTTCCTCCCAAGGGATCTGCCAGCTGAGATTTGCTTGGCATTAAAAGGAGTAAGTCATTGGGTTTGCTTTCTGTATTGTTGTGCACTGTCTTCGCCACCTCTTGGTGCTTGAGTTTGCCATTGTCTGCCTCTATATGATCCTAGAGATTGTCCTCTGCCCCTTGAGCGCCTGTATCGACCTCTCTGGGGCTTGTCTGTGGCTGGAAAGGACCAATTTTTTGAAGGCCAATTTCTGCTAAAACGAGGTGGCTGTACCTGTAGAAAAGCCTTGACAGTTTGCATAGATTTAGCTTTTTCTTCCATTTTCCATAGTACCTCCTCAGCATTAGTACCAAATAGCACATCCTTTTGTAAAGGAGTATCTAGTAGTTTAGCTTTAACATGATCAGGCAAAGTTTTGTTCCCTAAGCCAGACATGTCTACGAATGACTGCTCCTGTAGCAGCAGCTCTACTTGAGGCCTCTAAGGCATCATAACCACATTGTAAGGTGTGTTTACCCACTTGTTCTGCACTATGCATCATATCCTGCAATTCCTTCAGATCTGGTTGTTCAGGTTGAGACATTTTGTTTCTTAATTGTGATAGCAGAAACTGTTGGTATTTAAGCATATGGAACTGACAATTTAAGGCCCTCATGGCTAGGGTGGCCGAGGTGTATACCTTTTCCCCCCACCTTTCTAAGGATCTAGATTCTCTCTCGGAAGGTAGTGGATTCTTAGCAGTAGAGGCCTTCATTCCCTTGGGGCCTTGAGAAATGGTTTCAGTGTCAGCATTATGGCTTTTGAAAAGAAATTGGTGAGAGTTAGGGACTCTGTAGTACCTATCAGGTTTGACTGGTGCAGGAGGCAGGGAATCTGGCTTAAGACAAGCCTCCGAGTAAACATCATCAAGAATGTCCAGGACAGGAGGTATAGCCAGAGGCCTGTGTTGAGGTAACAAAAGAAATTCCCTAAGCCTTTTCTTGGAATCAGAAAAGTCTTGGCCTTCCCAATGGAAGTGTTCCCTCAAGGTGTGCAAGGTCTCCCCAAAAGAAAAATCCTTAGGGGGAGATACAGAAGGAATGGACTGTTCTGCATCAGAATCTTCATAAGGGGAATATGAGTGTTCCTCCACATCTGAATGTTCTGAGAAAAAGTACAGTTTTGTACCTACCATAAATGTAGATGTCCGATAGACATGCAACTGCAGTCATAACATGTGGGTTGTCCTGCCTCAGGCAGCCCTCGGTCGGCAGGATTCCAAAGTCTGGGTCCGACGTCGGCTGATGTTGCATTTCTCTCCGTCAGAGCGGCTGGAGTACATAAGCATCAGCCGACGCCATTTTCTTCAGTGTTTCTTGCCCCAGATGCCAGGTGCCCTCCAAGGAAGGCTGTAATCAAATTGGAAGACAAAAAAGTACAGTTTTGTACCTACCATAAATGTAGATGTCCGATAGGAATGCATCTGCAGTCCTTACAAATGGGTTGTCCTGTCGTCAGGCAGCCCTTCGGTCGGCCGGATTCCAAAGTCTGGGTCTGGCATCGGCTGGTGTCGCACTTCACCCGACATCATTGCTGCAGTTATTCGGGTATAAAGGCATCAGCCGACGCCATTTTCCTCAGTGTTTCTTGCCCCAGATGCCAGGTGCCCTCTAGGAAGGCTAAATTTGGATGAATGCCAATGATTCCAAATATTAGAAACAAACAAAAATAAGCATGTATGTACATATATACAAACAAATACACCATAATAGATTCCCCCAGCTAGCTATAAGAGGGGCAAATACCCTAGGAATACCACAGAGGGGAAGGAGGGTGGGTAATCCTGACTGCAGATGCATTCCTATCGGACATCTACATTTATGGTAGGTACAAAACTGTACTATGTCCTTCAAGGATGCATCTGCAGTCCTTACAAATGGGTAGAATACCATAGCCAAACTGGGGGAGGAGGAAAAAATAGAATTATGGTGTAGTTAAGATCCCTTGCAAAACAGCAGTGGCAAAACCTGCTCGGGATCTAGAGTACAAGGGTAAATTATAATGCTTGGCAAATGTATGCACGGAGCTCCAAGTAGCAGCCTCTAAAATGTCTTTGGTAGCCACTCCTCGTAGAAAAGCTGTGGTAGTGGCTGTAGCTCTTGTAGAGTGAGGCCTGATGTTTTCTGGAATTGTCTTTCCATGGTAGGAGTAACAAAATCTAATGCAATTTCCTATCCACTTAGATATTGTCTGTTTTGAAATTGCTTTCCCTTCCATTCCTGTTGCATATGCTACCAGTAGCTGGTCAGTTTTTCTATTGCTCTTGGTCCTGTCCAGGTAGTAGCGTAATTGTCTGTGTACATCCAAGGTATGCAACAGTTTTTCTCCCCTGTTCTGTGGGTTGGGGAAGAATGTAGGTAGGTGGATAGCCTGATTTAAAGATACTCTGGAGACTACCTTAGGCATAAAAGTAGGATTTGTTCTCATGGATACTCTATCTTGATGGAAGATCAGAAAGGTCTGTACTGCCATTAATGCCTGTAGCTCAGAAACCCTTCTTGCTGAAGTGATTGCCAGCAGGAAAGCAGTTTTCCATGATAAGTATTGTAATTCTGCTGTTGCTGCTGGTTCGAAAGGAGGAAGTGTCAATTTTTCTAGCACGAAGTTCAAGTCCCATGCAGGCAATGGTGGCTTCCTGGGTGGTTTTACATTTTTAATTCCTCTCAGAAACTGCCTGAGCAGAGGATGTGAGAAGACTGGAGGATCCAAGTCGTATTCTGCTGAAATAGATGATGCATGAATCTTAATGGAAGAGTAGGACAGGCCTTTGTGGAAGAGCTCTGCCAAGTATTCCAGGATGTTGGCTATGTTTACCAGTGACACATCTTCCCCTTTAGCAGTACTCCAAATGAGATATCTCTTCCATTTTGCTGAATAGGTTTTCCTTGTTGAAGGTCTGCGAGCTTCCAAGATAATGTCTTTAACCCTTTGGGATAAATTTGGGTTAATTTGTCTTATGCAATGTTCCAGGCAGTCAGCTGCAGAGTTTTCAGGTTTGGATGCAGGGTGTTGTAGTTGTTCTGAGTTAACAGCAAGGGAACTAGGGGTAAGGGCCATATCTGTTCCAGAGACATGCTCCTCAGTAATGGGTACCAATGTTGCCTTGGCCAGTCTGGAGCTATCAGAATGATCCTTGGACGGTCCTCTTTGATCTTCAATAGCACCTTGTGCATCAAAGGAAGTGGTGGGAATGCATATGCTGTCAGATTTTTCCAACTGAAGGATAGGGAGTCCACCTTCCAAGCCAGTGGGTGGTACGTCCTGGTGCAGAATTTCTTTAGTTGGTGATTGAGTGGGGATGCAAATAAGTCTATTTCTGGGAGACCCCAATTTCTTGTAATGGTTTTGAAGATGTCCGGATGCAGCATCCATTCGTGGGCATCTGTGGTAGTCCTGCTTAATATGTCTGCTAGAGTGTTTTCTTTCCCTGGTACAAAGATTGCTTGTAACTGAATGTTGTAACTCAGGGCCACATTCCAGAGGTCCAGGGCCATCCGGCATAGAGGGTACGAATGTGTGCCTCCCTGCTTGTTGATGTACCACATAACTGTGGTGTTGTCTGTCCTTATCATCAATTGACCTTGTTGAAGAAATGGTCTGAAAGTCTGAATTGCCAGCTTTACTGCCAGCATTTCCTTTAGGTTTATGTGTAGGTGCAGCTGCTCTTGAGTCCATAAACCTTGTATGCACTTGTCCAGCATGTGGGCTCCCTAACCGAGGTCTGAGGCGTCCGTTGTGATGGTTTGGCTTGGTTGAGTGCTGTGGAAGGGCAATCCTTGGTTTGATTGACAGGCCTGAGCCCACCATTGGAACTCTTGCTTCAGGCATGGAATTATTGGAATTTGGGTTTCTAGGCTGTGCTTGTGTTGAGACCATAGATTCCTTAGGTACCACTGTAGTTTTCTCATATGCAGTCTGGCATGTGGAACCAAGATTATGCATGATGCCATGAAGCCCAAGGCTTGCAGAACTTTTCTTGCTGTTAGATGATTTTGCTTTGTTAATGCCAAGAAGTAGAGAGGGAGTTGCTCCTGTTTTTCTACTGTTAGGAATGCCATTTGTTTGGATGTGTCCAGCTCCGCACCCAAAAAGGTTATCCTTTGGGATGGTATCAGCCTTGACTTTTTTATATTGACTGTATATCCCAGGGCTTGTAGAAGGTAAATGACCCTTTTCAAGTCTTCTGCTAGCTTGTTTTTGTTGTCCGCTTGTATCAGGCAGTCGTCCAGGTAAGGGTAGATTTGGATTCCCTGAAGCCTGCAATGAGCGATTACTGATGCCAGGCATTTCGTGAACACTCTGGGCGCAGTAGATAAGCCAAAGGGCAATGCTGAGAATTGATAATGCTCTGATCCTGCAAGAAATCTGAGGTATCTTCTGCAATTTGGTCGTATGGGGATGTGCAGGTATGCCTCCTTGAGATCTAGAGTTACCAGCCAAGACTCCTTGCCCAGCATGGGAAGAAGCTGCTGAAGGGTCAGCATTTTGAATTTTGGAACAATGAGAAATGTGTTTAGAGCAGACAGATTGAGAATAGGTCTCCATTTGCTTTCTTCCCTTGGTACCAGGAATAGTCTGGAGTAAAAGCCCTTTCCTTGCTCCATATATGGTACCTTTTCCACAGCTCTCATCTTTAATAATTGATTTATTTGTTTTAGAGCTTCTGCCTTTTGATTTGGAGGTAGGTTTGGCATTCCTCTCTTCCCTGGTAGAGTATGGAAATGAAACCTGTAACCTTGGTCTATTGTCTGCAAAATCCACTTGTCTCTTGTGATATAATGCCAGTTTTTTGAAAATAAAGCTAGCTTCCGCCTAAGGGTGCTTCTAGTTGTTCCCTGGTAGGCGGTGCCAGAGCCAAGTCACTGTGATTGTCCTGTAGTAGTGGTGGTGGCTGTGTCTGTGCCTCGCTGGTTGTTACCCTGCCACTGGCGTCCCTGTAGGCACCCATGGATTGGCTTCTGCCTCTTGAACGCCTATTCCGGCCTCTCTGTGCTCTGGAGGAGTCTGGAAAGGACCAATTCTTTGAGGGCCAATTCCTGCTAAACCTTGGAGGTTGGACCTGTAAGAAATCTTTCACTGTCTGGACAGATTTTGCCTTCTCTTCCATCTTCTTCAGCACCTGTTGTGCAGGAGAGCCAAACAAATTGATCTTATCCATGGGAGCATCTAAAAGTTTTGATTTGACATGGTCTGGTAAGGCCTGCTCTTTTAACCATGCATGTCTTCTGATAACTGTGCCAGTCATGGCTGATCTAAAGGAAGCCTCCAGTGCATCATAGCCGCATTTCAAAGAATGGTTACTAACTTGCTGAATGTTATGTACCATTTCCTGAACATATTTCTTGTCCAAAGGTTCATCAGAGGACAGTTTTTTGGTTAACTGGTCTAGCATAAACTCTTGATACTGGATCATGTGAAACTGACAGTTCAAGGCCCTAGCTGAAAGAGTAGCAGAAGTGTAAACTTTTTTACCCCATCTCTCTAAGGACCTGGATTCCCTTTCAGAGGGGAGGGGGTTTTTGGCAGAGGTTGTTGCTACAGCCTTAGGTCCCTGGGAGATAGTCTCGGGATCTGCAAAAGGAGCCTTGTATAAATGGTGATGTGTGTCCGGGACCCTGTAGTACCTATCGGGCTTAGCAGGGGCCGGAGGTAGTGAATCGGGAGCAGTACAAGCATCATTAAATGCATCATCTACAACCGAAAGAACTGGAGGTATAGCTAAAGGCCTATGTTGTGGTAAATGCAAAAAGGTTCTAAGCCTTTTCCTGGAGTCTGAAAAACCTTGGCCCTGCCACTGAAATTGTTCCCTCATAGCATGCAAGGTTTCCCCAAAGGAAAATTCCTCAGGCGGAGAGGCAGAAGGAATGGACTCTTCAGCATCAGAGTCTTCATAAGGAGAAAAAGGAGCCTCTGGAGGGTATGTATTATCTGAATCAGCAGAGGAATCATCTGTGGAAACTGGCTCAGGGGGCTCTGCTCTAGGCCTCTTATCTGGAGGTGGGTGAGAGGCCTTGTCTGGGTGAGGTTGGGATCCCCGGATTAAAGAAATGAGATCCTCTGCTAGACTAAGCATTTGGGAACTGGAGCTAGGCCTGTGAGAGGGGGTCTTAACAGGCACAGATTTAGTAGCTTTAGCTGCTTTAGCCCTGGCAAAGGCCTTAATGGACATGGCTGCAGGAGGCCTAGCAGCTCCACGTGCAGGGGTTGAAATATCCAAGGGAATAGTGTCAGATAATTCCTGAGAAACCACAACTGCAGGTTGGATTTCAGAAGCCGATTCCACCAGGTTGGAAGAGGCCTCGGTAGAAGGTAAGCTTTCGGCTGAAGGAAGAACCGCTTGCTCGGTTTCAGCCGAAACCGAGACACTCGCGGTTGACTTAACCGCGGTTTCGGCCGAAACCGCGGACCGCGAGTGTTGGTCCTTTTCCTTGCGTTTTTGGATATTTGCGAAGTCGGAGGCTCCGACGGCATAACATAAGCAAAATCGGCGCCGAAAAACTGCTCAGCAAACTCCGACCGACATCTAAGCGTCCGTCGGTTAAAAGAAGCACAGGCTAGACAAGCTGCTACGTCGTGGTCTGGGCCTAAACAAGGTAAGCAGTAAGAGTGGAAATCTTTATGAGGTATTTGTTTCCCACAAGTTAAACAGTTATTCACTTTTTCTGACATCGGCTGAGGCAAGAAAGAGTCCCCAACGGGGTACTTAGCTTTTTAGAAGTCTTCGGTAGTAGTAATCTCTGGTTCTGACCGACCGGCACTTGCGAACAGCTTCTGCTTCGGGCGCCACGCGGCAAGAAAGACTGAGGAAAATGGCGTTGGCTGATGCCTTTATACCCGAATAACTGCAGCAATGACGTCGGGTGAAGTGCGACACCAGCCGATTGCAGACCCAGACTTTGGAATCTGGCCGACCGAAGGGCTGCCTGACGACAGGACAACCCATTTGTAAGGACTGCAGATGCATCCTTGAAGGACATCAGGATTCCAAACAAATACATGAGCAATAAAACAAATACACCATAACAGATATCCCCAGCTAAGAGTAAGGGGGATAGGAGTGGACCCTAGGCATAGAGGGGTATGGAGGGAGGGAAAACCCGACTGCAGTTGCATGTCTATCGGACATCTACATTTATGGTAGTTACAAAACTGTACTATGCCCTTCAAGAATGCAACTGCAGTCATAACATGTGGGTAGAATACCATAGCTTAGCTGGGGGAGGAGGTATGCTCTAGGAAAGAGATGGTGTGGCAATCAAACCCTGCAGGACTGCTGAAGCAAAGCCTGCTCTGGATCTGGAATATAGAGGGAGATTGTAGTGCTTGGAGAATGTATGCACGGAGCTCCATGTAGCAGCTTCTAGAATGTCCTTTGTAGGCACCCCTCTTAAAAATGCTGTAGAGGTGGCTGTAGCTCTGGTGGAATGTGATCTGACATAGGCTGGAACAGTCTTTCCATGAAAGGAATAACAGAATCTGATGCAATGTCCAATCCATTTAGAAATAGTCTGTTTTGAAATTGCTTTTCCTTGGACTGCAGGGTAAGCTACAAAAAGCTGTTCAGACTTCCTACTGGCCTTGGTTCTGTCCAGGTAGTATCGAAGTTGTCTATGAATGTCCAAGGTATGCAAAAGTCTTTCTCCCTTATTCTCAGGATTGGGGAAGAAAGCAGGCAGATGAATGGCTTGATTTAGAGAAACCCTAGATACCACCTTTGGCATAAAAGTAGGGTTGGTCCTTAATGAAACCCTGTCTCTGTGGAAAATAATAAAAGGTGGTATTGCCATTAGGGCCTGTAGCTCCGAAACCCTTCTTGCTGAGGTAATTGCCAACAGGAAAGCTGTTTTCCATGAGAGAAATTGCAAGTCAACTGAAGCTGCTGGCTCAAAAGGAGGTAGAGTCAGTTTTTCTAAGACAAAATTGAGGTCCCAGGCTGGCACTGGGGCCTTTCTTGGTGGCTTAATGTTCTTGATTCCCCTGAGGAATTGTCTTAGTAAGGAGTGAGAGAAAACAGGAGGATCAGTGTTGTATCTAGCTGAAATAGCAGATGCATGTATCTTTATTGAAGAATATGAGAGGCCGCTCTAACATATCTGCCAAATATTCCAAGATAAGTGGGATGTTCAGTAATGATGCATCATGTCCCTTGCTGGTATTCCAATTGCTGAATCTTTTCCACTTTGCTAAGTAAACCTTTCTGGTGGATGGTCTTCGAGCCTCTGTTAGTATCCGCTGAACTTCCTTGGAGAGAGATAAGCTGAAGTTATTTATGGGATCTCCCAGGCTGTTAGCTGCAGTGTCTGAAGGTTTGGATGCAGTGTTTCGAAATTGTGGTGAGTCAAAAGTAGAGGCCACTGAGGGAGGGCCCACCTCCTGGTGTGACATATGCTCTGTAGTAGTGGGTACCAGTGTTGTCTTGGCCAATCCGGAGCTATTATGATTCCCTTGGGCTTCTCTGCTTTGATCTTTAGCAAAACTGAGGTCATCAGTGGCAGAGGTGGGAATGCATAGATTGCTAGGGAGTTCCAGTTGAATGAAAGGGCATCTATTTTCCAAGCCTTTGGATGGTATGTCCTTGTGCAAAATTTTGGTAGAAGATGATTGAGGTGAGAGGCAAATAGGTCCACTTCTGGCTTGCCCCATGTCGAAGTGAGTTGTCTGAAAGCCTTCGGATGTAACCTCCACTCATGTGGATCTGTGAAATTCCTGCTTAGGCTGTCCGCCAACACATTGTCTTTTCCTGGAACAAACTGGGATTGTAACTGGATGTTTAGACTCAGTGATTTCTCCCAAAGCTGCATTGTCAGTCTGCAAAGGGGTTAAGAGTGGGTGCCCCCCTGCTTGTTTATGTACCACATCACAGTGGTGTTGTCTGTCCGTATCATTAAATGGCCCTGCTGGAGTTGGTGTTGAAAAGCCTCGATAGCATGCATTACTGCCAGCATTTCCTTTTGGTTTATATGCAGATGTGTTTCCTTTGGAGACCATTGTCCTTGTATACACCTGCCTTCCATGTGCGCCCCCCCATCCAAGGTCTGAGGCATCTGTAGTCATGGTCTGTGTTATCTGTGGTTTTTTGAATGACATACCTGTGTTTTTCTGGCTCACCGAGGCCCACCATAGGAATTCCTTTTGTAGGCATGGAATGAGTGGTATGACTGTCTCCAAGTTGTTGCTGTGTTGAGACCAAATGCTTTTTAGGTACCATTGAAGCTTTCTCATGTGTAGTTTTGCTAATGGAACCAGTAGAATGCAGGATGCCATGTAACCCAGGGCCTGTAGGAATCTCCTTGCAGTCATCTGGGTGAGTTTTGCTAAACCTTTGAAGTATTGAGTTAACTTCTCTTGCTTGTCTTCTGTCAGGTAAGCCATCTGAGAGGCTGTGTCTAGTTTGGCTCCTAAGAAGATTATTTGCTGGGATGGCTGCAGTCTTGACTTTTGGAAGTTGACTGTGTATCCCAGAGCTTGAAGTAATCGTATGACATAATCCAGGTTTTTTGTCATCAATTTGTCGTCCGCTTGTATGAGGCAGTCGTCCAGGTATGGGTAAATTTGTATACCCTGGAGCCTGCAATGAGCAATTACTGAAGCCAGGCATTTTGTAAATACTCTGGGCGCAGTAGATAAGCCAAACGGCAATGCTGAGAATTGATAATGCTCTGGCCCTGCAAGAAATCTGAGGTATCTTCTGCAGCTGTGTCTGATAGGGACATGCAGGTATGCCTCCTTGAGGTCCAGAGTAATCAGCCACGACTCCTTGCCCAGCATGGGAAGGAGTTGCTGTAGAGTCAGCACTTTGAACTTTGGTACTATGAGAAAAGTGTTTAATACGGACAAGTCCAGTATTGGTCTCCATTGAGATTCTTTTCTTGGAACAAGGAACAGTCTTGAGTAAAACCCCTGTTCTTGTTCTTGTTGTGGAACTCTTTCTATTGCTTTCATTCGAGACAGCAGAGTGATTTGCTTGATAGCCTCTGCCCTTTGATGTTGTGGTAGATTTGGCATGCCTTGTTTTCTTGGTAAGGTATGAAAATGAAACCTGTACCCTCGGTCTATAATGTCCAAAATCCATTTGTCCTTTGTCAGTCTGTGCCAGTTTTCTGCAAACAGAGATAATTTCCCGCCCAAGGGAGCTTCTAGTTGTTCCCTGGTAGGCGGTAGTAGAGGAAAGTCATTGAGTTTGTGGTTGTTGGGCAGGTGAAACCCCTGCGTCACTTCTTTGGTTTCCTGGCTGCCATTGTCGTCCCCTGTAAGGGCCTCTGTATTGGCCTCTTCCTCGGCCACGTCTGTTCTTACCCCTTTGAAACTTTTCTGGATTAGGAAAGGACCAGTTTTTTGAAGGCCAATTCCTACTGAATCTGGGGGTTGAAACTGGAGGAAATCTTTCAGTCTGAACTGATTTTGCTTTTTCTTCGATGGTCTTTAACACATCCTTAGCATTTGCACCAAAAAGCTTGTTCTTTTCCAAAGGTGCATCCAGAAGTTTTGCTTTTACATGATCTGGTAGAGGTTGATCTTTTAACCAAGCATGTCTACGCATCACTGCCCCTGTCATAGCTGCCCTACATGAAGCTTCCAGTGCATCATATCCACACTGCAGGAAGTGACTGCTTACTTGCTGAGTGTTATGTACAGCTTCCTGCAAAGTCTTCCTGTCTAAAGGATCAGGAGAAGCTAATGTTTTTTGTAAATCTTCTAAGATAATCCTGATATTGGAACATACGAAAAAGGCAATTTAAAGCTCTCATAAAGTAGTGGATGTGTAAACCTTTTTACCCCATCTCTCTAATGACCTTGCTTCCCTGTTGGGGGGTAAAGGATTTTTTGAGGTGGAGGCTGAAACTCCTTTAAGCCCCTGTGAAATAGTTTCCAAATCAGCAGTATGGGCCCTGAATAAATGGGAATGAGTTTCTGGGACCCTGTAATACCTGTCTGGCTTGGCTGGGGCAGGAGGAAGAGAATCAGGGGTAGCACTAGAATCAGAATACAAATCATCCAGAACATCAAGTACAGGAGGAGTAGCTAAGGGCCTGTGCTGAGGTTTCTTAAGGAAAGTCCTAAGGCGTTTCCTAGAATCAGAATATTCCTGACCCTGCCACTTGAAATGTTCCCTCATGGTGTGCAGAACTTCCCCAAAAGAAATATCCTCAGGAGGGGAGGCCGAAGGTATGGAATCTTCTGCATCCGAGTCCTCATAGGTCTGGAAGAGCTCTTCCTGGCTATCAGAGTGGACAGAGCCCTCAGAGTCTTCATCTGAAGGGGAAGGGTCAGAGGGTTCAACCCGGGGCCTTTTATCAGGAGGAGGAGGCTGGGATGCTCTCTCAGGATGGGCCTGTGAACCTCTAATCATGGAAATTAAATCAGCAGCCATGGACATAATTTGTGTCTCCGGAGTCGGCTGAGGTAAGGATTTGGAAGTAATATGCTTTGTTTTGCTGGCTGCCTTAGCCCTAGTGTAGGCCTTAATAGACATGGCCATAGGAGGCCTGGCAGCTCCACGTGCAGGAGTGACCTTGTCTACAGCAATGGTCTCGGGCATTTCCTCGGTTTCGCTATCCGGAGGAAAGTCAATAACTGGCGTCGGAGTAATGTCTGGAATCAGAGTTGTCGGTAATGCGGTGTCTTCGGTTCGGAGCGGTGGAGAGACAGTTTCAGAGGGAACCGGAGCACTTGCGCTAGGTTTTGGCATGGAATCGGTGGTAGACGCGGGCCGAGGATGTCTGTCCCGGTCTTTTCGCTTTTTGGGAGTTTGCGATGTCGGAAGATCCGACGGCATGGTGTAAGCAAATTTATCGCCGAAAAAATCTTCAGCGAACTCCGCCCGGCGCCTGAGTGCGCGCTTGTTGAAGCGAGCACAGGCTACACAGGCCGAGACGTCGTGGTCTGGGCCCAGGCAAGGGAGGCAGTAAGAGTGGAAATCCTTATGAGGTATTTGTTTACCACAAAAAAGACAATTATTAACTTTTTCAGTAATTTCTGACATCGGCTGAGGCAAGAAAAGGTCCCCAACGGGGTCCTTAGCTTTTTTGATGACTTCGGTATCGTAGAATACAGGAGCTGACCGACCGGCACTTGCGAACTGCTTCTGCTTCGGGCACCGCGCGGCAAGAAAGACTGAAGAAAATGGCATCGGCTGATGCTTATGTACTCCAGCCGCTCTGACGTCGGAGAGAAATGCAACATCAGCCGACGTCGGACCCAGACTTTGGAATCCGGCCGACCGAGGGCTGCCTGAGGCAGGACAACCCACATGTTATGACTGCAGTTGCATTCTTGAAGGACATTGGAGCCCTGTTCAGAAGAGGGAGAGTCTTCCTCCACTCTGGGTCTCTTGTCTGGAGGGGGTTGGGAACCCCTGATATAGGAAATTAAATCCTCAGCCATTTTAAGCATCTGCTTTTTAGGCATGGAGCCTGGGGATGGGCCCTTTGCAACAGGCCTCCTGGGATGCATGGCTGATTTGGACTTAGTGAAGGCCTTAATGGAAAAGGAAGAAGAGGGCCTAAATACACCTTGGGTGGAAGTGGACCTGTCCACATTAGGAGGCTCAACACTCACTGTGGATTCGGTGGTTGTAGTCTGAGTAAGGGCCGAGGTACCAGCGGTCTCGGGTACAGAAGACACCGCCAAGGAAGTGTCGTAGGTAGTCAGGGACTGCATAGGCGTCTCGCTGAGAACCGGACCACGTGTAGCCGGTTTTGGCATGGTGTTGGTGGAGACCGCGGACCTCGCGTGTCGGTCCTTGCCCTTTCGTTTTTTGGACAAAAAGGTAGTCGGAGTATCCGACGACATTTTATAATCAAAGGCTTTACCAAAATAATGTTGGGCGAACTCTGCCCGACGCTTAATAGTGCGTTTATTGAAGGTAGTGCAAATGCGACAGCCCGAGACGTTGTGGTCTGGGCCTAAACAAGGTATGTAGAGGGAATGGAAATCCTTATGCGGTATTTGCTTCCCACAAGAAATACAATTGTTAACTCTGTCTGACATCGGTCTGAGGCAAGAAAAGTATCCCCAACGGGGTACTTAGCTTTAATGAAGACTTCGGTTTCCGATTTTGTTGTAAATTCAGGAGCTGGCCGACCGGCACTTGCGAACTGCTTCTGCTTCGGGCACCGCGCGGCAAAAAAGACTGAAGAATATGGCTTCGGCTGTGATTTATATACCCCTGTTGCACTGACGTCAGGGAAGAAGGCGACAACAACCGACGCCGGACCAAGACTTTGGAATTCGGCAGACCGAGGGACCGCCTGATGGCAGAGAACACATGTGATTACTGCAGCTGTATGCACGATGAATATCAGAAAATACATCCCTGGGATTCCACCTGTGTCCCTGCTGGACAGGGGCATCGGGTGCTGACTTGTCAGAACATGGGTGAAATTCTTGGATAGGATTATAAGGGCCTCAGGGTCAATAGCCTAGTGACTTCCTATGATCCTATGGTATGGCAATTAAGAAAAGTTGGCTTTATTTGCAGATTAAAAAGAATTCTGTTATGGCAGCAAATGATATGTGGGAAGAAACTAAAACGATAATACAAAAACAGAAAAAATGGAAGCTCTGTTTTTTGGATATGGATAGCAAGATACAAGCAGTGAATATGTTTTTAGTCCCTTTAGTTTATACATATCAGACATATTTTTATCAACCAGAGAAAAAGTTGTGTATAACAATTAAAGAGTTGAAGGAGTATCTGGGAGGGGAAGAGGGCAAGAGTCAAGTGGGATAAGTTGATCCTTCCACACAGAACAAGGTGGTTTGGGATAACCACATTTGAAGGGGTGATTCACATCCACACAGCTAAGACTCCTAAGCAGAACACAAGCAGAAAGCTACAATTCAAAGTGGAAAGGGATGATGATGAAGCGGGGGGGGGGGGGCTTGGGAACGCAAGAAACAAAGGAGATACTGAGACTTTGGATGCAGACCCTTAAATAATAATAATCATACAGAATACTATGGTCATGAAGTAGCTAAAAGTATCCTAAGCCAACATGGGAATGGAGAAAGTAGATTCGGCCAATAGGAATGACAGCAATTAGGGGTAAAGAGAATAGGCAAGAGTGACTGCAATTTACTGTAGAAAACTGGCAAAGCAACTACTGTATTTGGAGCAAACAGAGAGGAAAAGGTAACAGAATGGGAGTAGGCAAAGAATTCACTTGGACTGCATGGTAGAGACTGCCTTCCCTATTTAGCATAGATAGCAAGAGTACAGACAAAGACAGAAATGGGGAGGTCATTCCTAAGTGAAACCAGGACTGGTAGAAATTGCTGTTAAAAAAGGGATAATCAGCAGGGCATATAAAACACTGCATGATAACTATAGGAATCAGAGGTAGTCAGAAAGGAAAATGGGAGGCTATATGTATGGCTCCCAAATATGCAACAAAGTCTAGAAGATTTAAGATCTTTGCTTGAAGTGTTTGCACAGGTATTTCTATAACCCAAGCGGACTCCAAAGAATTTTTTCTCAGGTAGTCTGCAAACTGTGATGGAGAAGAAAGAGGTAAATGGGAACATCTTTTGGGAGTGTAATAAGTTGGCATACTAAAAATTCCCTGCAGACTACTCTGTCAGACATACTTAGTAAGCAAACTGGTGTAACCAAAGAAATGATTTTTTTGAGTTGTGACATAGAACTGGCATTGCTTAGACATAGCAAGGCCTCGAGTTTAATTCTGGTGGCTGACAAAAAAAGAAATTACTAGAAAATGGAAATCAAAGTCTAAACCAGCTGTATGAAAAGCAGTGAATATAGTAAAAGTATTAAAAAAAAAATGAGTAGACTCTGGATCCTAACTGGTCTTGGGGGACAAGTTGGATGACTTTCTAGCAGCTATGAAATTTCTAAGGATGCTGAGTCACACTGAGTGGAACATCGTTGACTTCCTTTTTTGAGGCGGAAGGGAAAAGGGAAATGAATAGACTCTGGAAATTATTTTTGCCACTCTATCTGAAGTTCTGTTGTGCCAGGGTTGTGGATGCAAAGTAATGCACCCCTGTCTGAGTGCCACCAGAGTGCAGTAGTTGGGCAACTGTTCAGCAGTGCTGACTGGCTTTTTTAATGAAAGGCCAGCAAAAGACCTGGTTGTACGTTTTGCCTCTGGGGTATCTGTTAGCATTACCTCCTCCTCTGCCATGGGGAGTCACGGTAAGAATTCAGTGATTTATGGAACCACATCTTCTCTGTTATTTGACTTCTAGAAAAGGATCTTTGAGGGGTTGAAAAGTTGACACCCACTGCAGAGTCTTGCCATCCTGTTGGCTCCTTGTGAGTGTGTCTGACTTTAGGTCAAAAAGAGTTGAATCATAATAGGGGGCATTAAAGGACAACATAAAGCCTTCCACAAAGTCACATCAAGCAAAGCCTTCCACAAAGTCACATCAAGCATCCAGGTGTGGTGGCACATACTAGTGACAGTGCCTGCCGCTCTGGCCGTGGCATCAGCTGCATTGGAGAGCAACCGCATGGCCAAGTTTGAAGGGGATTGTAGGGTAAAAAGCTGGAAGTCCACTATTTTCTGAGCATCCACACAGAGTACCTCAGAAAGACACCTGTTAATCTCTTTTGTCAAGTCTCTCTGGAAGCTGGTAAATAACCCAATTAATTCAATAATCTAAGTGAAAGTTGCTGATGCATACACCTGCTTCCCAAACCTGTAGATCGCCTCAGGCTCTTGTTGGGGAGTGTGATGAACAGAGAAACTCTCTTCAGATAGTTCTTTTGTTGTGGCTGCTACTGCCACCATTGCATCCACTGGGGGGAACCCTTGCTCTAATGCTTCCTGTCCTTGGGAGCAGCTAATAGAGTCACTTTCTTGGGGATGGGTTCCACCAAGTCAGGGTCCTTCCATGCCTGCTGAGCCATAAGGTTGATAAGGGGATCAACAGGTGGTACCACCCAGGACAATGGTGGACTGGAACCAAAAGCTTCCAAGAACACTAATTCATCAAGTGAAGGATCTTGAGATGACCATCTCACTCTTTGCTTCATCAATTTGATGAATCATCAAAAGTGATGTCTTCAGAGAGGGATCGAGGAGAAACCTCCCCCTAATCAAAGTCTGTGCCTTTAGTGAGAGAGACACTGGCAAGGAGTCTTGTATGCTTCGGTTTGCGCATCCAATTCTTATGGTGATTTTCTGGGGGAGTTATAGAAGCTGACCTCAGACTCATGCTATCCAAGGTTGAAGCAACAAGACAGAGACACAGCTCCATTAAACTGTGTTGACTCTCTCTCCCAGAACCTGGTGCTGAAGCTTTGGCTTGGAGTCTTGTCTTGATCTGAAGCCATCGGTGTCTGGAGAGATAGGGAAAGCTGTCGGGAGTCAAAGTGGCTAACAAATCTGGTGCCAACAAAGGTGCTCCAGGTTGAATAATTTCCGATACCAATTGGTGCCAAAGATCAGACTGGTACGGCAGCTATGAGTGGAGGGATATGATAGCCCATATGTGGTACCATCCCAGGGGACAGTACCAGGAAAATCACAAGCAGGATTTGCATCCTCAACAACTTCCTCGTCATCCAGTCGACATCTTGCTCTGTGATGCTCTGACATGATCAAGCAGATGAAGCCACCGAAGATGTCCTGTTGTACCTTCTCTCCTGGAGAACAGGACAGTGTAGTCTAGGACTATTTCTAGAGAGATCCTTGGTCTTGGAGAAGGAGATTGGAACAGAGATACTGTTAGTTCCAATATATCTGCACATTTTGATTCAGCCAGATTTAAAGCGATGTCTCAGGAGAGTGTTTCTTAGCCATTTTTGTACGCGACATCTGATTTTCTGTTAAAAAATTTTCCCTTTCCTTGACACTTTTTTGGCTTTGTGCGTTTCCTGCTTCTTGGCCAGGAAAGAAGAAACTGAAGGAGTAGCCTCCATCTGTGCAGGAAGGAGACCCTTTAGCACCAACTTGTCCCACCTAGTTTGCAGAGTCCTTGTGTTGAAGATAGTGCAAGCCTGATATTCAGCTTCTAAATGGGAAGCACCCAAGTAGTACACTTACAACACTCCAACCATTTTTTGAAGCCTGAAGACTTAGCCATTTCATAGTCCGTTGTAAGGTAATGGACAAGATCCTGAAAAAGACCAAGACTAGCAGCACACATGCACTTGTGCTATCCTAACTATGCTAAGCAAGTAAGTATAACGAGAATAAGTGCACACCAGGAAGAGAGGACCTGCAGCTACATGTGTCTATAATTATACCTTAAACTATAACTAAAATAGTCACTCAAAGCTATATGAAAATATTAACTATTGTTTATTTATTTACTTTTTTTGAGAAAAGCACATTAAGTAGAAGAGATTTCTATGCAAAGAGAGGAAACTCTCATGAGGAGGGAGTCTATTATTCAATGTAAAGATACAGCCAATGTTGCAAAGAGCTCCTCTGACATGATCTAGAGGGGAAGGTCTTTACACAGAACATTACAGGTAAAACTGGAGGTGCAAGAAGCCTGGGACAGCTTTAGACTTGAGATGGCTATTGCCTAACAAACACTCCTGCTTTTACTTACAGCGGGAAGCAGAATAAGAAAACACCGGGTCTTGATGCAGAGAAAGCATTAAACAGACTTTGAGTAGAGATAGGAGGATATATGAAGGATTGGAAGCAAGAATTAAAGTTGAAGGGTACCTCTCTGATAAACTATGTCTGAATAAAGGAACCAGGCAGGCCCCCCCACCTTTAGTTGCTTTATATTTAGAGCCACTGGGCAAAGAAAATAAGGGACTTAGAAACACCAAGTTACAATTGGTACTATAATTAAAAAAAACTGACTATTTGCAGATAATGTTTTGAACCTGATAAATCCAGAAAAGGGGATCTCAATGTTATGGAACATTTTGAGACAGTTTCATTCTTTTCAGGATATAAATTTAATGAAGATAAAATATGTACCCACACTTGAATTACTCAGCTATACCCATATTTATGAGGGCACAATAAGATGAAGAACTTATGAGTATGGATTAAAAAGATTTCTATTACGACAGCTAACGACATGTGGGAAGAGACTAAACAAAAGATGATATAACACTAAAAAAGTACAGCTGTGTAAGTAAAAGTACCATAATAACTGATGTTCGAGTGATCACTGCTGCAGTAGCCTTAGCCATATGGGTTATATCCTGCTAAGGATGCAACAATCAACCAGCTTCCAAAGCTACAGGGCACCTTTCAAGTGCCAAACTTCAAGCTGAGCTGACTAAAAAACAAGTTTAGGTGCAAAGCCCGTCAGAGCTTTCCTTTCAACAGAGAGAGAAACTGAACCCTGAAAAGACGAAGCTAGGAACACAAATTGTCCACACACTGCCATAAAAAGCACAGCAAAAAACAAGAGGGATAAAGGGAGGGCTACTGCAGCAGTAATCATTCGAACATCTACGGTTATGGTGAGTTTATTTACACAACTGTACTAATGATCATACTGATCCCTGCTGCACTAGCCATAGCTATATGGGTAAGATTACCCTAGTTAACTACATTTGGGAGGAGAAGAGTCCATGAGCCCCTAGAGAATGAGCTTACCAAAGCCTGATCTACACTTAGAGAAGGAATCAAGCTTATAAGTGCTTTTTAAAAGTATAAATAAAGGACCAAGTAGCCGCTTCTGCAATCCCACCCTTTCAAAAAGCCACAAATAAAGCCAAGGCCCTGGTACAGTGGGGGCCTTGACCGTGCCTGGAACATTTTTGTTATGGTGAGTCTAGCAAAAAGTAATAGCCTTAGACAGCTATTTGGAAAAGGATTGTTTTGACACAGGTTGTCCAGTCTTACTTTCACAAAAAATGAACAACTGATTCAAAGATCTAAAAAAAGAAGTTACGAATTACCATACTGTTCCATCTGTGTTGTCGATCTTCACTAATCCTGGACTGTGGGCTCTGTTCCGAGCCTCGGAACTGACTCAGCCATTTACTTCAGCTTGTGCGTTCCAAACTCTTGAGCTAGGCTCTACCCATAATGTTCTTCAATAAATTACCTCAGATCGAGTTTGCCTAAATTAGTGGCAGACAAATAGCAAATAAAAAGAGACCAGATGTATCCCCTATTATAAAGCTAGTCCTGGAAGAATTCGATCCACTGAGTCTCAGGCTGGGGGATGGATGGAGGGGGATGTCACGGATTAGTGAAGATCGACAACACAGATGAAACGTTATGGTAAGACAACTTCTTTGTTTGATGTTGTCAATCCTGACATAATTTTTAACTGTGGGACAGAGCCCCCGGCTACCTGAATCTTGGGATATCTCAAAAGAATATTCCTAAGCACCATCGAACTGAATGATGCGCGTCCACTAGAGACCTGATCCAATTTGTAATGAGTGATAAAAGTATGAGAAGACCAGGTGGCTGCTGCACAAATGTCATCGAAGGATGGATTAGTCCTGAAGTAGACCCTGTCTTTGTGAAATCTTGTGTAAGGGGGGTTTTGCAGGCAAGGCTTGAATTTCAGATACTCTTCTGGCAGAAGTTATAGCCACTAGGAATAAAGTTTTCCAACTCAAACTTTTACGTCACATGTAGTTGATGGTTCAAAAGGGGAAAGAGTAAGGGATTATTGAATTAGGGTTAGATCTCAAGGAAAGTACAGTTTTGTACCTACCATAAATGTAGATGTTCGAGTGTTCACATTGCTGCAGTCATCACACTTGGGTTTAACCTGCCGACAGGTGGTCCCATAGTCGGCCAGAGTTCCAAAGTCTTGGTCCAGCGTCGGTTGCTGTCGCTTCTTCCCTGACGTCAGTGCGCCAAGAGGCATCCAACGCCATTTTCTTCAGTTTTTCTTGCCCCAGATGTCAGGTGCCCCGAAGTAGGTAGGCAATACATATCGCTAATAAAACATATAAAAGGAATAAAAGGAATACCTTCAGTTACAAGCAAATACATCACAAAGGTTGTACAGGATAGAAAGGTATAGAAAACTTCAGCTAGGTCAGAGGGGATGGAGGGAGGGTAACCTGGACTGCAGCAGTGTGAACACTAGGTACAAATCTGTACTATGTTCGTGTTACACTGCTGCAGTCATCACACTTGGGTTGAATCCCAAAGGATGGGCGGTGGAACTAAACAGGGTTTGGAGAAGCTAGTAGACCCTGCAGAACTGCAGTGGCAAAGCCAGCTCTGTTTTTAGAGTATAGAGGTAAGTGATCGTGCTTGTTGAAGGTGTGCACTGAACTCCAAGTTGCAGCCTCCAAAATATCCTTGGTTGGTACCCCTCTGAGGAAGGCTGCTGATGTTGCTGTAGCCCTGGTAGAATGGGGCCTAATGTTACCAGGTACAGGTTTCCCATGGTGTGTGTAGCAGAAACGGATAAAATGTCCTATCCATTTTGAAATGGTCTGTTTTGAGATAGCCTTTCCTTGTGATCCTGCAGCATAGGATACAAAGAGCTGGTCAGATTTCCTGAAAGCCTTAATTTTATCCAAGTAATACCGTAATTGCCTGTGAATGTCCAAAGAGGGTAGGAGCCTTTCCCCTTTGTTCTGGGGGTTTGGATAAAAGGTGGGCAAATGAATGGTTTGGTTTAGGGCCACACTGGATACCACCTTTGGCATAAAGGAAGGGTTTGTTCGTAAAGCGACTCTGTCTTGATGAAAAATGATGAAAGGCTCCACTGCCATTAGGGCCTGTAACTCTGAGACTCTTCGTGCTGAAGTTATTGCTAGCAGCAGGGCAGTTTTCCATGATAGAAACTGTAAATCAGCTGTAGAAGCTGGTTCAAAGGGCGGAAGTGTAAGTTCTTCCAAAACAAAGTTGAGATCCCAAGTTGGTGCTGGTGCTCTTCGGGTCGGTCTTATGTTCTTAGCCCCTCTGAAGTACTGTCTTAGTAATGGATGTGAAAATATAGGAGGATCCGTGTTGTATTGAGCTGAAATAGCTGAGGCGTGGATCTTACTAGATGAAAAGGAAAGTCCTTTGTGCAACATCTCAGTTAAATATTGTAGAATCTGAGGAATATTTGGGACAAGGGGATTCTGGCCTTTAGCCTGTTTCCAGGTGCAGAATCTTTTCCATTTGTCTGAATAGGTTTTCCTGGTGCTGGGCCTCCTGGCCTCCAGAATGACATCCATATCAGCTTTAGAGAGAAGTGTTGACTGGTTGTTTAAGTAAATTTGCCATGCAGCCAGATTTAGTCTTGAGCTGGCTGTGTAGGATCGGATTGTTTTGCTGAGTGAGCAGGTGAGGAATTTGAGGTAAAATCCATGGTGGGCCTTGAGCCATGTTCCTTAATATTGGATACCAGTGTTGGCGTGGCCAGTCTGGAGCAATGAGTATCATTTGTGGCCTCTAATCTGGCTTTCAGCAGCACCTTTGCCATAAGAGGCAGTGGAGGAAAGGCATACACTGTTAATGTTTTCCAACTGAATGAGAGGGCATCCACTTTCCAAGCCAGCGTGTGGCATGTCCTTGTGCAAAATTTCTGTAGTTGGTAGTTTTGGGGGGAGGCAAACAGATCTATGTCTGGGCTCCCCCATTTTTTGAGTTATCATTGCGAATACTTGTGGATCTAGTTTCCACTCGTGAGGATCTATGATGTTTCTGCTTAGATCATCTGCCAATGTGCTTTTCTTTCCTGGCAGGAACTGTGCTTGTAGTTGAACTTGGTAGATCAGTGCTGTGTTCCACAAGGTCATTGCTTGCCTGCATAAGGGGTAGGAATGTGTGCCCCCTTGCTTGTTTATGTACCACATCACTGTGGTGTTCTGTCTTTATTAGTAGTTGTCCTGGATGTAGGAGGTCCTTGAAAGCTGTTAGGGCATTTTGTACAGCTAGTATCTCTTTTTGCTTGATATGTAGATGCCTTTGATCTGCAGACCATTTGCCCTGAATACAGTGTCCTGCCATGTGTGCTCCCCAGGCATAATCCGATGCATCCATTGTTATAGTTTGCCTGGCTGTGGGTAAGGTAAAAGGCTGACCCTTGTTGAGGTGACATGCCTGAGCCCACCATATAAACTCCTGTTGAAGGCAGGGAATGAGTGGTATTATTGTTTCCAAGCTGTGGCTGTGTTGAGTCCATACGCTTTTCAGGTACCATTGCAATTTCCTCATATGCAGTTTTGCATATGGTAGTAGTATGCGAGATGCCATGAATCCCAAGGCCTACAGAATTTTTCTTGCAGGGAGTTGCATCTTTGTTGCCATCTTTTTGAAGTACTGAGTCAGTTGTCCTTGCTTGTCTGGCGTGAGATAAGCCATATGGGCCGTTATATTTAAGCTGGCACCCAGGAATATTATGCCTTGTGAGGGCACTAGTTTTGACTTATTTTCGTTTACTGTGTACCCTAGACAACTTAATAGGTTTTTGACAAACGCCAGATGCTTTAAAAGAATGTCCTTGCTTTCTGCTTGAATAAGACAGTCGTCCAGGTATGGATATATTTGAATTCTTCTTTGTCTGCAGTATGCAATAACTGGTGCCAGGCATTTTGTGAAGACCCTGGGCGCAGTAGATTAGCCAAAGGGCAGTGCAGAGAATTGGTAATGGGTTGAACCTGCTATAAATCGGAGGTATCTTCTGCAATTTTGTCTGATAGGGACATGCAGGTATGCCTCCTTGAGGTCCAACGCTACTAGCCAAGCCTTCTTGCCCAGCATGGGAAGAAGTTGCTGTAATGTTAGCATCTTGAATTTGGGTACTTCGAGATGTGTTTAGAACTGAGAGGTCCAGAATGGGTCTCCAAGCTTTGTCCTTTCGGGGAACTAGAAAGAGTCTTGAGTAAAATCCTTGTCCCTGCCCCTGTGTAGGAACCTGTTGAATGGCTCTCATGTCCATGAGAGCTGGAATTTGTTTTTGAGCCTCTTCCCATTGATTTGGTGGCAGGTTTGGCATTCCTTTATTCCTTGGCAAAGTGTGAAAGTGGAATCTGTATCCTTGAGAGACAATATTTATTACCCATTTGTCTTTTGTGATGATGAGCCAGTTGTCTGCAAAAAGTGTTAGTTTTCCTCCCAAGGGAGCTGCCAAGAGGGATTTGCTTGGCAGTCTGAGGGGTAAGTCATTGTGTTTGTCTTCTGGTAGATTGAGACCTGTCTTCTCCTCCTTTCTGGGTTGTGGCACCCCATTGCCGAGGCTTGTAAGAGCCTTGTGGCTGACCTCTGCCCCTTGGGCATCTGTATTTGCCCCTCTGTGGTCTGTCAGAAGCTGGAAAGGACCAGTTTTTGGTTGGCCAATTTCTGCTGAAATGAGGGGGTTGAACCTGTAAAAAATCCTTGACCGTCTGCATAGATTTTTCCTTATCCTCCATTTTCTTTAAAACCTCTTCTGATTTTACACCAAATAGAACATCATGCTGTAAAGATGCATCCAATAATTTTGCTTTTACATGATCAGGTAAAGTTTGTTCTTTTAACCAAGCATGCCTACGTATGACAGACCCTGTCACTGCTGCTCTACAAGATGCTTCCAATGAATCAAATCCACATTGCAAAGTATGTTTTCCCACTTGTTCAGCTGCATGCAACAAATCTTGCATTTCCTTGTAATCAGGCTGCTCTGTTATGTGTGATCATTGTTCGTTTTAATTGAGACATCAAATATTGTTGATATTTCAGCATGTGAAACTGGCAATTTAAGGCCCTCATAGCTAAAGTAGCTGAGGTATATATTTTCTTTCCCCATCTGTCTAGTGCTCTAGAATCCCTTTCAGAGGGAACAGGATTTTTAGCAATAGAGGCCTTAACCCCTTTGGGACCCTGGGAAATGGTTTCTGGGTCAGCAACAGGGCTTTTATATAGGAATTTGTGAGAGTCAGGGACTCTGTAGCATCTGTCTGGTTAGGCTGGTGCAGGAGGAAGCGAATCTGGGTTAAGGCTAGATTCTGAATAAACATCATCCACAATGTCTAACACTGGTGGAATAGCAAGTGGTCTGTGCTAGGGTAGTAAAAGGAACTCTCGGAGCCTTTTCTTAGAATCAGAGTAATCCTGGACTTCCCAATGGAAATGTTCCCTCATGGTATGTAAAGTTTCCCCAAAAGAGTAGTCTTCTGGGGGAGATGCTGAAGGAATAGACTCTTCAGCATCAGAGTCTTCAAAAGGGAGAAAAGAATATTCCTGTTCCTCAAAAGAATCTGAGGAAATTGAAACCTGGTCAGAGGAAGCGTAGTCCTCCTCCTGTCTAGGCCTTTTATCAGGAGGGGGATGGGAACCCCTGATGAGGGTAATTAAGTCTTCAGCCATCTTAAGCATCTGTTTCTTAGGCATGGGGCCTAGTACTGGAGACTGCTGTACAGTCTTCTTTGCTTTTAAAGGAGTTTTCAGCTTTGCATATGATTTAATAGTGATTGTAGTCTGTCTGAAGACACCTTCTGCAACTGAAGGCGTTTCAACTGCACCGGAATCTCCTTCAGCCATGGAGTCGGAAGGGCCTAAAGATGAAGGTTGTGGAGGCCTAGCAATCTCCTCTTGTGAATCGGATGCCGCTTGGGGTTCTGAATCAGCGGTCATCAGGGGCTGCGTAGGTGCCTCACTGAAAACCGGAGAACCGGCGACTGGCCTAGCAGAGGCCTCGGAGTCTGGTATGGGTCTCGGCTGCCTGTCCTTATCTTTGCGTATTTTATGCATTCCGGTCATGGGTTGCTCCGACGGCATGGTATAATTAAATTTCCTACTAAAATAATGTTGGGCGAAATCAAACCGACGTTTAATAGTTTGTTTGTTAAACCTAGCACAAAACCGACAACCTGTGACGTCGTGGTCTGGGCCTAGGCAAGGAATGCAATAAGAATGAAAGTCCTTACGAGGTATTTGCTTCCCACAAGAAATGCAACTAACTTTTTCTGACATCGGACGGAGGCAAGAAAAGGTTCCCCAACGGGGTACTTAGCTTTAATGAAGACTTCGGTCTGAAATTCGAATTGAAAAATCTCAGGAGTCGGCCGACCGGCACTTGCGAACTGCTTCTGCTTCGGGCACAGCGCAGCAAGAAAGACTGAAGAAAATGGCGTCAGATGCCTCATATACCCCTGGCGCACTGACGTCAGGGAAGAAACGACAGCAACAGACGCCGGACCAAGACTTTGGAACTCTGGCCGACGGCAGGATAACCCAAGTTGGATGACTGCAGCAGTGTAACACGATGAACATCAATGGGCTCTTTAAATGGAGGTCTTAACATTATAATTCCCTTCAAAAAAGCTTCACAAAGTTTATATGATGTAAGGGTTGAACCAACAAAACCAGTATGGAAATTAGATATCGCAGCTAGATGGACTTAACTGTAGAGGCTGAAGAGCCACTTTGATAAAGGTCAGCTAAAAAATCCAATACTTTATGCACAGGTGTATAAGGGTCTAGAGCATTACTGAGCCAATCTAGCAAATTTTTCTCATTTACTCTGGTACAATTTCCTAGTAGAAGGTTTGTGATGGGCCACAATGACTTGGACAGGAGAGGAAAGGGAAGAGTACCTGGCGATCATGGGAATTGAAAAAGCCACGCAGTGAGCTTGAGATGTTGGAGATTTGAATGAACCATTTCCTCTGGATGACATAACATATCTGGAGCTGTGTCCAGAACCTAAGGTTTCTGAAGGAGATGAGGCCAAAGGAAGGGAAACTAAACTGGTCGAGGCCAGAACGGGACAATGAGGATTACTGTGTTCTTTGACCTCTTGACTTTCTTTAGAAATGAAGATATTAGGGGAGTTGGAGGAAAGGTGTAGAGGAGACTGGGGGTCCAATCATGGATAAGAGCGTCCCTTGGTGACTCCCCCAGAGGGGGATCAGGGCAAAGTAACTGCTGCACTTGAGGGGCCGCAAACAGATTTCATCAAGGTTGGCCTCAGTGACGGAAGATCTTTTCCATCACCACAAGATCTTTTCCATCACCACAAGATTGACAGACCACACGAGGCATCAAAATAGTTCTGCTCAGCTTGTCTGCTATCACGTCGGAGCTCCGAGGGATATGCGCTGCTGTGAGAAAGTGGCTGGAAGAAATCGCCCATTGCCAAACTCTGACGGCTTCTCAACAAAGTGGGTAAAGAGTTGGTTACTCCTTGTTGTTGATGTACCAGACCACCGGCATATTGTCCTTTTGGATTGCTACTCTTCCTAGGAGAAGGGCATCTTTGAATGCTTGCAACAATAAGAGCACCACCCTCATCTCTATTACACTGATGTGCAAACTGGCCTCCACAGGGGACCAAGTGCCTTGGACTGTCCTTCCCAGATAATACCCCCCACCCTATCTGGGAAGCATCTGTGGTCACCATGGTTTGGGGCTGTGGAAGGATGAAAGGACAGCCCGAGAGAATCTCACTGGAGTGGAGCCACCATGACATTTCTTGTTTGGAGCAGTGGTATGTGTCACATCGGCTGATTTATCAGAGATCACGGAGAAGCTAGAAGCCATTGGAGGATTGGCACGCGATATCTGGCTAAAGGAAAGTACATTTGTGTACACTTACCATAAATGTAGATGTTAGAGTGTATTCACTGTTGCAGTCATTACATTTGGGTTATCTGCTTGCAGGTATCCCTCAGTCGGCCTGATTAACAAAGTCTTGGATCCTGTGTCGGTTGATGTCCCTTCTTCCATGACGTCAGGTCGTCGGGGGTATAAAACATGCAGCCGACGCCATTACATCAGTTTTTCTTGCCCCAGATGTCAGGTGCCCCCCTAATGGGGAGCAATTAAATATAAAAGTACAATGATATACCGCCAACAAAAAAGCAAAAATACCAAAAAGGCTTTTAAGCATAGTAAAGGAAAGTAGAGGTATAGCCAAAAGAAGTTAGGGGGATGGAGGGAGGGTAACCAGGACTGGAACAGTGAATATACTCGAACATCTACATTTATGTTAAGTGTACACAACTGTACTATGTTCTTCGTGTTTCACTGTTGCAGTCATTGCATTTGGGTAGATTCCCAAAGCTATGGTTGGGAGGAGGAATTTAGATACATTAGGACCAGCTATAAAGGTCCTGCAAGACTGCAGTGGCAAAGACAGCTCTGGATTTAGAGAAAATTGGCAAATGATAATGCTTGGTGAAAGTATGCACAGAACTCCAGGTAGCAGCTTCTAGGATGTCCCTGGTAGGGACGCCTCTGAGAAAGGCTGTAGAGGTAAATGCAGCCCTGGTGGAGTGAGGCCTGATCCCCTGGGGATAGGTTTTCCATGGTGCTTATAGTAGAAATAAATGCAATGGCCTATCCATTTAGAAATGGTTTGCTTTGAAATAGCCATCCCCTATACCCCTGCAGCAAATGCCACCAGCAGTTCAGATTTCCTTTGAGATTTAGTCCCGTCCATGTAGAATCTAAGTTGTCTGTGCACATCTAAGGAATGCAGTATCCATTCCCCTTTGTTCTGTGGATTGGGAAAGAAAGTTGGCAAATGAATAGACTGATTAAGAGCCACAATGCCACCTTGGCCATGAAGGATGGATTGGTTCTGAGGGACACCCTGTCCGCATGAAAGATGATGAAAGGCTCCACTGCCATAAGGGCCTGTAATTCAAAACCCTTCTAGCTGAAGTGATTGCTAAAAGAAAAGCTGTTTTCCAAGAAAGAAATTTTAAGTCTGCAGTAGCAGCTGGCTCAAAAGGAGGTAGAGTGAGTTTCTCCAAAACAAAGTGAAGGTCCCAGGCTGGAGTTGGAGCTCTCCTGGGTGGTCTCAAATTTTTGGCCCCTCCGAGGAACTGCTTGAGCAGTGGATAAGAGAAGAGGGGAGGTTCTGTGTTATAATGAGCTAAAATGGCTGAGGCATGGATTTTAATGGAGGAAAAAGACAGGCCCTTGTGAAGCATCTCAGTTAAGTATTGTAAAAACTGAGGTAAATTGGGTGCTGCTGTGCTCGTCCCTTGAGACTGGTTTCAGGCACAGAATAGTACAGTTTTGTACCTACCATAAATGTAGATGTTCGAGGATCTACATTGCTGCAGTCATGACCTGTGGGTAGTCCGCTGTCCTCGGTCGGCCCGAATACCAAAGGGCTAGGCTGGCGTCGGTCATTGTTGCCTAGAGCTGACGTCAGTACGCAGTAGTACTTAAGCGCATGACCGACGCCATATCCTCAGTCTTTCTTGCCCCAGATGTCAGAACCTATAAATGAAAGGCCAGAGCCAAAATAGTAAACGCCCAACAACCACCAGAGTGGAAATAAAGAGTATCCCAAAAAGAAACCCAGCAACCACAAACTATAGAGGGGAAGGAGGGAGGGATAATTGGACTGCAGCAATGTAGATCCTCGAACATCTACATTTATGGTAGGTACAAAACTGCACTATGTTCTTCGTCTCACATTGCTGCAGTCATGACCTGTGGGTAGAATCCCAAAGCAAAGGAAAATGGAGGCTGGCAAACTACAAAGCATTAGGAGCTGCTAACATGCCCTGTAAAACTGCAGTGGCCAACCCAGCCCTGGACTTGGAATAGAGAGGGAGACAGTAATGTTTATTGAAAGTGTGTACTGAACTCCAAGTAGCTGCCTCCAAAATATCCTTAGTAGCTACACCCCTCAAAAAAGCAGTAGAAGTGGCAGTAGCCCTAGTAAAATGAGGTCTGATCCCAGCAGGAACATCCCTCCCATGATGAGAATAACAAAAAGCAATACAATGACCAATCCACTTTGAAATAGTCTGCTTTGAAACAGCTTTCCCTTGTGAACTCAAAGCAAAAGAAACAAATAACTGTTGAGTCAGTCTGAACTCCTTGGTTCTGCTCAAATAGTAATGTAACTGCCTGTGGATATCCAAAGAATGCAAGACTTTTTCCCCTTTATTTTGGGGATCAGCATAAAAAGTAGGCAAATGGATAGACTGGTTCAAGGCCACATTAGAAAGCACTTTAGGCATAAAAGTAGGGTTAGTCCGCAAAGAAACTCTATCCTTATGAAATATCAAAAAGGGTTCAACTGCCATGAGTGCCTGCAATTCAGATACCCTCCTAGCAGAAGTAATGGCCAACAAAAAAGTAGTCTTCCAAGACAAAAACTTCAGTTCAGACGTAGCTGCAGGTTCAAAAGGAGGTAAAGTAAGTTTCTCCAAAACAAAATTGAGATCCCAGGAAGGAGTAGGAGCTCTACGTGGGGGTCTTGTATTCTTTGCCCCTCTAAGAAATTGTTTGAACAAAGGATGAGAAAATAAAGGAGGGTCACAATCATAGTGAGCAGAAATGGCTGCAGCATGAACCTTCACAGAAGAGAATGACAAACCCTTGTCCAGTAATTCAGTAAGATACTGTAGTGCAAAACTCAAATTAGGCACTGAAACATCAAAACCCTTTGCAGTGCTCCAAAGAAAAAATCTCTTCCATTTATCAGCATAAACTTTTCTAGTGCTAGGCCGCCTAGCTTCCAGAATGACATCTAAAACCTGTTGAGGAAGCTGAGACCCCACCGGCTCCATCACAGAATACGCCAGGCTGCCAGATGGAGGGACTGCACCTGAACACTGAGAAAATGATTGTTTGACTGGGACAACAAATGAGGAACCTGTGGCAGACGCCAAGGAGGCTCCTGGATTAAACTCCTCAGCAGAGGATACCAATGCTGACGTGGCCAATCTGGTGCTATTAGAATCATGCAAGGCTTGTCCCGCCTGGCTTTCAAGAGTACCTTGGGGAGAAGAGGCAGAGGAGGAAAAGCATAAATGTGAAGGTTGTTCCAGCTGAAAGATAGAGCATCCACTTTCCAAGCATCTGGGTGGAACATCTTTGTGCAAAACTTTGGAAGTTGAAAATTCAGTGGAGAAGCGAACAGATCTATGTCTGGAGTTCCCCAAGCCACAGTCAATTGTTTGAAAACCTGAGGATCCAGTTTCCACTCGTGGGGATCCACAATTTGCCTGCTCAATATATCTGCTAGGGAGTTCTGTGCTCCTGGCAGAAACCGTGCTTGAAGATTGATTCTCAAACTCAGAGCAGTCTCCCATAAAATCATTGCTTGTCTGCAAAGAGGGTAGGAATAGGTTCCCCCCTGCTTGTTGATGTACCACATGACTGTTGTGTTGTCCGTTTGGATCAACACCTGTCCTGGCTGAAGTAGGTCCTTGAAGGCCATCAAAGCAAATTGGACTGCTAACATCTCCTTCATGTTGATATGCAAATGTAGTAGTTTGGGAGGCCACATGTCTTGTATCCATTTCCCATTGAAGTGTGCTCCCCAAGCCAAGTCCGAGGCATCCGTCGTTAGGATCTGACTCTCCTCTGGTCGGGTCACAGAGAGTCCCTTGTTTAGATGACATTCCTGAGCCCACCACAGGAATTCCTTCTGGATGCAAGGTATAATCCGAATGACAGTGTCCAAACCATGGCAGTGTTTTGCCCACACACTTTTGAGATACCATTGTAGCTTCCTCATATGCAGTTTGGCATTCGGAAGTACTAGAATGCAAGATGCCATGAACCCCAAGGCTTGAAGGACTGTCCTTGCAGTCAGCCTGGACATTACTGATAACTGCTGGAAGTATAGATGAAGAGTTCTTTGTTTGTCTGGGGTCAGAAATGCCATCTGAGAAGCTGTATTCAGTCTCACACCCAGAAAGCACATGTCCTGAGAGGGCACTAGACTGGACTTTATTTCGTTCACAGAATACCCTAGGCACCTTAAAACTGCCATTACATACTGGAGATGTTGTAGTACTTTGTCTTTGTTTTGAGCAAGAATCAGGCAATCATCCAGATAAGGATAAATTTGTATTCCTCTCTGTCTGAAGAAAGCAATCACAGGAGCCAGAACTTTTGTGAATACCCTGGGCGCAGTAGATAAACCAAAGGGCAATGCAGAGAACTGATAATGAGAAGTACCAGCCCGAAATCTCAGGAATCTCCTGCAGCTGGGCCTGATAGGGATGTGAAGATAGGCCTCTTTGAGATCCAGGGTTACCATCCAGTGATCTTTGCCTATCATAGGCAGAAGTTGTTGTAATGTTAACATCTTGAACTTTGGAATTTCTAGGTAGGTATTGAGAATGGACAAATCCAGAATTGGCCTCCAAGTGTTTCCTTTCTTTGGCACTAGGAATAGACGGGAATAAAATCCTAGGTCTACTTCTGACGGAGGGACCACCTGAATTGCCTCCATCTGTAAAAGCAAAGAAATTTGCTCCTGAGCCTCCAGCCTTTGCTGAGGAGGCACATCCGGCATGCCTTTGAAAGGAGGAAAAGTGTGAAAATAAAACTTGTAACCTTGATTTATTATATCCAACACCCATTTGTCCTGGGTGACCAAATTCCAGTTTTGTTTGAAAAGTCCCAACTTTCCTCCTAGAGGAGCTGCCAGCAAAGAAGGGTCTGGCAGCGGGAAATACAGGTCATTGGGTCTGCTTACGAAAGGGCTGACCCCTGCCCTCACCAGAAGACTGTGCAGGAGAACTCCAAGTCCTAGGTCTGAAAGAACCTTGAGCGTGAGCCCTGCCTCTACCACGTCTAGACCTGCCTTAGACTGATAATCCGAAGAAGGATAAGACCATCCTCTAGCAATTCCTACTAAACTTAGGGGGCTGCACCTGCAAAAAATCCTTGACCGTCTGTATAGACTTAGCCTAATCTTCCATCTTTTTCAAAACTGATTCCACAGGAGGACCAAAAAGTACTTAGATTGAAGAGGAGCATCCAAAATCCGAGCCTTAACATGCTCTGACAAATTTTGATCCTTAAGCCAGGCATGTCTACGAATAACTGAACCTGTAGCAGCCACCCTAGATGAAGCCTGAAGAGCATCAAAACCACACTGCAAAGAATGTTTGCCAACTTGATCTGATGCATGAACCAACTCCTGGAGCTCCTTACACTCTATACCCTCAGATAAAGCATCCACCCTAGATTTCAATTGGCCTAACAAAAAGTTCTGATACTTCAGCATATGAAATTGGCAATTCAAAGCCCTCATAGCTAACGTAGAGGAGGTGTATACTTTTTTCCCCCACCTATCTAACGCTCTAGAATCTTTATCCAAAGGAACTGGATTCTTAGCCACAGAAGCCCTAACACCCTTTGGACCTTGAATAATAGTTTCCGGATCAGCTCTAGGACTCTTGTACAAATACTTATGTGCTTCTGGAACTCTGTAATACCCGTCTGGCTTAACAGGGGCCGGAGGCAAAGAATCAGGATTAAGGGAAGATTCAGAAAAAACATCCTGAACAACATCCAAGACAGGAGGAATAGCCAAGGGCCTATGTTGTGGCAGAAACAAAAATTCCCTAAGCCTTTTCCGAGAATCTGAAAAATCTTGACCTTCCCACTTGAAATGTTCCCTCATGGAATGTAAAGTCTCAGAAAAAGAAAAATCCTCTGGAGGAGAAGAAGGACAGGAGTCCTCTGCATCCGAATCTGAATAGGAAGGGAAATCCTGAATTTCTTCAGCTGAGGAATCAGAGTAGTCTGAGGAATGATCCATTCCCTCTAAATCTGCCTCCACCCTAGGCCTCTTCTCTGGGGGGGGCATAGAACCCCTGATCAAAGTAATCAAGTCCTCTGCCATTTTCAACATATGCTTTTTAGGAACAGGGGCTGGAGAGCTAGAACTATGACCAGGGCCAACAAGACCAGGTTTGGCCTTAGCATGGCCTTTAGCCACAGAAGTAGAAGGCCTAATAACCTTTTGTAAAGATGGAACTACAGATACCTGAGAAGCACCCTCAGCCTGGCCTAACGCCCGAGAGGCCAACTCCTGCAGAAGTAAAGGTTCCCCCTGGGATTCAGCCGAACCCTCGGCAGGATCCACAGATTCAACCGTTGGCTCCGTAGAACTGGCGTCCGCAACGGACGACTCATCCGGTTTAGACCTCAAAGATTTATCCTTACACTTTTTAGCCCAACTTGGTCTTCGGTCTGAAACTCGGTAAATGAAAATTTCAGAACGCCGAATGGCACTTGCAAACGCTGCTTCTGCTTCGGACCACGCGGCAAGAAAGACTGAGGATATGGCGTCGGTCATGCGCTTAAGTACTACTGCGTACTGACGTCAGCTCTAGGCGACAATGACCGACGCCAGCCTAGCCCTTTGGTATTCGGGCCGACCGAGGACAGCGGACTACCCACAGGTCATGACTGCAGCAATGCGAGACGAAGAACATCTTTTCCATTTTTCAGCATAAGATTTTCTAGTACTAGGCCTCCTTGCCTCTAAAATGATATCAATCACAGGTTTACTGAGGGATGGTAGAGGAGATATTATGTAATTAGCCAGGCTGCAAGGTTCAGTGTTAGAAGCCGAGGGTGCAGAATCTGGTTTTCCCGCTGAGACAACAGGGAAAGAGTGAGGCAGGTGCCATGGGGATAACGGTGACACACTGCACAGGAGGGGGTACCAGTGTTGATGTGGCCAGTCCGGAGCAATCAAAATCATCCTTGGTTTGTCCTGTTTGATTTTTAGTAGTACTTTGGAAAGCAGAGGCAGAGGGGGGGGGGGCATAGACTGATAGGTTTTTCCAGCTGAAGGACACAGCATCCACATTCCAGGCTTGATTGTGGGGAGTCCTTGTGCAAAATTTGTCCAATTGGTAGTTATGGGGAGAGGCAAACAGGTCTATATCTGGTCTTCCCCATTTGCTTGTCAACATGTTGAAAATCCTTGGTTCCAGTTTCCACTCTTGGGTCCATGAGGTTTCTGCTTAGTCCGTCTGCCAGTGTATTTAATTTTCCTAGCAGGAACTGAGCTTGTAGGTGCACTTGGTAGCTCAAGGCTGTGTTCCACAATGTCATGGCTAGTCTGCAGAGGGGGTAAGAATGTGTACCCCCCTGCTTGTTTATGTACCACATAACAGTGGTGGTGTCCGTCTTTACCATTAGTTGTCCTGGAAGAATGTGGTCTTGAAGGGTGTCAGAGCATTCTGTACAGCTAACATTTCTTTTTGATTGATATGCAGGTGCATTTGACTTGGGTTCCATTTGCCCTGAATGCACTTCCCTGCCACTTGAGCCCCCATGCATAGTCTGATGCATCTGTTAGGGTTTGGGCGGCAGGGGGTGGTGTTAAAAGTAGTCCCTTGTTTTGGTGGCAGGCCACTGCCCACCAAAGGAATTCTAGGCGTAGGAAAGGTATGACAAGAATCATTGCTTCTAGATCCTGAGAATGTTGACACCATAGGCTTTTTAGATACTACTGTAGTTTTCTCATACGCAGTCTTGCATATGGAATTAGAAGAATGCAGGAGGCCATGAACCCCAAGGTTTGCAGTATTTGACTTGCAGATAGCAGGGTTTTTGTGGCCACTTGTTTGAAGTAGGCTGTCAAATGAATTTGTTTCTCTGACATGAGGTAAGCCATCTGGGAAGTTGTATTTAAGCTTGCTCCCAGGAATATAATTTGTTGACAGGGTACCAGGTGTGATTTCTTTTCGTTTATGGTGTACCCCAGACAAGTCAGAACCCTTTGTACAAAGGCCAGATGATTCAAAAGTATGTCCTAGCTTTCTGCCTGAATTAGACAATCATCTGGGTATGGGTATATTTGAATATTTCTTTGCCTGCAAAATGCAATAACTGCAGCTAGGCACTTTGTGAAGACCCTGGGTGCAGTAGATAAGCCAAAGGGCAGTGCAGAGAACTGATCGTGTGTGCAGCCTGCTTTCAAGCGTAGGTATCTTCTGCAAGATTCCCTGATTGGGATGTGCAGGTATGCTTCTTTTAAATCTAGTGTTGCCAACCAGGTATCTTTGCCTAGCATAGGAAGTAATTGGTGAAGTCAGCATCTTGAATTTTGGAATTTCCAAAAAGGTGTTTAGAGTAGACAGGTCCACGATAGGACGCCATGAATTGTCTTTTCTGGGTAACAGGAAAAGTCTCGAGTAGAAACCTTGCCCCTCTTCCGGTACCAGATGAATAGCCCCCATGCTTAAGAGAGAAAGTACTTGTTTTTGGGCCTCTGCTCACTGATTTGGGGGTAGGTCTGGCCACCCGCTTGGTGTTGGCAATGTGTGGAAGTGAAATCTGCATCCCTGGGACACTATATTTAAAACCCATTTGTCCTGGGTAATGAGTAACAAGTTCTTTGCATGAAGAGCAATCTTTCCCCCCAAAGGGGCAGTCAGTTGATAAGTGCTTGGAAATTTTAAACTGAAGTCATTGAGGCAGTTTACCATAGGGGGAGTCTTATTACTCCCAGATTTGAAAGTGGAGGCCCCCCACTGCTTAGTCCTGTGTGTTCCCTGGGACTGAAACCTGGGGCTTTTGCTGTGTCTGGGTTTGGCTTGAGAAGACCTGGAAGGGGATGGAAAGGACCAATTCGTAGAGGGCCAGTGCCTACTAAATCTAGGAGGCTGAACTTGTAAGAAATCTTTAACAGTTTGCATAGATTTAGCTTTATCTTCCATCTTTTTAAGAACTTCCTCAGCCTTGTTGCCAAACAGGCGGTCCTGATTTAAGGGAGCATCCAAAAACCTAGCTTTAACATGATCAGGCAAGGATTGCTCCTTTAGCCAAGCATGCCTTCTGAGCACAGACCCAGGTAAAGCAGCCCTGCAAGAGGCCTCTAATGAATCAAAACCACATTGCAAAGCATGTTTTCCAACTTCTTCAGCAGAAGGAATTAAATCGTGTAATTCTTTACTTTCCACACAGTCAGGAATCAACATCATTTTCTGTTTAAGCAATCCAGTAACAGGTTGCTGATACTTTAACATATGAAACTGGCAGTTTAAAGCCCTAATGGCCAAGGCTGCAGAAGTGTAAACCTTCTTACCCCATCTATCCAGCGCCCTGGAGTCTCTATCAGAAGGGGTAGGATTTTTAGCAGTATAAGCCTTAATGCTCTTGGGCCCCTGTGAAACAGTCTCTGGATCCGCAATAGGATTTTTAAAAAGGAACTTGTGTGACTCAGGGGACCATGTAGTATGTCAGGTTTTCTGGGAGCAGGAGGCAAGGAATCAGGGGCCAAACTAGATCGTGTAAGAGATCTCTCACCCAAGACAAAGACTCCTGACACTTTGAAAGACTCTACAAAGATAAGTAATCTAAATATGGAAAAATATGGATACCCTGTAGCCTTCAATGCACTATAACTAGAGCTAGACACTAAATTCACAGCTACAAACTGGCTTTAATCTCGTGCGTTTAGAAGAATAACTGAATGCAGTCTTTAAAATACCAGGCCAAAGTGTGCTGTTCTGCTTTATGTACAGCAGTTTACAAGACAGGCAAGCATCACGGCTGTCATGACTGCCACAGAAGTGCAATTACAGGTGCTCCAGATGGATTTTGGATCAGTGAGATTAGTGTTAAGACTTTGCTGATCCCAGCATCATCACAGCTTATGAAGTTCACAGCCTCCAAGAACAGTAATCAGGCTAAGTAAGAAGCCACTGAACGGGACTAAGGTTTATAACACTTTTTCCCAATGCCACAAAGTTATGAAACAGGACTTCTGTAGAATAGATTGCAGAAACAGACGAAGACGGACTTTGCAAGTTTGAAGGAATCCTCTAAACACGTCACCTTTAAATAAATACATTTTGTGTTTGGGCACCATCACCAATGGCTTTAGGAAAGAAAGACCGATCCAGAACTGGTCTCCAAGCATTTTTCTTTTTTGGCACCAGAAGCATCCTAGAATAAACAACCCTCCCCCCACCTGGGAAGGAGGAGGAAAGTACAGTTTTGTACCTACCATAAATGTAGATGTTCGAGTGCTAGTACAGCTGCAGTAATCACAGATGGGTTCTCTGCCGTCAGGCGGGTCCTCGGTCGGCCGAATTCCAAAGTCTAGGTCCGGCGTCGGTTGTCGTCGCTTTCTTTCCTGACGTCAGTGCGACAGGGGTATATAAGACACAGCCGACGCCATATTCTTCAGTCTTTCTTGCCCCAGATGTCAGGTGCCCCCAGAAGGAAGGCAATACATAAATTATATATAAATATATATATTCAAGCAATGCAATGTAATCAAAAAACAGTAGTTGCAAGCAAATACACCATAGAAGGATAACCCCAAATTAGGTTGTAAGAGGAGGTGTTAGCCACTAGTCCTTTACCAAGAGGGGAAGGAGGGAGGGAAACCTGTACTGCAGCTGTATTAGCACTCGAATATCTACATTTATGGCAAGTACAAAACTGTACTATGTTCATCGTGCATACAGCTGCAGTAATCACAGATGGGTAGAATCCTAAAGCTACGCACAGGGTGGTAGGCACTAGGTGGAACTGGGAGCAGCCAGAATGCCCTGCAACACAGCAGTGGCAAGGCCTGCTCTAGTTTTGGAATATAAAGGCAGGTGGTAGTGTTTTGTGAAAGTATGCACAGAACTCCAAGTGGCTGCCTCCAAAATATCTTTGGTAGGAACTCCTCTGAGGAAGGCTGTAGAGGTAGCTGTGGCCCTGGTGGAGTGGGATCTGATGCCTGTAGGGACAGATTTTCCATGATAGGAGTAACAAAACCGTATGCAGTGGCCTATCCATTTTGAAATTGTCTGTTTGGTAACTGGCTTCCCTTGAGCTCCAACAGCATAGGACACAAAGTTGTTCTGATTTCCTGAAAGGCTTTGTTCTGTCCAAATAGTAACGTAGCTGTCTATGGATGTCTAAGGAGTGTAGCAGCCTTTCCCCTTTGTTTTGAGGATTGGGGTAAAAGGTAGGTAAGAGTATGGCTTGATTTAAAGCTACCCTGGATACCACTTTAGGCATAAATGATGGGTTGGTTCGAAGGGAAACCCTGTCCTGATGGAAGATGAGAAAGGGCTGCACAGCCATGAGGGCTTGTAGTTCCGAAACCCTACGAGCTGAGGTAATGGCCAGAAGGAAAGCTGTTTTCCAGGACAAATATTGCAAATCTTTTGAGGCAGCTGGTTCAAAGGGAGGCAATGTTAATTTTTCTGAAATGTAATTCAGATCCCAGGCTGGCACTGGTTGTTTCCTTGGTGGTCTTATATTCTTAGCCCCTCTGAGGAACTGTCTTAAGAGTGGGTGAGAGAATAAGGGTGGATCCGTGTTGAATTCTGCAGAAATGGCTGAGGCATGGATTTTTATGGAGGAAAATGAAAGTCCACTGTTCAGCAGCTCAGCTAGATACTGTAGCACCTGAGGCAAATTCAGTTTTCTAGGGTCCTGGCCTTTTTTCTCATTCCAAGAGCAAAACCGTTTCCATTTTGCGGAGTAAGCCTTTCTAGTAGATGGCCTTCTGGCCTCCAAAATGACATCCTGCACCTCTTTGGGGAGTAGGGTCTGTTGTGGTGTTAAGGAATTTTCCATGCAGCGAGATTGAGTGTTTTCAGCTGGCTGTGAAGAGTTTTGTAGCTGTGTTGAGTCAACAGAAGAGGCATTAGAGGTAGGGGCCAGGGAGGAGTATGTGTTAGGCTCCTCAGGAGTGGGTACCAGTGTTGTCTTGGCCAGTCCGGAGCAATCAGCATCATCTTCGGTCTGTCTGCTCTTGCTTTCAAGAGCACCTTGGGCAGAAGAGGCAGAGGTGGGAAAGCGTAAACTGTCCGTGCTGTCCAACTGAATGAAAGGGCGTCCACTCTCCAGGCCTTTGGATGAAAGGTCCTTGAACAAAACTTTTCCAATTGATGATTCCTGTGGGAGGCGAAGAAATCTATGTCTGGCCTCCCCCACGCTTGGATTATCTTTGCAAACACTTGAGGATGCAACTTCCATTCGTGTGGATCTGTCATATTTCTGCTTAGATTGTCTGCCAGCGTGTTTTCCAAACCTGGCAAGTACTGTGCTTGAAGTTCGATTTGCCATTCCAGAGCCAAGTTCCAAAGTGTCATGGCTAGTCTGCACAAGGGGTATGAATGTGTTCCTCCTTGTTTATGTACCACATTACTGTGGTGTTGTCTGTTCTTATCAATAATTGTCCTGGATGCAGGAGGTCCTTGAAAGCTGTAATTGCATTTATCACTGCTAGCATTTTTTTGACTGATGTGAAGGTGCTTTTCCTTTTTGGGACCATTTGCCCTGAATGCACCTGTCTGTCATGTGCGCCCCCCAGTCGTAATCTGAGGCGTCTATTGTGATGACTTGATTTGCTTGAGGATTGCAGAATGGGAGACCTGTGCTTGTTTGACATGCTTGGGCGCACCATAGAAATTCCTTTTGCAAACATGGAATTATTGGTATTATTGTTTCCAAACTGTGGCTGTGTTGAGACCATAGGTTTTTTAGGTACCACTGAAGTTTCCTCATATGCAACTTTGCACATGGGATTAAAATAATGCAAGATGCCATGAAGCCCAGAGCCTGCAGGATTTTCCTTGCAGTAAGCCTGGTACAATTTGCTAGTATTTTGAAGTACTGAGTTAGTTGCCCCTGTTTTTCTGGCGTAAGATAGGCCATCTGGGTGTTTGTGTCCAAGTTGGCACCCAGGAAAGTTATTTTCTGAGATGGTGTTAGCCTGGATTTCTCTGTTGATTGTGTATCCCAGAGAGTTCAGTAACCGTGTTGCATAAGCCAGATGATCCAGAAGTATGTGCTTGCTGTCCGCTTGGATCAGGCAGTCGTCCAAATAAGGGTAAATTTGTATCCCTTGAAGTCTGCAGTAGGCAATTACTGATGCCAGGCATTTTGTGAATACTCTGGGCGCAGTAGATAAGCCAAAGGGCAATGCAGAGAATTGATAGTGGATTGAACCTGCAAGAAATCTGAGGTATCTTCTGCAGCTTTGTCTGATTGGGACATGCAGGTATGCCTCCTTGAGGTCCAATGTTACCAGCCAAAACTCCTTGCCCAGCATGGGAAGAAGCTGCTGTAATGTGAGCATCTTGAATTTTGGTACAAGTAAGAATGTGTTTAGGATGGATAAGTCCAAAATGGGTCTCCAGTCTGTTCCTTTCCTTGGTACCAGAAATAGCCTGGAATAAAAACCTTGGCCTTGTTCATGAGTAGGTACCTCTTGAATAGCTTTCATGTCTATGAGCTTTGAAATTTGTAGTTGTGCCTCTGCCCTTTGATTGTGTGGCAGGTTTGGCATGCCTCTCATTTTTGGAAGAGTGTGAAAACGAAATCTGTAGCCTCTGTCTAACGTCCAGGATCCATTTGTCTGTTGTGACAATATGCCAATTTCTTGTAAATAATGCCAGCTTTCCTCCCAAGGGTACTGCCAGCTGAGACTTGCTTGGCATGGAAACGAGGAAATCATTGGGTTTGTTTCCTATATTGTTGTACACTGTCTTCGCCACCTCTTGGTGCTGGAGTTTGCCATTGCCTGCCTCTATATGATCCTTGTGATTGTCCTCTGCCCCTTGTGTGCCTGTATCTACCTCTTTGGGGCTTGTCCGTGGCTGGAAAGGACCAGTTTTTAGAAGGCCAATTTCTGCTAAAACGTGGTGGTTGAACCTGTAGAAAAGCTTTGACAGATTGCATAGATTTGGCTTTTTCTTCCATTTTCCGTAGTATCTCCTCAGAATTAGTGCCAAATAGCACATCCTTTTGTAAAGGAGCATCTAGTAGTTTAGCTTTCACATGCTCAGGCAAGATTTGTTCCCTAAGCCATGCATGTCTACGAATAACTGATCCTGTAACAGCAGCTCTACTTGAGGCCTCTAGGGCATCATAGCCACATTGCAAGGTGTGTTTACCCACTTGTTCTGCACTATGCATCATATCCTGCAACTCCTTCAAATCTGGTTGTTCAGGTTGAGACATTTTATTTCTTAATTGTGATAACAGAAACTGCTGATATTTAAGCATATGAAACTGACAATTTAAGGCCCCCATGGCTAGGGTGGCCGAGGTATACACCTTTTTTCCCCACCTTTCTAAGGATCTTGACTCTCTTTCGGAAGGTAGTGGATTCTTAGCAGTAGAGGCCTTCATTCCCTTGGGGCCTTGAGAAATGGTTTCAGGGTCAGCATTATGGCTTTTGTACAGAAATTGGTGAGAGTTAGGGACTCTGTAGTACCTATCAGGCTTGACTGGGGCAGGAGGCAGGAATCCGGATTAAGGCTAGCCTCGAATAAACATCATCCAGTATGTCCAAGACAGGAGGTATCGCCAGAGGTCTGTGTTGAGGTAACAAAAGAAATTCCCTAAGTCTTTTCTTGGAATCAGAAAAGTCTTGGCCTTCCCAATGGAAGTGTTCCCTCAAGGTGTGCAAGGTTTCCCCAAAAGAAAAATCCTCAGGAGGAGATACAGAAGGAATGGACTGCTCTGCATCAGAATCTTCAAAAGGGGAGTAAGAGTGTTCCTCTACATCAGAATGATCTGAAAAAATGGAGCCCTGATCCTAAGAGGGAAAATCTTCCTCCACTCTGGGTCTCTTGTCTGGAGGGGGTTGGGAACCCCTGATAAGAGTAATTAAATCCTCAGCCATTTTAAGCATCTGCTTTTTAGGCATGGGGCCTGGAGATGGGCCCTGTGCAACAGAGGCCTCTTGGGATGCCTGGCTGATTTGGACTTAGTAAAGGCCTTAATGGAAAAGGAAGATGAGGGTCTAAAGACACCTTGGGTAGAAGTGGACCTGTCCACATTAGGAGGCTCAACGCTCACAGTGGCTTCGGTGGTTGTAGTCTGGGTATGGGCCGAGGTACCAGCGGTCTCGGTTACAGAAGACCCCGCCAATGAAGTGTTGTCGGTAGTCAGGGTCTGCATAGGCATCTCGATGAGAACCGGACCACGTGTAGCCGGTTTTGGCGTGGTGTCGGTGGGGACCGCGGACCTCGCGTGTCGGTCCTTGTGTTTTTTGGACAAAGCGGTAGCTGGAGTCTCCGACGACATTTTATAATCAAAGGCTTTACCAAAATAGTGTTGGGCGAACTCCGCCCGACGCTTAATAGTGCGCTTATTGAAAGTAGCGCAAAAGCGACAGCCAGAGACGTCGTGGTCTGGGCCTAAACAAGGTATGCAGAAGGAATGGAAATCCTTATGTGGTATTTGCTTCCCACAAGAAATACAATTGTTAACTTTCTGACCTCAGTCTGAGGCAAGAAAAGTTTCCCCAATGGGGTACTTAGCTTTAATGAAGACTTCGGTTTCCAATTTTTCGTAAATTCAGGAGCTGGCCGACTGGCACTTGCGAACTGCTTCTGCTTCGGGCACCGCGCAGCAAAAAAGACTGAAGAATATGGCGTCGGCTGTGTCTTATATACCCCTGTCGCACTGACGTCAGGAAAGAAAGCGACGACAACCGACGCCGGACCTAGATTTTGGAATTCAGCCGACCGAGGACCCGCCTGACGGCAGAGAACCCATCTGTGATTACTGCAGCATTACTGCAGCTGTATGCACGATGAACATCTGATTTTATCATTCCTTGGAACATCAGGTGAAGAAATGGTCGAAACAGACTCTGATCTGGAGGATGAAGAATGATCTCCTTGGAAAGGAGGAATTTTCTCCCACTGCCATCTGAAACCCTGATGAATGATTTTCAAAACCTATTTGTCTGAAAATATCTTTAGAAAAATGGAGATGGTCTTTATGGAAAAAAAAAAAAAGGCCCAGGGTGGGAGGTGGCGACAAGGTCTCGAACACTCGGACTGGCTGGGCTGTCCTTGGTTTTAGGAGGTTTGAGACTTTTTGGAATCGCCTTGCCATTTCTTCTTGAACATCTCTCTGTATTTTGTTGAGGCTGTTTATTCTGCTTTTTGCCAAAACTGGATGAGGAGACAAATTTGGAAAAGGAGGGCTGAAAAATCTTAATATTCCCTGATCAGCTTGCCCCTTTCATCACACTTTTTGATCACCTCTGCAGCAGATGAGCCAAACACTAAACCTCTATCAAAGAGTGAATTTAAAATTTCATTTCATCATCATCTGGGAGGTTCTAAGAATGCTGCCATGCGAACTTCCTCAAAACAGTAACAGTAGTCATAGCCCTGAAACAAGCAGCAGCAGAGTCAAAAAGACAAATAATTGACCTGTGCAACAGGAGATTTTTTTCTTAAAAGATGAAAAGTACAGTTGTGTACACTTATTATAAATGAGGTTCCCTGGTGCAGAATTTGCTGAGCTGATGATTGGAGTGGGAGGCAAAGAGGTCCACCCTTTGGGGTGCCCCAATTTTGGGTTACAAGGGTGAAGGTTCTGTGGTCTAGCTGCCACGTGTGGGTCTAGCAGGTTTCTGTTTATGTTGTCTGCCAGAAAGTTTAGGGAACCTGGCAGGAACGTTTGACAAAGGGTCATGGCAAGCCTGCAGAGAGAATAGGAGGGAGTCCCTCCCTGCTTGTTGATATACCATATCACCGTAGTGTCTGTTTTGATCAGTAGAGGCCTCGGGGAGAGTACGGGTCTGAAAGCTGTCAGGGCATGCCGAACAGCTAGCATCTCTTTTTGGTTGATGTGCAGATGTATTTGATTTGGGCCCCAATGGCCCTGAATGCACCTGCCGTCCAGGTGTGCACCTCAGGCATAGTCTGATGCACCTGTGGTGAGGGTCTGGGCGGCGTGGGGTTGTGAGAAGGGAAGTCTCTTCTTGTGGTTGCATGCTGCTGCCCACCAAAAAAAATCTTTCCTTAGATAGGGTATCATTGGTATGATAGTTTCCAGGTCTTGAGAGTGTTGACACCAAAGGCTTTTTATGTACCTTTGTAGCTTCCTTGTAAACTTTCTGGCATATGGAATGAGTAGAATGCAGGAGACCATGAACCCTAGAGCTTGCAGGATTTTCCTTGCGGATAACTGGGTTCTGGTGGGTAGTTGAGAGAAGTAGCCTGTCAGGTAGGCTTGTTTTTCTGAAGTAAGGAATGCCATCTGGGATGCTGTGTCCAGGCTTGCTCTCAGGAATATAATTTTTTGTGTGGGGACTAGTTTTGATTTCTTTTCGTTGATAGTACACCCCAGGGAGGTCAGTAGGTCCTTCACAAAGGTCAGGTGCTGTAACAGCTTTTCCGGAATGTCTGCCTGAATCAGGCTTCCGTCTAAGTAGGGGTAGATTTGAATATTTCTTTGTCTGCAAAAAGCAATGGCTGGAGCCAGGCAATTTGTAAAAACTCTGGGAGCAGTAGATAAGCCAAAGGGAAGTGCAGAGAAAGTACAGTTTTGTACCTACCATAAATGTAGATGTCCGATAGATATGCAACTGCAGTCATAACATATGGGTTGTCCTGTCTCAGGTCGGCCGGATTCCAAAGTCTGGGTCCGACGTCGGCTGATGTCGCATTTCTCTCTGACGTCAGAGCGGCTGGAGTACATAAGCATCAGCCAACGCCATTTTCTTCAGTGTTTCTTGCCCCAGATGCCAGGTGCCCTCCAAGGAAGGCTGAAATCAAATTGGAAGACAAAAACAGGATTCCAAAAGTAAATGAGCAATAAACAGATACACCATAACATATATCTCCAGCTAAGAGAAACAGAGATAAGAGTGGACCCTAGGCATAGAGGGGTATGGAGGGAGGGAAAATCCGACTGCAGTTGCATATCTATTGGACATCTACATTTATGGTAGGTACAAAAAGTACAGTTTTGTACCTACCATAAATGTAGATGTCCGAATTGGATAGCATCTGCAGTCATAACAACTGGGTTGTCCTGTCGTCAGGCAGCCCTTCAGTCGGCCGGATTCCAAAGTCCGGGTCCGGCTTCGGCTGATGTCGCACTTCACCCGACGTCATCTCTGTTGGCCTTCGGGTATATAAGCATCAGCCGACGCCATTTTCTTCAGTGTTTCTTGCCCCAGATGCCAGAAGCCCTCTAGAAGGCTAAAAATTTTGGATAGATGCCAATGTTTCCAAAAGATAGAGGTAAACACAAAAATAAGCATGTATGTACATAAATACAAACAAATACACCATGAAAGAAGTCCCCCCAATAGCTAGCTATTAGAAGGGTAAACACCCTAGGAGTACCACAGAGGGGAAGGAGGGAGGGTAATCCTGACTGCAGATGCTATCCAATTCGGACATCTACATTTATGGTAGGTACAAAACTGTACTATGTCCTTCATGGATGCATCTGCAGTCATAACAACTGGGTAGAATACCATAGCCAACTAGGGAGGAGGATAAAGGTAGATTATGGTGTGTTTAGGATCCCTTGCAGTACAGCAGTGGCAAACCCTGCTCGGGATCTGGAATATAGAGGTAAATTATAATGCTTGGCAAATGTATGCACGGAGGTCCAAGTAGCCGCCTCAATAATGTCTTTGGTAGCCACTCCTCGTAAGAAGGCTGTGGTAGTGGCTGTTGCCCTTGTAGAATGAGGTCTTATGTTCTGTGGAATTTGCTTTCCATGGAAGGAGTAACAGAATCGTATGCAATTTCCTATCCATTTGGAGATTGTCTGTTTGGAAATAGCTTTTCCTTCCCTTCCTGTTGCATAGGCTACGAAAAGTTGGTCAGTCTTTCTGCTATTTTTGTTCTGTCCAAGTAGTAGCGTAGCTGTCTATGTACATCCAAGGTATGCAGTATTCTTTCCCTCTGTTTTGTGGGTTGGGAAAGAAGGTAGGTAGGTGGATTGCCTGGTTTAAGGACACTCTGGATACCACCTTAGGCATAAATGTAGGATTAGTCCTCATGGACACTCTATCTTGGTGGAAGATTAGAAAGGGTTGCACTGCCATTAAGGCCTGTAGTTCTGAAACCCTCCTTGCTGAAGTAATTGCCAGTAGGAAAGCAGTTTTCCATGACAGGTGTTGCAGGTCTGCTGTTGCTGCTGGTTCAAAAGGTGATAGAGTCAATTTTTCTAGCACAAAGTTCAAGTCCCAGGCTGGTAATGGTGGTTTCCTTGGAGGTTTTACATTCTTGATTCCTCTGAGGAACTGCCTGAGCAAAGGGTGTGAAAAACAGGTGGATCAAAGCTGTATTCTGCTGAAATAGCTGATGCATGAATCTTGATGGAGGAATAGGACAGGCCTGAATGAAGTAGTTCGCCAGATACTCCAGAATGTTGGGCATATCTATGTTTGATACATCTTTACCTCTTTCTGAGCTCCAAATGACAAACCTTTTCCATTTCCCAGCATAGTTTCTTCTTGTTGAAGGTCTGCGTGCTTCAAGAATAATGTCTTTAACTCTTTGTGAAAGCTGTGGATTAGCAGCTGCTATGTGATGTTCCATGCAGTCAGTTGCAACGCTTTTAGGTTTGGATGGATGGTGCTGTAGTTGTTCTGAGTTAGCATCAAAGGCACCACGGGTATTGGCCACATATTGTTGCGAGACATGCTCCTCAGCAGTGGGTACCAATGTTGTCTTGGCCAGTTTGGAGCTATCAGGATTATCCTTGGACGTTCCTCCTTGATTTTTAGTAATACTTTGTGTATCAAGGGAAGAGGTGGGAATGCATATGCTGTTAGTCCTTTCCAGCTGAAGGAGAGCGAGTCCACTTTCCATGCTAGTGGGTGGAATGTCCTTGTGCAGAATTTTTGAGCTGGTGATTGAGAGGTGATGCGAATAGATCTATCTGAGGCATTCCCCATTTCTTCGAGATGGTCTTGAAGATGTCCGGTGCAGCTGCCATTCGTGGACATCCGATGTAGTCCTGCTTAACATATCTGCTAGAGAGTTTTCTTTTCCTGGTACAAATATTGCCTGTAACTGGATGTTGTAGCTGAGTGCCAGGGTCCACAGCTCCAAAGTCATTCTGCATAGGGGTAGGAATGAGTGCCTCCTTGTTTGTTGATGTACCACATGACTGTGGTGTTGTCTGTCCTTATCATCAACTGGCCTTCCTTGAGAAATGGTCTGAACTTTTGGATTGCCAGTTTTACTGCCAGCATTTCTTTTAGGTTGATGTGCAGGTGAAGTTGGTCCTGTGTCCACAATCCTTGCACGCATTTGTCCAGCATATGTGCCCCCATCCCAGGTCTGAAGCATCTGTTGTGATGGTCTGGCTTGCTTGACCTTTGCGAAAGGGCAGGCCTGGGTTTGACTGGCATGCGTGAGCCCACCATAGGAACTCCTGTTTTAAGCATGGTATTAGTGGGATTTCCGCTTCTAGGCTGTGTCTGTGTTGGGACCATAAATTCTTTAGGTACCACTGAAGCTTTCTCATATGTAGTCTGGCAAATGGAACCAAGATTATGCATGATGCCATGAAACCCAAGGCCTGCAGTACCTTTCTTGCTGTTAACTTGTTCAGATTTGTTAGTGCCAAGAAGTAAAGAGGGAGTTCTTTTTGTTTTTCTGTAGTTAGGAATGCCATTTGCCTTACTGTGTCCAATTCCGCTCCCAGGAAAGTCCTTGTCTGGGATGGTACCAGCCTTGACTTTTGTAAATTGACTGTGTATCCCAGTGCTTGAAGCAAGTAAATGACCCTTTGTAAATCTGTTGTCAGCTTGCTTTTGTTGTCCCCTTGTATCAGACAGTCGTCCAGGTATGGATAAATTTGAATTCCCTGTAGTCTGCAATGGGCGATTACTGATGCCAGGCATTTTGTGAATACTCTGGGCGCAGTAGATAAGCCAAAGGGCAATGCTGAGAATTGATAGTGCTCTGATCCTGCAAGAAATCTGAGGTATCTTCTGCAGATAGGTCGAATGGGGACGTGCAGGTATGCCTCCTTGAGATCTAGAGTTACCAGCCAACACTCCTTGCCCAGCATGGGAAGAAGTTGCTGTAGGGTCAGCATCTTGAATTTTGGGACAATGATGTAAGTATTTAGGGTAGACAGGTCTAGAATTGGTCTCCAACTTTTTTCCTTTCTTGGAACTAGGAATAGTCTGGAGTAGAACCCCTTTCCTTGCTCTGCTGTTGGCACTTTTTCCACAGCTCTCATGTTTGCTAATTCCATTATCTGTTGTAGAGCCTCTGTTTTTTGATTTGGAGGTAGGTTTGGCATTCCTCTTCTGATTGGTAAAGTGTGGAAGTGGAACCGGTAACCTTGATCTATGGTTCGTAAAATCCACTTGTCCTTTGTTATGTGGTGCCAGTTTTTTGAAAATAAGGTTAGCTTTCCGCCTAGAGGAGCTGCTATTTGTTCCCTGGTTGGCGGGTTTAGGTTTAAGTCACTGTGGCTGTGTTGATGTAGAGGCAGGTGTTGATTCTGTGCCTCTGTTGTTACCTTGCCACTGTCGTCCTCTGTAGGCACCTCCTCTGGATTGGTTTCTGCCTCTGGAACGTCTATTCCTGCCCCTTTGAGGTCTTGTGGAGTCAGGAAAGGACCAATTTTTGGCAGGCCAGTTCCTGCTAAACCTTGGGGTTGAACCTGCAAGAATTCTTTAACTGTCTGGACTGATTTTGCCTTTTCTTCCATTTTCTTCATAACCTGCTGGGCAGGTGTACCAAACAAACTTGATTTATCCATAGGAGCATCAAGCAATTTAGATTTAACATGATCCGGTAAAGCTTGCTCCTTTAGCCATGCATGCCTTCTAATTACTGTGCCAGTCATGGCTGATCTAAATGAAGCCTCCAGTGCATCATAGCCACATTTTAAAGAATGGTTACTAACCTGCTGTATGTTATTTACCATTTCTAATACATAATTCTTATCAAGAGATTCATCAGTGGTTAGCTTTTTAGTTAACTGGTCAAGCATAAACTCTTGGTATTGTATCATGTGAAACTGACAATTTAAAGCTCTAGCTGAAAGAGTGGCTGAAGTGTAAACTTTTTTACCCCATCTGTCTAATGACCTTGCTTCCCTTTCAGAAGGAACAGGGTTTTAGCTATAGTCATGCTACTGCCTTGGGACCCTGGGATATAGTTTCGGGTCGGCAAGAGGGGCCTTGTAGAGGTGGTGATGAGTATCTGGCCCTGTAAAATCTGTCTGGTTTGGCAGGGGCTGGGGTAAAGAATCTGGAGCTGAGCAGGCATCATTGAAAGCATCATCCACCACAGAGAGAACAGGAGGGATAGCTAAGGGCCTGTGCTGTGGTAGGTGCAAAAAGGTCCTAAGTCTTTTCCTGGAGTCTGAAAAATCCTGTTGCTGCCATTGGAACTGTTCTCGCATGGCATGCAAGGTTTCCCCAAAGGAGAATTCTTCTGGAGTGGAAGCAGCTGGAATGGATTCTTCAGCATCAGAATCTTCAAAATTGGAGAAAGGAGCCTCTGGCTGGTCAGTTATGTCTGATTCATCAGCAGAATCATCAGAGGACACTGGCTCAGGGGGCTCTGCCCTAGGTCTCTTTTCTGGGGGCTGAGAGGCCCTGTCTGGGTGAGATTGAGATCCTCTAATTAATGAAATTAAATCTTCTGCCAAGGTAAGCATTTGAGAACTGGCAGAGGGCCTGGTGGAAGGGGTTTAACAGGCACTGTTTTAGTAGTCTTGGCTGCTTTAGCCCTGGCGAAGGCCTTAATGGACATGGCTGCTGGAGGCCTAGCAGCACCACGTGCTGGGGTAGAGACATCCAAGGGAATGGTGTCTGATAAGTCAGTGGTAAGCACCGTAGTGGGTAAAATTTCTGAGGCCGATTCAAGAGTGTTAGCAGGGACCTCAGTTGTAGTGATAGTTTCAGGTGTAGTTTGATCAGATTTCGGTTTCAGCGAAACCGAGACACTCGCGGTTTGCTTAACCATGGTTTCGGCCGAAACCGCGGACCGCGAGTGTCGGTCTTTTTCTTTGCGTTTTTTGGCAGAATGCGAAGTCGGAGGGTCCGACGGCATAATGTACGCAAAGTCAGAACCGAAAAACTGTTCTGCAAACTCTGACCGACGTCTAAGCGTTCGTCGGTTGAAAGAAGCACAGGACGAACAAGCTGCTACGTCGTGGGCTGGGCCTAAACAGGGCAGGCAGTAAGAGTGGAAATCTTTATGAGGTATTTGTTTCCCACAGGTTAAACAATTATTAACTTTCTGACATCGGCTGAGGCAAGAGAGAGTCCCCAACGGGTACTTAGCTTTAGAAGTCTTCGGTAGTATTCGTAGAAGTAATCTCTGGATCCGACCGACCGGCACTTGCGAACAGCTTCTGCTTCGGGCGCCACGCGGCAAGAAAGACTGAAGAAAATGGCGTCGGCTGATGCTTATATACCCGAAGGCCAACAGAGATGACGTCGGGTGAAGTGCGACATCAGCCGAAGCCGGACCCGGACTTTGGAATCCGGCCGACTGAAGGGCTGCCTGACGACAGGACAACCCAGTTGTTATGACTGCAGATGCATCCATGAAGGACATCTGTACTATGTCCTACAAGAATGCAACTGCAGTCATAACATATGGGTAGAATACCACAGCTTAGCTGGGGGAGGAGGAATGCTCTAGGAAAAAGATGGTGTGGCAATCAAACCCTGCAGGACTGCCGAAGCAAAGCCTGCTCTGGATCTGGAGTATAGAGGGAGATTGTAGTGTTTGGAGAATGTATGCACGGAGCTCCATGTAGCAGCTTCTAGAATGTCCTTAGTAGGCACCCCTCTTAAGAATGCTGTAGAGGTGGCTGTAGCTCTGGTGGAATGTGGTCTGACATTGGCTGGAACAGTCTTTCCATGAAATTAATAACAGAATCTGATGCAATGTCCAATCCATTTTGTAATAGTCTGGTTTGAAATTGCTTTTCCTTGGACTGCAGGGGCGGAAGCCACAAAAAGTTGGTCAGACTTTCTACTGGTCTTGGTTCTGTCCAGGTAGTATCGAAGTAGTATCGAAGTTGTCTGTGAATGTCCAAGGTATGTAACAGTCTTTCCCCCTTATTCTCAGTATTGGGGAAGAAAGCAGGCAGATGAATAGCTTGATTTAAAGAAACCCTAGATACCACCTTTGGCATAAAAGTAGGGTTGGTCCTTAATGAAACCCTGTCTCTGTGGAAAATTATGAACGGTGGTATAGCCATTAGGGCCTGTAGTTCCGAAACCCTTCTTGCTGAGGTAATTGCCAACAGGAAAGCTGTCTTCCATGAGAGAAATTGCAAGTCAACTGAAGCTGCTGGCTCAAATGGAGGTAGAGTCAGTTTTTCTAGGACAAAATTGAGGTCCCAGGCTGGCACTGGAGCCTTTCTTGGTGGTTTAATGTTCTTGATTCCCCTGAGGAATTGCCTTAGCAAAGGATGTGAAAAGACAGGCGGATCAGTGTTATATCTAGCTGAAATAGCTGATGCATGTATCTTTATGGAAGAATACGAGAGTCCATTCTTTAGCATATCTGCCAAATATTCCAGGATGAGTGGGATGTTCAATAATGATGCATCATGTCCCTTGCTGGTATTCCAAATGCTGAATCTCTTCCATTTTGCTGAGTAAACCTTTCTGGTGGATGGTCTTCGAGCCTCTGTTAGTATCCGCTGAACTTCCTTGGAGAGAGATAGGTTGAGATTATTCATGGGATCTCCCAGGCTGTTAGCTGCAGTGTCTGAAGGTTTGGATGCACTATTTTGAAGTTGTGTTGAGTCAAAAGTAGAGGCCATTGGGGAAGGGCCCACTTCTTGGTGTGACATATGCTCCGTAGTAGTGGATACCAGTGTTGTCTTGGCCAGTCCGGAGCTATTAGGATCCCCTTGGGTCTCTCTGCTTTGATCTTTAGTAATACTGAGGTCATCAGTGGCAGAGGTGGGAATGCATAGATTTTTAGGGAGTTCCAGTTGAATGAGAGAGCATCTATTTTCCAAGCTTGTGGATGGTATGTCCTTGAGCAGAATTTGTGTAGATGATGGTTGAGGTGAGAGGCAAATAGGTCTACTTCTGGCCTGCCCCATGTCGAAGTGAGCTGTGTGAAGATCTTCGGATGTAACCTCCACTCGTGTGGATCTGTGAAATTCCTGCTTAGGCTGTCCGCCAGCACATTGTCTTTGCCTGGAACAAATTGGGATTGTAACTGAATGTTTAGGCTCAGTGATTTTTCCCAAAGATGCATTGTCAGTCTGCAAAGGGGTAAGAATGGGTGCCCCCTTGCTTGTTTATATACCACATCACAGTGGTGTTGTCTGTCCGTATCAGTAAATGGCCTTGCTGAAGTTGGTGTTGAAAGGCCTCGATGGCATGCATTACTGCCAGCATTTCCTTTTGGTTTATGTGCAGATGTGTTTCCTTTGGAGACCATTGTCCTTGTATACACCTGCCTTCCATGTGCGCCCCCCATCCAAGGTCTGAGGCGTCTGTGGTTATGGTCTGTGTTATATGTGGTTTTATGAATGACATACCTGTGTTTGCCTGGCTTACCGAGGCCCACCATAGGAATTCCTTTTGTAGGCATGGAATGAGCAGTATGGTTGTCTCTAAGTTGTTGCTGTGCTGAGACCATAGGCTTTTTAGGTACCACTGAAGCTTTCTCATGTGTAGTCTTGCTAATGGAACCAGGAGAATGCAGGATGCCATGTAACCCAGGGCCTGTAGGAATCTCCTTGCAGTCATCTGGGTAAGTTTTGCCAAACCTTTGAAATGAGTTAACTTCTCTTGCTTGTCTTCTGTTAGGTAAGCCATTTGAGAGGCTGTGTCTAATTTGGCTCCTAAGAAGATTATTTGCTGGGATGGCTGAAGTCTTGACTTTTGGAAGTTGACTGTGTATCCCAGAGCTTGAAGTAATCGTATGACATAGTCCAAGTTTTTTGTCAACATCAATTTGTCATCCGCTTGTATGAGGCAGTCGTCCAGGTATGGGTAAATTTGGATCCCCTGGAGCCTGCAATGAGCAATTACTGAAGCCAGGCAATTTGTGAATACTCTGGGCGCAGTAGATAAGCCAAATGGCAATGCTGAGAATTGATAATGCTCTGGCCCTGCAAGAAATCTGAGGTATCTTCTGCAGCTGTGTCTGATAGGGACATGCAGGTATGCCTCCTTGAGGTCCAGAGTAATCAGCCAAGACCCCTTGCCCAGCATGGGAAGGAGTTGCTGTAGAGTCAGCATTTTGAACTTTGGTACTATGAGAAAGGTGTTTAATGCGGACAAATCCAGTATTGGTCTCCATTGAGATTCTTTTCTTGGAACAAGGAACAGTCTTGAGTAAAACCCTTGTTCTTGTTGTGGAACTCTTTCTATTGCTTTCATCCGAGTCAGCAGAGAGATTTGCTTGATAGCCTCTGCCCTCTGGTTTTGTGGTAGGTTTGGCATGCCTTGTTTTCTTGGTAAGGTATGAAAGTGGAACCTGTAACCTCGGTCTATAATGTCCAAAATCCATTTGTCCTTTGTCAGTCTGTGCCAATTGTCTGCAAACAGAGATAATTTCCCACCCAAGGGAGCTTCTATTTGTTCCCTGGTAGGCGGAAGTAGAGGAAAGTCATTGAGATTGTGGTTGTGGGGCAGGTGAAACCCCTGTGTCTCTTCTTTGGTTTCCTGGCTGCCATTGTCGTCCCCTGTAAGGACCTCTGTATTGTCCTCTTCCTCGGCCACGTCTGTTTTTACCCCTTTGAAACTTTTCAGGATTAGGAAAGGACCAGGTTTTTGAAGGCCAATTCCTACTGAATCTGGGGGGTTGAACCTGGAGGAAATCTTTCACCGTCTGAACTGATTTTGCTTTTTCCTCGATGGACTTTAACACATCCTTAGCATTAGCACCAAAAAGCTTGTTCTTTTCCAAAGGTGCATCCAGAAGTTTTGCCTTTACATGATCTGGTAGAGGTTGATCTTTTAACCATGCATGTCTACGAATGACTGCCCCTGTCATAGCTGCCCTACATGAAGCTTCCAGTGCATCATATCCACACTGCAGGAAGTGATTGCTTACTTGCCGAGAGCTATGTACAGCTTCCTGCAAAGACTTCCTGTCTAAAGGATCAGGAGAGGCCAATGTTTTCTGCAAATCTTCTAACAGGAAATCCTGATATTGTAACATATGAAAAAGGCAATTCAAAGCTCTCATAGATAAAGTAGTGGAGGTGTAAACCTTTTTACCCCATCTCTCTAATGACCTAGCTTCCCTGTTGGAGGGTAAAGGATTTTTAGAGGTGGAAGCTGAAACACCTTTTGGTCCCTGGGAAATAGTTTCCAAATCAGCAGTATGGGCCCTGAATAAATGGGAATGTGTTTCAGGGACCCTGTAATACCTGTCTGGCTTGGCTGGAGCAGGAGGGAGAGAGTCAGGGGTAACACTAGAGTCAGAATATAAATAATCCAAAACATCAAGCACAGGAGGAATAGCTAAGGGCCTGTGCTGGGGCTTTTTAAGGAAAGTCCGAAGGCGATTTCTAGAATCAGAATATTCCTGGCCTTGCCACTTGAAATGTTCCCTCATGGTATGCAGAACTTCCCCAAATGAAATATCCTCAGGAGGGGAGGCCAAGGGGATGGAATCCTCTGCATCAGAGTCCTCATAGGTCTGGAAGAGCTCTTCCTGGCCATCAGAGTGGACAGAGTCCTCAGAATCTTCATCTGAAGGAATAGGGTCAGAGGGTTCAACCCGGGGCCTTTTATCAGAAGGAGGCTGGGATCCTCTCTCAGGATGGGCCTGTGAACCTCTAATCATAGCAATTAAGTCAGCAGCCATAGTCATAATTTGTGTCTCTGGAGTAGGCTGAGGTAAGGCTTTAGCAGAAAGATGCTTGGTCTTGCTGGTCGCCTTAGCCCTAGTGTAGGCCTTAATAGACATGGCCATAGGAGGCCTGGCAGCTCCACGTGCAGGAGTGACCTTATATACAGCAATGGTCTCGGGCATTTCCTCGGTTTCGGTATCTGGAGGAAAATCAACAACTGGCGGAGTGATATCCGGAATCGGGGTCATCGGTAATGCGGTGTCTTTGGTTCGGAGCGGTGGAAAAACAGTCTCAGGGGGAACCGGAGCACTCGAGGTAGGTTTTGGCGTGGAGTCGGTGGTAGACGCGGGCCGAGGATGTCGGTCCCCGTCTTTTCGTTTCTTGGGAGTTTGCGATGTCAGAAGCTCCAACGGCATTGTATAGGCAAAGTTTTCGCCGAAAAAATCTCCAGCGAACTCCGCCCGGCACCCAAGAGTGCGCTTGTTGAAGCGAGCACAGGCTACACAGGCCGAGACGTCGTGGTCTGGGCCCAGGCAAGGAAGACAGTAAGAGTGGAAATCCTTATGAGGTATTTGTTTACTACAAGAAAGACAATTGTTAACTTTTTCAGTAATTTCTGACATCGGCTGAGGCAAGAAAAGGTCCCCAACGGGGTACTTAGCTTTTTTGATGACTTCGGAATCGAAGAATACAGCAGCTGACCGACCGGCACTTGCGAACTGCTTCTGCTTCGGGCACCGCGCGGCAAGAAAGACTGGAGAAAATGGCGTTGGCTGATGCTTATGTACTCCAGCCGCTCTGACGTCGGAGAGAAATGCGACATCAGCCGACGTTGGACCCAGACTTTGGAATCCGGCCGACCGAGGGCTGCCTGAGGCAGGACAACCCATATGTTATGACTGCAGTTGCATTCTTGAAGGACATCTAAAAGTGCATAGATCTTGCTCTGAACCGCAGATATTTCCTGCAAGAGTCCATGATTGGGATGTGCAGGTATGCCTCTTTTAGGTCTAGGGTGGCTAACCAAGCATCCTTGGAAAGCATAGGAAGAAGCTGCTTGAGGGTGAGCATTTTGAATTTTGGTATGACCAGAAAGGTGTTTAGAATGGATAGATTGAGGATTGGCTGCCAGGTGCCATCTTTTCTGGGTACCAGGAAGAGTCTGGTACAGAAACCTTGGCCTATATGGTCTGCAGGAACATGCTGTATTGCCCTCATGGAGAGCAGGGAATGGACTTGCTTTTTGGCCTCTGCCCACTGGTTTGGAGGAAGATCTGGGAACCCTTTTGGGGTTGGCAGTGTGTGAAAATAAAATCTGTATCACTGAGACACTATGTTGAGGACCTAGCAGTCGTTGGTAATGGTGGCCCAGTTGCTTGCATGGAAGGAGAGTTTTCCTCTAGGTGCAAGTGCAGGTGGGCAGAGGGAGAGGCTGGAATTGCAAAGTCACGGTGAGCTCTTACCATAAGGGGGTGGCTTTCCACTCCATGGTTTTGAAGAGGAGGAACTCCATTGCTTAGATCTCTGCATTCCCTGGGGCTGTCTGGAGGACCTGCTTCCCCTAGTTCTGGGCTGAGCTGACCTGGGGGGCAGAAAAGGACCAGTGCTTGGAGGGGCAGGCAATACCTACTGAACCTCGGTGGCTGGACCTGTAAGAAGTCTAACTGTTTGCATAGATTTTGCTTTTTCTTCCATGTTTATGACCTCTTCTGCCTTGGTGCCAAATAAGTTGTCTTTGTGCAAGGGTGCGTCCAATAATTTGGATTTGACATGGTCTGGCAAGGTCGGTTCCTTAAGCAAAGCATGTCTTGTAAGTACAGAACCAGTGACTGCTGCACTGCAATATGCTTTCTAGGGTGTCAAAACCACATTGTAATGTGTGCATAGTTACTTGACTTGCAGAATGCATTAACTCTTGTAACTATTTTCTGCACAAGCAGGAAAAGACTTTTTGTTTGAGGAGTTCCATGGTATGTTGCTGATATGGAAAGTACAGCTGTGTACACTTACTATAAATGTAGATGTTAGAGTGTATTCACTATTGCAGTCATCACACTTGGGTTATCTGCCTGCAGGTAGCCCCTCAGTCGGCCCAAATACCAGAGATTTTGTATTTCTGCATCAGATGCTGTCGTTACAGGACTGATGTCAGGTTGTCAGGGGTATAAAAACAGGCAGCCGACACCATTACATCAGCTTTCTTGTCCCAAATGTCAGGAGCCCCCCCCAAATAGGGACCTAAGTTATGGTAGGGGAAAACACCACCAGTAAAAAGTAAATATCAATACCCCTGAAAAGGGTATGGGGGGGGGGAGTAAAAGGCATAGAGAGCTGAGAGAGAGAAACCTGGACTGCAACAGTGAATACACTCAAACATCTGCATTTATGGTAAGTGTACACAACTGTACGATGTTCTTCATGTTTCACTGCTGCAGTCATCACACTTGGTTAGATTCCCAAAGCTGAAGAAGGGTGGAAGCAGTCAAGAAGAATTAGGGCGGGCTAGAATGCCTTGTAGGACTGCTATTGGCAAAACCTGCTCTGGATTTGGAGAAGACAGGTAGGTGGTAATGCTTGGTGAAGTTGTGTACAGAACACCAGGTAGTAGCTTCCAGGATGTCCCTGGTAGGGACTCCATTGAAAAATGCTGTAGAGGTAGATGCTGCCCTAGTGGAATGTGTTCCGACTCCCTGAAGGGTTGGTTTCCCATGGTGCTTGTAGCAGAAATGGATGCAATGTGATATTCATTTGGAAATTGTTTGCTTTGAAATGGCCTTGCCCTCTGCCCCTGTTGTAAAGCTGACTAGTAACTGGTCAGATTTTCTGAAGGGCTTAATCCTATCAAGGTAGAATCTGAGCTGTCTGTGCACGTCCAAGGAGTGCAAGACCCTTTCCCCTTTATTTTGAGGATTAGGTAAGAAGGCTGGCAAATGGATGGATTGGTTGAGAGCCACACTGGACACCACTTTAGGCATAAAGGACGGGTTAGTCCTGAGGGAAACCCTGTCGGCATGGAAAATAATGAAGGGTTCCACAACCATAAGTGCTTGCAGCTCAGACACTCTTCTAGCTGAAGTGATGGCCAGAAGCAAGGCTGTTTTCCAACAAGGAATTTCAACTCTGCTGACGCTGCAGGTTCAAAGGGGGGAATTGTGAGCTTTTCCAGTACAAAGTTAAGGTCCCAAAGCAGGGGTGATTGCTGTCCTTGGTGGCCTTAAGTTGTTTGCCCATCTCAGGAACTGTTTGATAAGAGGGTGTGAGAAGAGAGGTGGTTCAGTGTTGTAATGAGTCGAAATGGCTGAGCCATGTATCTTAAAGGAGGACAGGCCTTTGTGGAGTAGATCTGCTAAGTAATCCAGGATTAGAGGCAGGGAGGGCAGAGTTGTCTCCTCTCCTTTAGATTGAATCCAGGAGCAGTACTTTTCCACTTATCAGCATAGGATTTTCTTGTACTGGGTCTTCTAGCTTCAAGAATGACATCCAGCATTTGCTTGCTTAGGGTTGCTGGAAGAGAATTCAAGGGATAAGCCAGGCTGCAAGATTTAGGGCTTGCAGATGCAAAATCTGTCCCTCCTGCTAAGAGCAGGGTTGGATTCTGGTGTAGGTGCCATGGTGGCACCGGTGTCAGGCTGCGCAGGAGTGGATACCAGTGCTGGCGTGGCCAGTCTGAGGCAATCAGAATTATCCTTGTTCTGTCCTGTCTTACTCTGAGTAACAATGTTGGGAGAAGGGGCAGAGGTGGGAAGGCATAGACAGAGATTTACCCACTGAAAAGATAGGGTATCCACTTTCCAGGCCCTGCTGTGAGAATTCCTGGTGCAGAATTTGCTGAGCTGGTGGTTGCAGGGGGAGGCAAAGAGATCCACCTCTGGGGTCCCCCATTTCTGAATCAGAAGGTTGAAGGTGCTGGGCTCTAATTGCCACTCGTGTGGGTCTACGAGATTTCTGCTCAAGTCATCTGCCAGTGAGTTTTGTTTGCCTGGCAGGAATTGAGCTTGCAGATGGACTTGCATGTCCAGGGCCATGTTCCACAGGGCCATGGCTAACCTGCAGAGTGAGTAAGAGTGGGTTCCCCCCTGCTTGTTGATGTACCATATAACTTTGGTGTTGTCTGCTTTTATTAGCAGTTGTCCTGGAGAGAGTAGGGATCTGGAAAGCTGTCAGGGCGTGCTGCACAGCTAGCATCTCTTTTTGGTTGATGTGCAGATGAATTTGACTAGGGCTCCAGTGGCCCTGAATGCATTTGCCGTCCATGTTTGCGCCCCAGGCATAGTCTGATGCATCTTTGGTTATGGTCTGGGCAGCGTGGGGTTGAATAAAGGGCAGTCCCTTGTTGTGGTTGCATGCTGCCGCCCACCAAAGAAACTCTATCCTTACACAGGGTATGATAGGAATGACTGTTTTCAGGTCCTGAGAATGATGGCACCAAAGACTTAAGTACCACTCAAGTTTCCTCATATGCAATCTGGCATATGGAATTAGCAGGGATGCAGGAGGCCATGAACCGTAGGGCCTGCAGGATTTTCCTTGCAGACAGCTGGGTTCTGGTGGCCATTTGTTTGAAATAGTCTGTCAGATAGGCTTGTTTTTCTGAAGTGAGGAATGCCTTCTGGGATGCTGTGTCCAAGCTTGCCCCAGAAATACAATCTTTTGACTAGGCACTAGTTTTGATTTATTTTCGTTGATGGTGTACCCCAGGGATGTGAGAAGGTTTTTTTTTTTTTTTTTTTTTTTTTTTTTTTACAAATGTCAGGTGCTGCAACAGCAATTCCTGACTGTCCACCTGTATCAGGCAGTCGTCCAAGTACGGGTAAATTTGGATATTTCTCTGCCTGCAGTAAGCAACGGCTGGAGCCAGGCATTTTCTGAATACTCTGGGAGCAGTGGATAAGCCAAAGGGAAGTGAAGAGAATTGAAAATACATAGATCCGGCCCTGAAACTTAGATATTTCCTGCATGACTTCCTTATAGGGATGTGCAGATAGGCTTCTTTTAAGTTATGGGACAAGACCAGTTTATTAAAATGTACATTAATTTCAGTTTATTAATGATGCTATGATTGTTAAAAAGCAAACATAATTTGTATGCAGGGCTGGGAAAAATACAGCTTCATAAGCCCACAGTATTGCTATTTTTTTACTGCATTCTTTTAGTATGTAATGAGAGAATAGTATGTGTTGCATGAAGTGAGGCATGTAGCTATACAAAAAGGAATTTGTTAGCCTGACTCCTCCAGGCTAAGAGTGCATTGTTGCTAAAGCAGGTTTGAAACATCTAAGGTCAGAAACAAGACCCTTTGGAAGCAGGAGAATCATGTATAGGAAGGTGTTCACGTGAAGTCTAAAGTGAAAATCACGAGAGATGAGAACATTTGCAAAGTTTTCTATAGGACACAGACATTATATCATGAAATTGCATGAGCAGTTTGATAAGAAAATGTATAAAATTACAGTTTTTGTATGTAAAGTGAGAATGCTTCATCAAGAATTAGGAAGAATAACTCCTAGCGCTGTAAGAATAAAATTTCTGTTTGGACATCCTGAAGTGTTGCTCCTGGCTAAAGGCATATAAGGTAAATTCTTAATGTTATTTATTTATTACTTTAACAAAGTCTAGGGTGACTAATCAGGCATCCTTGGCTAGCAGCACAGGTAGAAGCTGTTGCAGGATAAGCATGTTGAATTTTGGTACCACCAGGAAGGTATTGAGAATTGAAAGATCCAGGACTGGGCGCCAAGAGCCCTCTTTTCTGGTTACCAGGAAAAGTCTGAAATAGAATCCTTGACCTATCTGTTCTGCCAGAACTGGATGAATAGCTCTGATAGAGAGCAGGGATAGGACTTGGTTTTGTGCCTCTGCCCACTGGTTTGGAGGAAGGTCTGGGAACCCTTTTGGGGCTGACAGAGTGGAAGTAGAATTTGTACCCCTGGGATACAATGTTGAGGACCCATCGATCTTAGGTGATGGACATCCAGTTTTTTGCATGAAGGGCAAGTTTTCCTCCTAGGGGCACAAGCAGTTGGGCAGAGGTGGGGAGTGGAGTAGAGAAGTCAATGTGAGTTCTTTCCATAATGAGGTGGCTTAGCACTCCCTGCTTTGGGGGTGGGGGCACTCCATTGCTTAGATCTCTGCATACCCTGAGACTGTAGTCTGGGTGATGTTTCCCCTGGGTCTAGTTTGAGATGGCCTGGAGGAGGCTAGAAAGGACCAGTGCTTCGGGGGGCAATGCCTACTGAATCTAAGAGGCTGTACTTGTAAGAATTATTTAACTATCTGCATAGATTTAGCTTTTTCTTCCATCTTTTTAAGAACCTCTTCTGCTTTGGTGCTAAACAGGTTGTCCTTGTTCAAAGGAGCGTCTAATAACTTTGATTTGACATGGTCTGGCAAGGTCTGCTCCTTAAATTAAGCATGCCTTCGCAGTACAGAACCAGTGACTGCTGCCCTGCAAGATGCTTCTAGGGCGTCAAAGCCACACTGCAATGTATAATCCACAAACCAAAAGACAGCTAGTTCACCCAGGCTGACACTGCTGAAAAGCAAATAAACTGTCTGTGCAATCCAGTAATAAAGGTTCTGTTAAAATCCAGAATTTAATAAATGAATGAAATAAAACAAAATGAGAACAAAAATGATAAAATTAAGTCCCTTGTCCAACGATAAACGCTTTCGAATAGTTCTTCAGATTGTATAATCAAATGGGACATTCATCTGTATATATAAGCCAGTCAGAATTATTCACCCAATAAGAATATCAACACCCAGGTTCTAGCCAATCCATGTTTGGATTTCTCCATCTGATTTGCATAAACCGGGTTAACAATCCCATTTTCTAAATGGATGCCTCACACAGCTTGCTAATGTTCAGTACTAATGAAAAATGCAAAGTAGGTGATGTTAGTAACCAATAGCACTTCCAAAAGAAGTAACGGATGAAGCAGCTAGCTTTCATGCATACTTAGAAGCATGTCTCACACTAATGTACTGGAGTCAGAATATGCAAAATAAGTGAACTAAACAGCCAATAGTGGCTTCCAAGAAACAGCAAAAGACAAATCTGCTAGCCTTCATGTATTGTTATTGAAAAACTTGTCAAATAATCCCAAAAGCAGTTCTTTACATATTTCTAAAATTCAATAGAGGAAAAATGGCACGTACAATAAATGAATGATCTAAGTAGCCAATAGTGGCTTCCAAGGCGCGTCAAAAAGCAAATCTGCTGACTTTCATAAATTCCTATTATGAAACTTTTTTCTTTACTCTAATCCAAAATACGTTTTTCAGATATCTCTGATGTCCAGTGATGGGGATGACAAAAAAATAATGTATATAGTAGTAAGCATCGCTATCAATAAAAAATAGGCAATGTCATTACTAAAATTTAATTTCCCAAGACAGGAATATAGCAGGACAATTACTAAGTGACAATCAATGTCAATGTCTTGCATGGCCACATTTGTACCTTGATAAATTCACATGGTGACTGCCTATAAGTTTTCCCTGAGAAGAGTACAGGTATGTTATTTCACTCTAGCAATGTATGCAAGTTTCAGACTTCATTTCATCCATCCAAAGTCAGTGGAACTTTTACTAAAGTTCCACCACCTCTGTTCAGATGTTTATCATACTGTCCAGTTTTGTTTTGATGAAACCAGAGCAGGAAAGATATGGGCATATTAAACTACAAATAGCATATGTCAACAGCATCAAATCTTCTAGTCTTGACACTAACATAATCAAACTTAATCAAACTTCCATTAGGACATAAATGCTCTTATAAAGTAAAATAATACGCATGTTATTTCACTATATTAATGTATGCAAGTTTCAGACTTCATTCCATCCATCCAATATCAATATGTATAAATTTCTGACTTCATCCCATCCATTCAAGATCAATAAGAGATTTTAATAAGATTCCACCATGTCTCTTCAGATATTTATCATTCATCACTTATGATCTCGTTAGCTCATGGTCGATCTGCGTCTCTTCAAGACAGGTTTCAATGGTATAACACTATTCAACCCCAGATGTTGATCAGCTCTAAGGTTCATTATCCATTTGGTTTCCCCTAAGTTCAGTTATGTTCTCAATATCCCCTTTTTTTGGGCCAATATGTATGGTCTCTATAGCTTTATATGAAAACAAGTGATTTTTATGCTGATTGACATGATTAGCTAGGGCATTATGAACATCTTGGTTCACAATGTCCCTTTGATGCCTCTGTATGCGTTTCTTAAGCATTTGGTTGGTTTTGCCTACATAAAATGACTGACATGATCTACATGTAGCCAGATAAACATTGCTTGTGATACAGCTTGCTTTGACATCAAATATATAGTCTCTTCGTTCTTGGATGCTCAAACTTGTTGCTACTATCAGAGTACAAATATTGCAATTGCCACACATGAAAATCCCCTTCTGTCCTTGAATCCGCTTCATCTTTTGTGTATTTGTGCACAATAATCTTTTCAGATTCCTCTTGTTTTTGTAGCAGAAATGTGGTCTTTCTCCCACTATATCTTTCAACTGGGAATCGTGCGTTAAAATGGGCCAAAACTGGATTATTTGCTGAATTTGATAGTTATCTGTGCTATAAGTTAGAGCAAATCTGGTCAGTGTGTCTTTATCCTTCTTTCTATCTTCCTTTTCTTGCGCTGGCATCCATTTAGAAAATGGGATTGTTAACCCGGTTTACGCAAATCAGATGGAGAAATCCAAACATGGATTGGCTGAAACCTTGGTGTTGATATTCTTACTGGGTGAATAATTCTGACTGGCTTATATATACAGATGAATGTCCCATTTGATTATACGATCTGAAGAACTATTCGAAAGCGCTTATTGTTGGACAAGGGACTTAATTTTATAATTTTTGTTCTCATTTTGTTTTACTTCATTCTTTTATTAAATTCTGGATTTTAGTTGAAAAGGAAAGCAAACTCTCCGCTTAGTAGACTTCTCACCAAAAAATCAAGAAAATAGATAGAAAGTGGTGAGATTTCTAGCCACGATGTGTATCTTCTTCCAATAGCATAAATATTCAAGCAGCAGACACGATATAAAAACCAATGCCAGTTTATTAAGAAAATGATGAGCGCTTTCGCGTAGTACTAGCTACGCTTCTTCAGATAACTTTTACAAACAAGAAACACATTTAAGTATCTAATGTGGCGGGAATATTTAACTATTAACAGCAATTATACAATTATATTAAGGTACTAACATCAAAAACTTGTTAATTAGCATTCCTTAATAAGCTTGTTAGAAATGCTTACATCTACCTATTTTAGAAGCCAGCAATAAATGCAGATAGCTGCAACTAGCTCGATATAGCTCTTTTTATATAATCAAACAGTTTACAAGGATATAATACTTATATAGGTGAATAAATATAAACATGTGCGTGTATATTCACAAGTTGATGTGCACAGTTGTAAAACAGTTGTATATTTTTAACTATATGATATGATTGTATAATATTTTATATACATTGATATCTGATACGTAAACTGGTCATATTTCTGAAAGGTTTGTAAACATACAGTTTATAATATATATTTTCTACACTAAAAATCCATTTTAATTCATTTATTTCATAATCATTTAAAAAATATATATATACATTACTTGCCTTTAAAAATAATATGCGTTAATATTTTATTATACTTAAATTTATACTACTCTCAAGAAGTATAAAAATCTAAAAAATGAAAAATGTACAAATATACAAATAAACAATATATATGTATCAGGCACTAATAGTATGTTTAGTGCTATATTATAAGTTGAGAATTAAAGTGTTCCATGATGGCACGTAATACTAAAATAGAATATATATATGCCTGAAGAATCATAACAAAGCAAAGAAAATGTATAAACATTCAGATATAACACTGCCCTGCTGTAAAAACAGTAAACATGTCTAAATATTATCAAAATGAGTCAGTAATAAACTATTTTATGTGGATAAGGATTCTAGATCCAGCTTAAATATATACACAATTACTAGTGATGAACTAACATACTTCCTCTAATGAACTTTGATACATAGGTTAATCCAAATGGATATTCACCGAAACATAGTATGGGAACAAGAAATATGTATAGAAAATGTAAAAAATATAAAATATAAAAAATATATACACTCACTTTCTCCCCATTAATACTGGTTTAATGGAAAGATAGTTGTTAATACCAGGGGGTAACTGTGCAGCTAATTTTATTATCCAGTTGAGTTCTGCCAGAGCTAACTCATTTTCTGTATCACCCCCTCTTCTGTTGTTTTGTACTACCTGCAACACTCTAAAACTGAAACTGTGAGTAGGACAATCCATGATGTGCCTTGCTAACGCATTTGTTTCATCTTTCTTACGGATGTCATACTGGTGATCATATGATCACATAATCGCCTTTTCGTCAGTCCTATATAAAAGGCTTGACAAGCCATTCACGTAGCTAAGTATATAATGTTTGTAGTGTTGCAATTAGCATAAAAGCAGGGGTAGAAAGTGCAATCTATATAGGGATGTTTGTATGGTTGTATTTTTGAAATATAGTTACATCTATTACAATGGTAACATGGGTAAGTTCCCAGAGTCAAAAGTTTACTCATTGTTACCTTGCCTTTATTTGTAACACAATGATCATTACCATAAGATCAATTTTAAGTTATCACTGTTTCTATATTGAAATCTAGGTTTATTTCCTATGATATCCCTTATATGTGTATGCATAGTGAGAACATTCCAGTTGCTAGAGACAACATGCCATATGTCGTTAATGTCACTAGTATATTTTATGGTATAATTAATCATGTCTTCTCTATTCCTAGTCCTATCAACCTTTTTATAATCTCATTGACCTAAAGAGGATATATTGTGGCCAATGTGTGTAGGATGTAAATCACCCAGGACATCTTGTCTTATGCCTCTAACCATTTTGGGGTCATATCCTCTATTCTTAAATAATACTTCCATGAAGTCTGCTTCCTTTTTCAAGTCATCCGACTCTACACATAATCTGGAAATCCTGGTGAATTGGCTTCTTACTATTCCTTGAAAGGTGTGCCTGGGATGCATACTATCGTATGTCAAAATGGCATTCTTCCAGACAGGTTTCCTATATAGTGAAGATGTAATAGTACAGTTACATGTTAGTTTGAGCGTAACATCCAAAAAGTGTATTTCTTTAGGTGAATACTCTTTAGTAAACCTAAGGAAGTTGGTAGTAGTCTCTAGATGCTCTAAGAATACATCAAATACATCTATGGAACCTTCCCAAATGATAAGTATATCATCCACGAAACGTTTGTAATATCTAACCGACTTAAATAGCTCATGGTTAAACAAATACAATTTCTCCCACCAATATACTACGAGATTGGCGTATGTATTTGCACAGGGGGTGCCCATGGCCACCCCCCATTGTTGCAAATAATATGAATCGCCAAATAAAAAAGCATTATTCGTCAGTATAAAGTACAGTTTTGTACCTACCATAAATGTAGATGTCCGAACTGGATAGCATCTGCAGTCATAACAAATGGGTTGTCCTGTCGTCAGGCAGCCCTTCGGTCGGCCGGATTCCAAAGTCTGGGTCCGGCTTCGGCTGATGTCGCACTTCACCCGACATCATCTCTGCTGGTCTTCGGGTATAAAGGCATCAGCTGACGCCATTTTCCTCAGTGTTTCTTGCCCCAGATGCCAGTTGCCCTCTTGGAAAGCTAATTTTGGATAAATGCCAATGTTTCCAAAAAAAAGTAGAAGTCAAACACAAAAAATAAGCATGTATGTACATATATACAAATACACCATAAGAGACCCCCCCCCCAGCTAGCTATTAGGAGGGTAAATACCCTAGGAGTAACACAGAGGGGAAGGAGGGTGGGTAATCCTGACTGCAGATGCTATCCAGTTCGGACATCTACATTTATGGTAGGTACAAAACTGTACTATGTCCTTCATGGATGCATCTGCAGTCATAACAAATGGGTAGAATACCATAGCCAAACTAGGGGTGGAGGTAGAAAAATTATGGTGTAGTTAGGATCCCTTGCAGTACAGCAGTGGCAAACCCTGCTCGGGATCAAGAGTATAGAGGTAAATTATAATGCTTGGCAAATGTATGCACGGAGGTCCAAGTAGCCGCCTCAATAATGTCCTTGGTTGCCACTCCTCGTAAGAAAGCTGTGGTAGTGGCTGTAGCCCTTGTAGAATGAGGTCTTATGTTCTGTGGAATTGGTTTTCCATGGTAGGAGTAACAGAATCTTATGCAATTTCCTATCCATTTGGAGATTGTCTGTTTGGAAATTGCTTTTCCTTCCCTTCCTGTTGCATAGGCTACTAAAAGCTGGTCAGTTTTTCTGTTACCTTTGGTTCTGTCCAGGTAGTAGCATAACTGCCTATGTACATCCAAGGTATGCAGCAGTCTTTCCCCCCTGTTCTGTGGATTGGGAAAGAAGGTAGGTAGGTGGATTGCCTGGTTTAAAGACACTCTGGAGACCACCTTAGGCATAAATGTAGGATTAGTTCTCATGGACACCCTATCTTGATGGAAGATTAGGAAGGGTTGCACTGCCATTAAGGCCTGTAGTTCCGAAACCCTCCTTGCTGAAGTAATTGCCAGTAGGAAAGCAGTTTTCCATGATAGGTGTTGCAGATCTGCTGTTGCTGCTGGTTCAAACGGAGGGAGTGTCAACTTTTCTAGCACAAAGTTCAAGTCCCATGCTGGTAATGGTGGTTTCCTAGGAGGTTTTACATTCTTGATCCCTCTGAGGAACTGCCTGAGTAGAGGATGCGAAAAGACAGGTGGATCAAGCTGTATTCTGCTGAAATAGCTGATGCATGTATCTTGATGGAGGAATAGGACAGGCCTGTATGTAGAAGCTCTGCCAAGTACTCCAGGATGTTAGCAATATCTATGTTCGACACATCTTTTCCTCTTTCAGTACTCCAAATGACAAACCTTTTCCATTTTCCTGCATAGTTCCTTCTTGTTGAAGGTCTGCGGGCTTCAAGGATAATGTCTTTAACCCTTTGGGATAGGTCTGGGTTAGTTGCTGCTATGTGATGTTCCAGGCAGTCAGTTGCAAGGTTTTTAGGTTTGGATGCATGATGTTGTAGTTGTTTTGAGTTAACATCAAAGGCATCAGGGTATTGACCACATTCTCCCCGAGACATGCTCCTCAGCAATGGGTACCAGTGTTGTCTTGGCCAATTCGAGCTATCAGGATTATCCTTGGGACGTTCCTCTTTGATTTTCAGTAGTACCTTGTGCATCAAGGGAAGAGGTGGGAATGCATATGCTGTCAGGCCTTTCCAACTGAAGGATAGAGAGTCCACCTTCCATGCAAGTGGGTGGTATGTCCTTGTGCAGAATTTTTGAGCTGGTGATTGAGTGGGGATGCGAATAGGTCTATTTGTGGCATTCCCCATTTCTCTGTGATGGCCTTGAAGATGTCCGGTGTAGCATCCATTCGTGAGCATCCGAGGTGGTTCTGCTTAACATGTCTGCTAGGGTGTTCTCTTTTCCGGCACAAATATTGCCTGTAACTGGATATTGTAGCTCAGAGCCAGATTCCAGAGGTCCAGAGTCATTCTGCATAGGGGTAAGAATGAGTGCCTCCCTGTTTGTTGATGTACCACATGACTGTGGTGTTGTCTGTCCTTATCATTAAATGGCCTTCTTTGAGGAATGGTCTGAATTTCTGGATTGCTAGTTTTACTGCCAGCATTTCTTTTTGGTTTATGTGCAGATGCAGCTGGTCTTGAGTCCACAATCCTTGTATGCATTTGTCCAACATGTGCGCCCCCCAGCCTAGGTCTGAGGCGTCCGTTGTGATGGTTTGGCTTGCTTGAAAGTTGTGGAAGTGTAAGCCTGGGTTTGACTGGCATGCTTGAGCCCACCATAGGAACTCCTGTTTTAGGCATGGGATTAGTGGGATTTCGGTTTCTAAGCTGTGCTTGTGTTGAGACCATAAATTCTTTAGGTACCACTGTAGCTTTCTCATATGCAGTCTGGCATGTGGGACCAAGATTATGCATGATGCCATGAAGCCCAAGGCCTGCGGTACTTTTCTTGCTGTTAGTTTGTTCCGCTTTGTTAATGCCAAGAAGTAAAGAGGGAGTTCTTTTTGTTTTTCTGCAGTTAGGAATGCCATTTGTTTTACTGTGTTCAATTCCGCACCCAAGAATGTTCTTGTTTGGGATGGTATCAGCCTTGACTTTTGTAAATTGACCGTGTATCCCAGGGCTTGTAGTAAGCAAATGACCCTTTGTAAATCTGTTGTCAGCTTGCTTTTGTTGTCCGCTTGTAACAGGCAGTCGTCCAAGTATGGATAAATTTGGATTCCCTGTAGTCTGCAGTGAGCGATTACTGATGCCAGGCATTTTGTGAATACTCTGGGCACAGTAGATAAGCCAAAGGGCAATGCTGAGAATTGATAATGCTCTGATCCTGCAAGAAATCTGAGGTATCTTCTGCAATTTGGTCGTATGGGGACGTGCAGGTATGCCTCCTTGAGATCTAGAGTTACCAGCCAACACTCCTTGCCCAGCATGGGAAGAAGTTGCTGTAGGGTCAGCATTTATAATTTTGGGAGAATGATGTATGTGTTTAAGACGGACAGGTCGAGAATAGGTCTCCAACTTTTCTCTTTTCTTGGTACTAGGAAGAGTCTGGAGTAGAATCCTTTTCCCTGTTCTGTTATTGGTACTCTTTCCACAGCTCTCATCTTTGCTAATTCTGCTATCTGCTTTAGAGCTTCTGTTTTTTGATTTGGAGGTAGGCTTGGCATTCCTCTTTTTACTGGTAATGTGTGAAGTGGAACCTGTAGCCTTGGTCTATGGTTTGCAAAATCCACTTGTCTTTTGTGATATAGTGCCAATTTTTCGAAAATAAGGCTAACTTTCCGCCTAAAGGTGCTGCTATTTGCTCCCTGGTAGGCGGTGTCAGAGCCAAGTCACTGTGATTGTCCTGTTGCAGTGGCAGTGTTTGTTTCTGTGCCTCGGTTATTGCCTTGCCACTGTCGTCCTCTGTAGGCACCTCCTCTGGATTGATTTCTGCCTCTAGAGCGTCTATTCCTGCCTCTCTGGGATTTTGAGGAGTCTGGAAAGGACCAATTTTTGGCAGGCCAGTTCCTGCTAAACCTTGGGGGCTGAACCTGTAAGAAATCTTTAACTGTTTGTACAGATTTTGCCTTCTCTTCCATTTTCTTCATTACTTGCTGAGCAGGTGTACCAAATAGACTGGCCTTATCCATAGGAGCATCTAACAGCTTTGCTTTAACATGATCCGGTAAGACCTGTTCTTTCAACCATGCATGCCTTCTTATCACTGTGCCAGTCATGGCTGATCTAAATGAAGCCTCCAGTGCATCATAGCCACATTTTAAAGAATGGTTACTAACCTGTTGGATGTTATTCACCATTTCTAATACATATTTCTTATCTAAGGAGTCATCAGAGGACAGCTTTTTAGTTAACTGATCAAGCATAAACTCTTGGTATTGGATCATATGAAACTGACAGTTTAAAGCTCTAGCTGAGAGAGTAGCAGAGGTATAAACTTTTTTCCCCCATCTCTCTAAGGACCTGGATTCCCTTTCAGAAGGAATAGGGTTTTTTGCTGAGGTCGAGGCTACTGCCTTAGGCCCCTGGGATATAGTTTCAGGATCTGCAAGTGGGGCCTTGTATAGGTGGTGATGAGTGTCTGGCACCCTGTAAAAATCTATCTGGTTTGGCAGGGGCTGGAGGTAAAGAATCAGGAGCAGTGCAAACATCATTAAATGCATCATCCACAACAGGCAGTACAGGAGGTATAGCTAAGGGCCTATGTTGTGGTAAGTGCAGAAAAGTCCTAAGCCTTTTTCTGGAATCTGAGAAATCTTGCCCCTGCCATTGGAATTGTTCTCTCATGGCATGTAAGGTTTACCCAAAGGAAAATTCCTCTGGTGGAGAGGCCGCTGGAATGGATTCTTCAGCATCGGAGTCTTCATAAGTAGAAAAAGGAGCCTCTGGCTGGTCTGTAATGTCTGAGTCATCCGCAGAATCATCAGAGGACACTGGCTCGGGGGGCTCTGCTCTAGGTCTCTTTTCTGGGGGCTGAGAGGCCCTGTCTGGGTGAGATTGGGATCCTCTAATTAAGGATATTAAATCCTCTGCCAGAGTAAGCATTTGTGAACTTGAAGTGGGCCTGTGTGAGGGGGGCTTAACAGGCACTGATTTAACAGATTTGGCTGCTTTAGCCCTGGCAAAGGCCTTAATAGACATGGCTGCAGGAGGCCTAGCAGCACCACGTGCTGGGGTAGAGACATCCAAAGGGATGGTGTCTGATAAATCACTAGGAACCACAATTGTAGGCAAAATTTCTGAGGCCGATTCAACTAAGGTAGCAGGAGCCTCAGTAGTAGTCATGGATTCGGCTGAAGATTGACCGGTTTTCTCGGTTTCGGCCGAAACCGAGACACTCGCGGCTTGCTTAACCGTGGTTTCGGCCAAAACCGCGGACCGCGAGTGTCGGTCTTTTTCTTTGCGTTTTTTAACAATTTGGGTAGTCGGAGGATCCAACGGCATAATGTACGCAAAATCTGAGCCGAAAAACTGTTCAGCAAACTCCGACCGACGTCTAAGCGTTCGTCGGTTGAAGGAAGCACAGGCCGAACAGGCTGCTACGTCGTGGTCTGGGCCTAAGCAAGGCAGGCAATAAGAGTGGAAATCTTTATGAGGTATTTGTTTCCCACAAGTTAAACAGTTATTGACTTTTTCTGACATCGGCTGAGGCAAGAAAGAGTCCCCAACGGGTACTTAGCTTTTAGAAGTCTTGAGTAGTATTCGGTAGTAGTAATCTCTGGATCTGACCGACCGGCACTTGCGAACAGCTTCTGCTTCGGGCGCCACGCGGCAAGAAAGACTGAGGAAAATGGCGTCGGCTGATGCCTTTATACCCGAAGACCAGCAGAGATGACGTCGGGTGAAGTGAGACATCAGCCGAAGCCGGACCCAGACTTTGGAATCCGGCCGACCGAAGGGCTGCCTGACGACAGGACAACCCATTTGTTATGACTGCAGATGCATCCATGAAGGACATCTTCTAATAGCTGACAAACCAGTATGCTTCTTGCATTGGTGAATGAAGTTTCCTTAGCCAAGAGTTCTCTGACATATTGTACACCTATGTCGTTAGGAATTGATGTAAATAGACTTTCTACATCTAATGTAACAAGAAAATACTGTGATGATACTTGATTAAGTTGTACAGTTTTTAAACTCTCTGATAGATGATGTGTATCCTTCAGGATGGATGGAAACTTATTCACTACAGGTAGCAAAATATTTTCCAAAAAAGTGGATGTGTGTGAAGTTATCCAGCCATCCCCCGATATAATAGGTCTCATCGGGATGGGATAGATATGTTTGTGTATCTTGGGTATACCTTTGATGATAGGTATAACAGGATGTTGTATCAAAAGGTATTCAAATAACTCTACACTTATTTGTCGGCACATCAAAAGATCATGTAGGGTATCTTTCACTGTCTGTATAATACTCAGTACTTCATTATGGTTTATATTTTTATACGTGATGTTATCAGATAACATATTATTCATATTAATAACATAATCTGAGGTGTCCAAAATCACAACCCCCCCCCTTATCAGCTGGTTTCACAACAACTGCTGAATTAGCTTTAAGATTAGTCAGAGACTTAGATTCTGAACTGGTAAGATTGTAATACCTCCCTTTCTTGTTCATAGTAGAAAACAGTGTGTAATAGTCTCGTTCACATAGAAGAAAACACTCTACAGGTGGAGGCACAGGCGGTAAAAAAGTGCTCTTGTTTTTAAAAGGTATTGACAATACATTCACATTAGAACCTTCTTTACTGGCTGAAAAATACATTTTAAGACATAATTGTCGACAAAAAAGTCTCAAGTCAATCAAAGTCTCTGTAAGCGTAGCCAAAGAGGCTGGAATAAAATTAAGTCCCCTATTCAGGAGACTAATGCTTGAACTGTCCAATACAAGACTAGAACAGTTATAAACCAGAGAAGTCAATACCTGGTTCTCCTGTTCTGTACTGTCTTCTCTTCGGAGTATTTTCGTTTTCGGGGACCTCTGCTGTTGGATCATCCTCGCTCCCGTTGTGTAAACTTCTTTTGATAGGGTATAAAAGGTAGAGATGTGTTATTTGTCAACAAAGTTGTTTTGGGCACAGCTCCTAATGCACGAGTTGCTTGATTACCATGGAATGCCTCCTGGTTGGGAGGGGGTGTGTCGATATTCGAACAGTCATTGTTGTCGGAACCAAACACTCTAGCCAATGATGTTTCAGTCTGGCTAGAAGTGACTGCACTGTTCGAAAACATTAAAGATGAATAAGTAGGAGCGGTTACTTCCTCGCCGATATTAGGTGTGTTACGTTGCTTGGGTAACTGATTGGAAGTAGAAGACTGTGTAAATTGGGACCTCGGCCAAACAAACACTTGGCCTTTTTGAAAATCATTGTGGTCCCTCATTAATTTACGTTGTTTGGTTGTTTTAAGTCTATCACTGAATGCTTTGACTTGCGTAAAGACATGGCATAACTTATTTGTACAGTACTCTGAACTAAAACGTTCTGTTATTTCCTTATAAAGGCATCCGTTTTATTACGTAGTTCAGTCTCCAGAGGCTGAAAATATTTAAGCATTAGTCTGGCATAGTTAAAACCTAGCTCTATATTGAGGTCTTGCCATTGTTTGAGCAGCAAAGGATGTGAGTCCCCATAAGTAGGCATTGCAGAAGATCCGCATGCCTCTGGGGACCACTTTAAAATGCAAACAGGCATCTAAATGCAGTCTTTGCCATGAATAATGCTGTAATTGATACAAATTATCTTCTAGGTTTTTCAACAAGCTATGAAAGTCTGTCAAGTTCTCACCAGTTTCATGAGGATGAACAGATCCCGATGCATCACTAAAATCTAGAGACAATAAAGGGTTTGACTCTTGACTCTTGGCCAAAACTGGATTATTTGCTGAATTTGATAGTTATCTGTGCTATAAATTAGAGCAAATCTGGTCAGTGTGTCTTTATCCTTCTTTCTATCTTCCTTTTCCTGCGCTGGCATCCATTTAGAAAATGGGATTGTTATCCCGGTTTACGCAAATCAGATGGAGAAATCCAAACATGGATTGGCTGAAACCTTGGTGTTGATATTCTTATTGGGTGAATAATTCTGACTGGCTTATATATACAGATGAATGTCCCATTTGATTATACGATCTGAAGAACTATTCGAAAGCGCTTATCGTTGGACAAGGGACTTAATTTTATAATTTTTGTTCTCATTTTGTTTTATTTCATTCTTTTATTAAATTCTGGATTTTAACAGAACCTTTATTACTGGATTGCACAGTTAGTTTATTTGCATTTCAGCACAGTGTTAGCCTGGGTGAACTAGCTGTCTTTTGGTTTGTAGATTATTTATTGGACAGTTCACCGCAGCAAAAGGGAATATCTCTTCATTTTTTTTTGCTACAATGCAATGTATGCTTGCTGACTTAGCTTGCAGAGTGCATAAACTCCTGCAATTCTTTATTTTTTCACAGTCTGCAAAGGTTGCTACTTTTTGCTTAATAAGTTCCATAATATGTTGCTGGTACTTCAGCATGTGAAACTGACAATTTAAAGCCCTAATGGCGAGAGTTGCAGAGGTATATACTTTCTTAAACGAAAACAGTACAAATAAAACCAGATACCCAACAGAGGATATGGCTCTCAGCTAAAAATTAGGTGAACAGAGCAAACAAAGCTGAGCCAAACCACCACAGCTGCAGTATATTCAGTTTGATGTATAAAACCCACAAAAAGAGCAAGTGCTTTCACGATCTCACTGACCGCTTCATCAGACTGAATGCATCAAAACTCATCAACCTTCTTTTAAGCACGTACTCCATTAATTAAATCAATTAAACAATTAATGAAGTTATCATAAAACTTATGTACACAGTATAAAATATAAAGTAACAAATGTGTATATAATAAAACTAATATGATATAAAATAATGTCTCTCTTCCGCTAAACCTAGTGCTTAAGCGCAGACAAGGTGGGAGGTGTTGTAGTCCTTGAAAAGATCTTTATGTTACCCAGATGCATTTACTGTTGTATGATGAAGCTACATATCAGAGAATAACATGACTGCAAGAAAGGGCTATTACAGATAGGACTTCTATTATGGTATTTGACCTTTTTATTAATGGAATTACCTCTGCGGAATAATTTAGATACTTACTGTGGATACCCCCATATATCTGACAATTTACGGATTACTTAAGGTATACAAAAATTTAAAGAATCCACCTATGAGACCAATTGTTTCAAGTAAAGGATGGGCGACTGAACCCTTGTCGATTTATTTTTACTGTTTCCGTTCAAGTTTTGTGACTACCAGTCCTGAACATGGCTAAAGGTTCTGATTTAGAAGTGAAGCATATATCTGTTGGCAGTGTCGTTTTACAAACACAAGCCGAACGGCTTGACCGGATTTTATGTATGGAGGTGAATCCACTGGTGAACCAACCTGCATTTCCTGAAGACAACAGAGGGAATATGGATGTAGACCTGCAGATGCACTTTAGAGAGAGTATGAGAACAAAAGTACAGTTTTGTACCTACCATAAATGTAGATGTTCGAGTGTTCACCCTGCTACAGTCATCACACTTGGGTTATCCTGTCGTCAGGTGGTCCCGCAGTCAGCCGGAATTCCAAAGTCTTGGTCTGGCGTCAGTTGCTGTCGCCTCTTCCCTGACGTCAGTGCGCCAGGGGTATAAATAATGCAACCAACGCCATTTTCTTCAGTTTTTCTTGCCCCAGATATCAGGTGCCTCCAAAAAGGTGGTCAGAATTAGTACCAAATGGAGTGAACACTGCACAAACACAAAATCCCTTCAGCTATAAACAAATACATCAGTAAGGCATAGAAGAGATTTTGCCAGTAGATCAGAGGGGATGGAGGGAGGGTAACCTGGACTGCAGCAGGGTGAACACTCGAACATCTACATTTATGGTAGGTACAAAACTGTACTATGTTCATCGTGTTACCCTGCTGCAGTCATCACACTTGGGTTGAATCCCAAAGCTAAGGTAGGGGGGAGGTATCAGAGGGTTAGTGGAGGCAATAAGGCCCTGCAGAACTGCAGTGGCGAAGCCCGCCCTGGACTTCGAGTAAAGAGGTAAGTGATAGTGTTTGGTAAAGGTATGTACTGAACTCCAAGTTGCAGCTTCTAAAATTTCCTTGGTTGGAACCCCCCTGAGAAAGGCTGTAGAGGTAGCTGTTGCCCTGGTACAGTGAGATCTAATGGTAGCAGGAACTGGTTTCCCATGATGGGTATAGCAGAAACGTATGCAATGACCTATCCATTTAGAAATGGTTTGCTTAGATATAGTCTTCCCTTGAGAAGCTGTAGCATAGGATACAAAGAGCTGGTCAGTTTTTCTGAAAGCCTTAGTTTTGTCCAAGTAGTAACGAAGCTGCCTGCGAATGTCCAAGGAATGCAGGAGTCTCTCACCTTTGTTCTGTGGATTGGGGAAGAAGGTGGGTAAGTGGATGGTTTGATTTAAAGCTACACTGGAAACCACCTTAGGCATAAAGGAAGGATTAGTTCGTAGAGAAACTCTGTCTTGATGAAAAATGAGGAAAGGTTCCACTGCCATTAGTGCCTGTAGCTCTTAGACTCTCCTAGCAGAAGTTATTGCTAGGTGCAGGGCAGTCTTCCATGATAGGAACTGAAGATCTGCAGAGAAAGCTGGTTCAAAGGGAGGTAGCGTTAGTTTTTCCAGAACAAAGTTGAGGTCCCACGTTGGTGTAGGAGCTCTGCTGGGTGGTTAATGTTTTTTGCCCCTCTGAGGAACTGCCTTAGAAGAGGATGTGAAAATAAAGGTGGATCCGTGTTGTAGTGAGCTGAAATAGCTGAAGCATGGATTTTAATTGAGGAAAAGGAAAGTCCTTTGTGCAACATCTCAGCTAAATACTGTAGAATGTGAGGCATGTGAAGTTGAATTGTGTCTTGGCCTTTAGCTTGGTTCCAGGCACAAAACCTTTGCCATTTGTCCGAATAAGCCTTCCTGGTGCTTGGCCTCCTGGCTTCTAGAATAACATCCAGAACTGCTTGTGAAAGAGGAGCTGGTTGGATGTTTAGTTGATTTGCCATGCAGCCAGATTTAAAGTTTTGAGTTGGCTGTGAAGAATCTGTTTGTTTTGTTGTGCGAGCAAATGGGGTATTTGAGGCAATATCCATGGTGGGCTGTGGGCCATATTTTTCAATAGCGGGTACCAGTGCTGGCGTGGCCAGTCTGGGGCTTTGAGAATCAGTCGTGGTCTCTCCTTTTTGACCTTCAAAAGAATCTTTGTGAGGAGAGGTAATGGAGGGAAGGCATATGCGGTCAGGTTTTTCCAACTGAAAGACAGCGTCCACTTTCCAAGCTTGATGGTGAAATGTCCTTGTACAAAATTTTATCAGCTGGTAGTTTTAAGGACTGGCAAACAGGTCTATGTTTGGAAGGCCCCATTTTTGAGTTATTGCAAATATTTGTGGATCTAGTTTCCACTCGTGGGGATCTTTGATGTTTCTGCTGAGGTTATCTACCAATGTGTTCTTCTGTCCTGGCAGGAATTGAGCTTGTAACTGGACTTGGTAGGCCAGAGCTGTGTTCCATAAGATCATTGCTTGTCTGCATAGAGGGTAGGAATGTGTACCCCCTTGTTTATGTACCACATTACTGTGGTGTTGTCCGTCTTTATTGCAAGTTGTCCTGGATGTAATAGATCCTTGAAGGCTGTCAGAGCTTTCTGCACAGCTAGCATCACTTTTTGATTTATGTGCAGATTTCTTTGATCTGCAGTCCATAGGCCTTGAATGCATTGTCCTGCCATGTGTGCCCGCCAGGCATAGTCTGAAGCATCTATTGTGATAGTTTGCCTGGCTGGGGGCAAGGTGAAAGGCTGACCCTTGTTGAGGTGATATGCCTGTGACCACCATTGAAATTCCTGTTGTAGGCAGGGAATGATCGATATCATTGTGTCCAAGCTGGGGCTGTGTTGAGACCATACGCTTTTTAGGTACCACTGTAATTTCCTCATATGCAGTTTTGCAAATGGTATTATTAGTATGCAAGATGCTATGAAGCCCACAGCCTGCAGAATTTTTCTTGCAGTTAATTGGGTCTTTGTTGCCATTGTCCTGAAAGATTGAGTCAGTTGTAGTTGCTTGTCTGGCGTAAGATAAGCCTTCTGGGCCGTTGTATTCAAGCTGGCACCCAGGAATGTCATTTTTTGTGAGGGTACTAGTTTTGACTTCTTTTCGTTTACTGTGTACCCCAGGCAGTTTAGTAGATGCTTTACAAAGGCCAGATGATGTAAGAGAATGTCTTTGCTTTCTGCTTGGATGAGACAGTCGTCCAGGTATGGATATATTTGAATTCCTCTGTCTGCAGTATGCAATAACTGGTGCCAGGCATTTTGTGAAAACTCTGGGCGCAGTAGATAAGCCAAAGTGCAGTGCAGAGAATTGGTAATGGGTTGAACCTGCAATGAAACGGAGGTATCTTCTACAACTTTGTCTGATAGGGACATGCAGGTATGCCTCCTTGAGGTCCAACGTTACTAGCCATGCTTCCTTGCCCAACATGGGAAGTAGCTGCTGTAGTGTTAGCATCTTGAATTTGGGTACTTGTAAGTGTTTAGAATTGAAAGGTCCAGAATTGGCCTCCAGGCATTGTCCTTTCTGGGCACTATAAAGAGTCTTGAGTAAAATCCTTGGCTTTGCTCTCGAGTAGGTACCAGATGAATGGCTCTCATGTCCATGAGAGCTGTAATTTGCTTTTGTGCCTCTGCCCATTGATTTTGTGGCAGATTTGGCATTCCTCTTTTCATTGGCAAGGTGTGAAAGTGGAATCTGTATCCTCATAAAATTATGTCTAGGACCCATTTGTCCTCTGTGACAATGTGCCAGTTGTCTGCAAAAAGTGCGAGTTTTCCCCCCAAGGGGGCTGCCAAAAGAGTATTGCTTGGCCAGATGAGGTGCAAGTCATTCAGTTTGCCTTCTGGTGGATTGAGACCTGTCTTCTCCTCCCTTCTGTGTTGTAGTGCCCCATTGGAGAGGTTTATACTGGGCTTGTGGTTGTCCTCTGCCCCTTGGGCGTCTGTATTTACCCCTCTGCGGTCTGTCAGTGGTTGGAAAGGACCATTTTTTTGTTGGCCAGTTTCTGCTGAAGCGAGGGGGTTGTACTTGTAGGAAATCTTTGACTGTCTGCATAGATTTTGCCTTATCTTCCATTTTCTTTAAAACTTCTGCTTTAACTCCAAAAAGAACATCCTGCTGTAAGGGAGCATCTAGTAGTTTTGCTTTAACATGATCAGGCAGAGTTTGTTCCTTTAACCAAGCATGCCTACGTAATGCAGACCCAGTGACAGCTGCTCTGCAGGAGGCGTCCAAAGAATCAAACCCACATTGTAAGGTATGTTTGCCCACCTGCTCAGTGGCGTGCAACAGATCCTGTACTTCTTTCAATTCAGATTGTTGAGAGAGAGTGGTTATTCTTTGCTTTAACTGAGAGATTAGAAATTGCTGATACTTAAGCATATGAAATTGATAATTCAGTGCCCTCATAGCTACTGTGGCTGAGGTATAAACCTTTTTCCCCCACCTGTCTAGTGCTCTGGAATCCCTCTCAGAAGGTACTGGGTTTTTAGCCATAGAAGCCTTAGCCCCCTTGGGACCCTGGGAGATAGTATCTGGGTCAGCTACTGGGCTTTTGTAAAGAAATTTGTGGGAATCAGGCACTCTGTAATATCCTGTCAGGCTTAGCCGGAGCAGGAGGTAGAGAGTCTGGGTTGAAACTGGATTCTAAATAGACATCATCCACAATGTCCAAAACTGGTGGGATGGCAAGTGGTCTGTGTTGGAGGAGTAAAAGAAACTCTCTGAGCCTTTTCTTTGAATCAGAAGTAGTCCTGACCTTCCCAGTGAAAATGTTCCCTCATAGTGTGTAAAGTTTCCCCAAAGGAGTAGTCTTCAGGAGGAGAAGCTGAGGGAATAGAGTCCTCAGCATCAGCATCTTCATAAGGAGAGAAGGAATAGTCTTGGTCCTCAGAGGAGTCTGAAGAAATGGACATTTGCTCAGAGGAAGCATAATCTTCCTCTTGTCTAGGCCTTTTGTCAGGAGGGGGTGTAAACCCCTGATTAAAGAAATCAAATCTTCAGCCATTTTGAGCATGTTTCCTAGGCATAGGGCCTTGAACAGGAGACTGAAGTGCAGTCCTTTTAGATTTAGGAGGAGTCTTAGACTTGGAAAACGTTTTAATGGTGAGAGTCGGTCTGAAAACGCCTTCAGAAACCGATGGCGTTTCTGTAGCACCGTCTTTTGAAGCAGTCGTCAGAAGGGCCTGAAGTAAAAGGCTGCGTTGGCCAGGTACATTCAGTCAAAATTTCCGTAGCGGTCTCTGGCTCCAGATCTGCGGTAGTCAGGGGCTGCGTCAGAGCCTCACTGAGGACCGGAGACCGGATGATCCGAGGCCTCGGAATCTGGCTTAGGCCTGGGCTGTCTGCCCTTATCCCTGCGTTTTTTGTGCATGCCGGTAGTCGGTTGTTCCGACGGCTTGGTGTAATTAAATTTCCTACCGAAGTAGTAGTGTGCAAAATCAAAGCGTCTTTTAATAGTACGCTTATTAAACCTAGCACAAAACTGACAAGAAGTGACGTTGTGGTCTGGGCCTAGGCAAGGTATGCAATAAGAATGAAAATCCTTATGAGGTATTTGCTTCCCACAAATACAGTTGTTAACTTTTTCTGACATCGGTCTGAGGCAAGAAAAGTTTCCCCAACGGGGTACTTAGCTTTATAGAAGACTTCGGTCTGAAATTTGAATTCAAAAATCTCAGGAGTCTGCCGACCGGCACTTGCAAACTGCTTCTGCGTCGGGCACCGCGCGGCAAGAAAGACTGAAGAAAATGGCGTTGGTTGCATTATATATATATATATATATATACCCCTGGCGCACTGACGTCAGGGAAGAGGCGACAGCAACTGACGCCGGACCAAGACTTTGGAATTCCGGACGACTGCGGGACCGCCTGACGACAGGATAACCCAAGTGTGATGACTGCAGCAGGGTAACACGATGAACATCTTTACAAATTTAAGCGCCTCCAGTGGCAAAGGTTCCATTTGGAGGCTTCTCTACACTATAAGAATATTCCTAGAGCGTTATGCGTATTAACAATGCCTACATATGGTGATTTATTCCACAATCTACTAAAGAAGTGGCAAAGTACAGTTTTGTACCTACCATAAATGTAGATGTCCGATAGGTATGCATCTGCAGTCATAACATATGGGTTGTCCTGCCTCAGGCAGCCCTTCGGTCGGCCGGATTCCAAAGTCTGAGTCTGGCCTCGGCTGATGTCGCACTTTCCCCGATGTCAGAGCGTCTGGGGAATAAAAGCATCAGCCAACGCCATTTTCCTCAGTGTTTCTTGCCCCAGATGCCAGGTGCCCTCTAGGAAGGCCAAATTTGGAGGAATGCAGTAAAATTCCAAACATTTTCCAAAAAATATATACATATATATATATACAAACAAATACACCATAATAGATCCCCCAGCTAGCTAATGGAGGGGTAAGTACCCTAAGAATACCACAGAGGGGAAGGAGGGGGTAACCTGACTGCAGATGCATACCTATCGGACATCTACATTTATGGTAGGTACAAAACTGTACTATGTCCTTCAAGGATGCATCTGCAGTCATAACATATGGGTAGAATACCATAGCCATTCTGGGGGAGGAGGTACTAAGAAAAAGATGGTGTAGTTAAGATCCCCTGCAGGACTGCAATAGCAAAACCTGCTCTGGATCTGGAGTATAAAGGTAAATTGTAATGTTTGGCAAATGTATGCAAGGAGCTCCATGTAGCAGCTTCTAAAATGTCCTTGGTAGCCACCCCTCTTAGGAAGGCTGTAGTGGTGGCCGTGGCCCTTGTGGAATGAGGCCTGATGTTTGCAGGAACTGTCTTTCCATGAAAGGAGTAACAAAAGCGAATGCAATTTCCTATCCATTTTGAAATTGTCCGTTTGGAAATTGCTTTTCCTTGTACCCCAGCTGCATATGCTACAAGGAGTTGGTCAGTCTTTCGGCTACTTTTAGTTCTGTCCAAGTAGTAGCGTAGTTGTCTGTGTATATCCAGGGTGTGTAGAAGTCTTTCCCTCTATTCTGTGGATTTGGGAAGAAAGTAGGCAAGTGAATAGCTTGGTTCAGGGATACCCTAGATACCACCTTTGGCATAAAAGTAGGATTGGTTCTTAGTGAAACTCTGTCCTGATGAAAGATAAGAAATGGCTGTACTGCCATTAAAGCTTGTAACTCAGATACTCTTCTTGCTGAAGTTATGGCCAGAAGGAATTCAGTTTTCCAAGACAGAAACTGTAGATCCGCCGATGCTGCTGGTTCAAAGGGAGGAAGTGTTAGTTTCTCCAGCACAAAGTTGAGATCCCAAGCAGGTAAAGGGGGTTTTCTTGGAGGATTGATGTTTTTGATCCCTCTCAGAAATTGCCTGAGGAGAGGGTGCAAGAAGATAGGTGGATTCGCATTGTATTCTGCTGAAATTGCTGAGGCATGAATCTTAATGGAAGAATAGGACAGGCCATTCTGGAACAATTCTGCTAAGTATTCCAGAATGTGTGTCATGCTTGCCACTGTCACATCTAAGCCTTTTGTTGTGTTCCAAATGAGAAATCATTTCCATTTAGCTGAGTATGTCTTCCTTGTGGAAGGCCTGCGAGCTTCCATAATAATGTCCTTTACTCTCTGTGATAAAATATTTTGAAGGAGAGTTAAGGAATTTTCCAGGCAGTTAGCTGCAATGTTTTCAAGTTGGGATGCATTATCTTGAAATTGTTCTGCGTCAGAAGAAGAGGCCATAGGGGGAGAGGCCATGGTTTCGCCTGTGACATGCTCATCAATGGATACCAGTGCTGCCTTGGCCAGTCTGGAGCTATCAGAATCACTCTTGGCTGTTCCGCCCTGATCTTCAGTAAAACCTTGGACATTAATGGGAGAGGTGGGAAGGCATATACTTTTAGAGCTTTCCAGCTGAAAGAGAGGGAGTCCACCCTCCAAGCTTGTGGGTGGTATGTTCTTGAGCAGAATGTCTTCAGTTGATGGTTGAGGGGGGAGGCGAACAGATCTATCTCCGGCTTTCTCCATGCTTTTGTTATGAGTTGGAAGATGTCTGGGTGCAGCATCCATTCGTGTGCATCCATGGTAGTTCTGCTTAGGCTGTCTGCCAGTGTATTTTCTTTCCCTGGCATGAACTGGGACTGTAGTTGGATACTGAGTTTCAGGCATAGTTCCCATAGATTCATAGTCAGCCTGCATAGAGGGTAGGAGTGTGTGCCTCCCTGCTTGTTTATGTACCACATGACCGTGGTGTTGTCTGTCCTTATTAACAGGTGGCCTTGATGCAGGAAAGGTTTGAAGGCCTCGATTGCGTGTATCACTGCTAGCATTTCCTTTTGGTTTATGTGCATGCGCAGCTGTGCTTGGGACCATAGGCCTTGGATACATTTGCTCTCCATGTGTGCTCCCCATCCTCGGTCTGAAGCGTCCGTGGTGATGGTTTGTTTTGTTTTTGGTTTGTTGAAAGGCAACCCTCTGTTGGAATGGCAGGCTTGAGCCCACCACAGGAATTCCTTTTGAAGGCAAGGAATGATTGGTATCAAAGTTTCCAAATTGTGACTGTGCTGAGACCATACACTCCTTAGGTACCATTGTAATTTTCTCATATGCAGCCTGGCCTGTGGTATCAGAATTATGCAGGATGCCATGTAACCCAGGGCCTGCAGGATTTTCCTTGCAGTTAGCCGAGTTTGTCTTGTCAGATTCATGAAGTTGTTTTTGTTTTTCTTCTGTGAGGAAGGCCATTTGGGTGGTTGTGTCCAGATCTGCACCCAAAAAGGTTATCCTTTGGGATGGAACAAGTCTTGATTTTTGGATGTTGACTGTGTATCCCAAGGCCTGTAGTAGGTGGATGGCATAGGCCAAGTCCTTTATCAAATTCTTCTTGTTGTCCGCTTGTATTAGGCAGTCGTCCAGATATGGGTAGATTTGAATCCCCTGAAGTCTGCAGTGTGCAATTACTGATGCCAGGCATTTCGTGAATACTCTGGGCGCAGTAGATAAGCCAAAGGGCAATGCTGAGAATTGATAATGCTCTGATCCTGCAAGAAATCTGAGGTGTCGTCTGCAACTTGGTCGAATAGGGACATGCAGGTATGCCTCCTTGAGATCTAGAGTCACCAGCCAAGACTCCTTGCCCAGCATGGGAAGAAGTTGCTGAAGGGTAAGCATCTTGAATTTTTGCACAATGAGGTAAGTATTCAGTGCGGACAGGTCGAGAATAGGCCTCCATTGATTTTCTTTTCTTGGGACAAGGAATAGTCTGGAGTAAAATCCTTGGCCTTGTTCTGAAAGTGGTACCTTTTCTATGGCTTTCATTTGAAGTAAGTTGTTGATCTGCTTTAAAGCCTCTGCCCTCTGATTTGGTGGCAGGTTTGGCATTCCATTTCTTCTTGGCAAAGTGTGGAAGTGGAACCTGTATCCTTTTGTCTATTATTTGCAGTGTCCATGTGTCCCTTGTAATATAATGCCAGTTTTTTGAGAATAAAGCAAGCTTTCCGCCCAAGGGTGTTTTCAATTGAGCCCTGGTAGGCGGAATCAGAGTAAAGTCTGTCCTTGTGTAGAAGTTGTTGTTGCTGTTGCTGCACTACCTCTCTGGTTGGTAGGCTGCCACTGACGGCCTCTGTAGGAGCCCCTAGATTGCCCTCTACCTCTGGGGGGCCTGTTCCTGCCTCTCTGGGCTCTGTCCGAGTCTGGAAAGGACCAATTCTTAGTAGGCCAGTTTCTGCTGAATCTCAGTGGTTGTACTTGCAGAAAATCCTTAACTGTTTGCACAGATTTTGCCTTTTCTTCAAACTTTTTTAAGATCTCCTGAGCCGAGGAGCCAAATAATTTTTGTTTTTCCATTGGAGCATCCAGGAGTTTAGCTTTAACATGGCCTGGCAAAGATTGTTCCTTCAGCCAGGCATGCCTGCGAATAACTGCCCCAGTCATAGCTGACCTACATGAAGCCTCCAGTGCATCATAACCACACTTTAAGAAATGATTACTAACCTGCTGTGAGTTATGTACCAAATCCTGAAGGGATTTACGGTCAAGGGGTTCAGAAGAAGAAAGCTTCTTATTCAGTTCATCTAACAAATACTCTTGGTACTGTATCATATGAAATTGACAATTTAATGCCCTGACAGAAAGAGTTGCAGAAGTATATACCTTCTTTCCCCATCTTTCTAAAGCTCTAGACTCTCTTTCAGAAGGTAGAGGATTTTTGGCAGTGGCTGCTGCAACCCCTTTAGGGCCCTGAGAAATAGTATCTGGGTCTGCGGAATGGGCCTTATACAGATGAAAATGAGAATCCGGGACCCTGTAGCATCTATCAGGTTTGGCAGGTGCCGGAGGGAGAGTATCAGGGGCTGTACTAACATCATTGTACACATCATCAATTACATTCAAAACAGGAGGTATAGCTAAGGGCCTATGTTGAGGCAAATGCAAGAAGGTCCTTAATCTCTTTCTAGAATCAGAGAATTCCTGACCCTGCCATTGGAAATGCTCTCTCTTGGAGTGTAGAGTCTCACCAAAAGAAAACTCTTCAGGAGGGGAGGCCGAAGGGATAGATTCTTCAGCATCAGAATCCTCATAGGGCGAATAAGCCTCCTCCTGGTGATCTGACAAGTCAGATCCATCCGTGGACTCATCTGAAGAGTGTGGGTCAGAGGGCTCAGTCCTGGGCCTTTTGTCTGGTGGTGGGTGAGAGGCCCTGTCCGGGTGAGGTTGAGAACCTCTAATTAAAGAAATAAGATCCTCTGCAAGGCTGAGGATCTGAGAACTGGAAGAAGGCCTCTGGGAGGGTAGGCTTGGGAGGCAAAGCTTTAGAAAGTTTAGCAGCTTTAGCCCTGGAAAAGGCCTTAATGGACATGGAAGCAGGGGGTCTAGCTGCCCCACGTGCAGGAGTAGATTTGTCCAAAGGCATGGTGTCGGACATTTCCTGGACACTGGTTTCGGTAGGTAGCTCAGAAGCCGACTCAGCCGGGGCCTCCAGGGCCGCGGTGGTCGGTTGAGTGGATTCGGATGAAGGAAGCTCCAAGGACTCTGTTTCGGCCGAAACAGAGACACTTGCGGAAGGCCTTACCGTGGTTTCAGCCGAAACCGCGGGCCGCGAGTGTCGGTCCTTGTCCTTGCGTTTTTTCATCAAATGCGATGTCGAGTCTCCGACGGCATTTTATATGCAAAATTAGCCCCAAAAAATTCCTCTGCAAACTCCGACCGACGTCTAAGAGTTCGTCGGTTGAAGGAAGCACAGGCTGAAAGTACAGTTTTGCACCTACCATAAATGTAGATGTCCGATAGGTATGCATCTGCAGTCATAACATATGGGTTTGTCCTGCCTCAGGCAGCCCTTCGGTCGGCCGGATTCCAAAGTCTGGGTCTGGCCTCGGCTGATGTCGCACTTTCCCCGACGTCAGAGCGTCTGGGGTATAAAAGCATCAGCCGACGCCATTTTCCTCAGTTTTTCTTGCCCCAGATGCCAGGTGCCCTCTAGGAAGGCTACATTTGGATAAATGCTGAAAAGTTCCAAACATTTGCAAAATGATATACATGTATAAACAAACAAATACACCATAATAGATTCCCCCAGCTAGCTAAAAGAGGGGTAAGTACCCTAGGAATACCACAGAGGGGTAGGAGGGAGGGTAATCCTGACTGCAGATGCATACCTATCGGACATCTACATTTATGGTAGGTACAAAACTGTACTATGTCCTTCAAGGATGCATCTGCAGTCATAACATATGGGTAGAATACCACAGCCAATCTGGGGGAGGAGGTACTAAGAAAAGGATGGTGTAGATAAGATCCCCTGCAGGACTGCAGTAGCAAACCCTGCTCCGGATCTGGAGTATAAAGGTAGATTGTAATGCTTGGCAAATGTATGCACGGAGCTCCAAGTAGCAGCTTCTAAAATGTCCTTGGTAGCCACCCCTCATAGGAAGGCTGTAGTGGTGGCCGTGGCCCTTGTGGAATGAGGTCTGATGTTTTCAGGAACTGTCTTTCCATGAAAGGAGTAGCAAAATCTAATGCAATTTCCTATCCATTTTGAAATTGTCTGTTTGGAAATTGCTCTTCCTTGCACCCCAGTAGCATATGCTACAAAAAGTTGGTCAGTTTTTCTGCTAGTTTTTATTCTGTCCAAGTAGTAGCGTAGTTGTCGGTGTATATCCAGGGTGTGCAAAAGTTTTTCCCCTCTATTCTGTGGATTAGGGAAGAACGTAGGCAAGTGGATAGCTTGGTTCAAAGATACTCTAGATACCACCTTTGGCATAAAAGTAGGATTGGTTCTTAGTGAAACTCTGTCCTGGTGGAAAATAAGAAATGGCTGCACTGCCATTAATGCTTGTAACTCAGATACTCTTCTTGCTGAAGTGATTGTCAGAAGGAATGCAGTTTTCCAAGACAGAAACTGTAGATCCGCCAAGGCTGCTGGTTCAAAAGGAGGAAGCGTCAGTTTCTCCAGCACAAAGTTGAGATCCCAAGCAGGTAGAGGGGGTCTTCTTGGAGGTTTAATATTCTTAATCCCTCTCAGAAATTGTCTGAGGAGAGGGTGCGAGAAGATAGGTGGATCCACATTGTATTCTGCTGAAATTGCTGAAGCATGAATCTTAATGGAACAATAGGACAGGCCATTGTGGAACAATTCTGCTAAGTATTCTAGGATATGTGTTATGTTTGCCACAGACATCTGAGCCTTTTGACGTGCTCCAAATGAGAAATCTCTTCCATTTAGCTGAGTATGTCTTCCTTGTAGAAGGCCTGCGAGCCTCCAAGATAATGTCCTTCACCCTCTGAGATAAAACATTTGGATTGGTATTCAAGGAATTTTCCAGGCAGTTAGCTGCAATGTTTTCAAGTTGGGATGCAGGGTCGTGAAATTGTTCTGCGTCAGAAGAAGAGGCCATAGGGGCAGAGGCCATGATTGTGCCTGAGACATGCTTCTCAATAATGGATACCAGTGTTGCCTTGGCCAGTCTGGAGCTATTAGTATCACTCTTGGCTGTTCCTCCCTGATCTTCAGTAGAACCTTGTACATCAATGGGAGAGGTGGGAAGGCATATACTGATAGGGCTTTCCAGCTGAAAGAGAGAGAGTCCACCCTCCAAGCTTGTGGGTGGTATGTCCTTGAACAGAATGTCTTCAGTTGATGGTTGAGTGGGGAGGCGAACAGATCTATCTCCGGCATTCCCCATGTCTTTGCTATGAGTTGGAAGATGTCTGAGTGCAGCATCCATTCGTGTGCATCCATGGTAGTTCTGCTTAAGCTGTCCGCCAGTGTATTTTCTTTTCCTGGCACGAATTGGGACTGTAGTTGGATATTGAGATTCAGGCATAGTTCCCACAGATTCATAGCCATTCGGCATAGAGGGTAAGAGTGTGTGCCTCCCTGCTTGTTTATGTACCACATGACCGTGGTGTTGTCTGTCCTTATTAGCAGGTGGCCTTGTTGGAGGAAGGGTTTGAAGGCCTCGATCGCATGCTTCACTGCCAGCATTTCCTTTTGGTTTATGTGCATGCTTAGCTGTCCTTGAGGCCATAGGCCTTGGATACATTTGCCTTCCATGTGTGTTCCCCATCCTCGGTCTGAGGCGTCCGCGGTGATGGTCTGCCTTGTGTTTGGTTTGTTGAAAGGCAACCCTCTGTTGGACTGGCAGGCCTGAGCCCACCACAGGAATTCCTTTTGAAGGCATGGAATGATTGGTATCATGGTTTCTAAACTGTGACTGTGTTGAGACCATACACTCCTTAGGTACCATTGTAATTTCCTCATATGCAGCCTGGCACGCGGTATCAGAATTATGCAGGATGCCATGTAACCCAGGGCCTGCAGGATTTTCCTTGCAGTAAGCTGAGTTTGTCTTGTCAGAATCATGAAGTAATCTGGAAGTTGTTTTTGTTTTTCTTCTGTGAGAAAGGCCATTTGGGTGGTTGTGTCCAGATCTGCACCCAAAAAGGTTATCCTTTGGGATGGTACTAGTCTTGACTTTTGGATGTTGACTGTGTATCCCAAGGTCTGTAGCAGGTGTATGGCATAGGCCAAGTCCTTTAACAAATTTTTCTTGTTGTCCGCTTGTATTAGGCAGTCGTCCAGGTATGGGTAAATTTGAATTCCCTGTAGTCTGCAATGTGCAATTACGGATGCCAGGCATTTCATGAATACTCTGGGCGCAGTAGATAAGCCAAAGGGCAATGCTGAGAATTGATAACGCTCTGATCCTGCAAGAAATCTGAGGTGTCTTCTGCAACTTGGTCGAACAGGGACGTGCAGGTATGCCTCCTTGAGATCTAGAGTCACCAGCCAAGACTCCTTGCCCAACATGGGAAGAAGCTGCTGTAGGGTCAGCATCTTGAATTTTGGCACAATGAGATAAGTGTTCAGTGCGGACAGGTCGAGAATAGGTCTCCAATGATTTTCTTTTCTTGGTACAAGGAATAGTCTGGAGTAAAATCCTTGGCCTTGTTCTGAACATGGTACCTTTTCTATAGCTTTCATCTGAAGTAAATTGTTGATCTGTCGTAAAGCCTCTGCCCTCTGATTTGGTGGAAGGTTTGGCATTGCGCCTCTTTTTGGCAAGCTGTGGAAATGGAACCTGTATCCTTTGTCTATTATTTGCAGTGTCCATGTATCTTTTGTAATATAATGCCAGTTTTTTGAGATTAAAGCCAGCTTTCTGCCCAAGGGTGCTTCCAGTTGATCCCTGGTAGGCGGAATCAGAGTTACGTCATTGAGCCTGTCCTGGTGCAGTGGTTGTTGTTGCTGCTGCACTACTCCTCTGGATGGCAGGCTGCCACTGACGGCCTCTGTAGGAGCCCTTCAATTGACCTCTGCCTCTAGGGCGCCTGTTCCTGCCTCTCTGGGCTCTGTCAGAGTCTGGAAAGGACCAATTCTTAGTAGGCCAGTTTCTGCTGAATCTCGGTGGTTGTACTTGCAGGAAATCTTTAACTGTTTGCACAGATTTTGCCTTTTCTTCAACCTTTAAGATCTCCTGAGCAGAGGAGCCAAATAAATTTTGTTTCTCCATTGGAGCATCCAGGAGTTTAGCTTTAACATGGTCTGGCAAAGATTGTTCCTTCAGCCAGGCATGCCTACGAATAACTGCCCCAGTCATAGCTGATCTAAATGCCTCCAGTGCATCATAGCCACATTTTAAGAAATGATTACTAACCTGTTGTGAATTGTGTACCAAATCCTGAAGGGATTTACGGTCTAGGGGTTCAGGAGAAGAAAGTTTCTTATTCAATTCATCTAACAAATACTCTTGGTACTGTTTCATATGAAATTGACAATTTAATGCCCTGACAGAAAGAGTTGCAGAAGTATACACCTTCTTTCCCCATCTCTCTAAAGCTCTAGACTCTCTTTCAGAGGGGAGAGGATTTTTGGCAGTAGCGGCCGCAACCCCTTTAGGGCCCTGAGAAATAGTTTCTGGGTCTGCAGAATGGGCTTTATACAGATGGAAATGAGAATCCGGGACCCTGTAGTATCTGTCAGGTTTGGCAGGGGCCGGAGGAAGAGTATCAGGGGCTGTACTGACATCATTGTACACATCATCAATTACATTCAGAACAGGAGGTATAGCTAAGGGCCTATGTTGAGGCAAATGCAAGAAGGTCCTTAATCTTTTTCTAGAATCAGAGAAATCCTGACCTTGCCATTGAAAATGCTCTCTCATGGAGTGTAGAGTCTCAAAGGAAAACTCTTCAGGAGGGGAGGCCGAAGGGATAGATTCCTCAGGATCTGAATCCTCATAAGGCGAGTAAGCCCCTTCCTAGTGGTTTGACAACTCAGACCCATCCGTGGAATCATCTGAAGAGTGTGGGTCAGAGGGGTGGGTCCGAGGGGTCAGTCCTGGGCCTTTTGTCCAGAGGAGGGTGAGAGGCCCTGTCTGGGAGAGGTTGTGAACCCCTAATTAAGGAAATAAGGTTCTCAGCAAGGCTGAGGATCTGTGAACTAGAGGAAGGCCTCTGGGAAGTAGTTTTGGTAGGCAAAGCTTTAGATAGTTTGGCAGCTTTAGCCCTAGAGAAGGCCTTAATGGACATGGAAGCAGGGGGCCTAGCTGCCCCACGTGCAGGAGTAGAAATGTCCAAAGGTATGGTGTCGGACATTTCCTGAACACTGGTTTCGGTAGGAAGTTCAGTAGCCGACTCAGCCGCGAGTGTCGGTCCTTTTCTTTCTGTTTTTTCACCATATGCGAAGTCGGAGTCTCTGACGGCATTTTATAAGCAAAAGCGGCTCCAAAAAATTTCTCTGCAAACTCCGACCGACGTCTAAGAGCTCGTCGGTTGAAGGAAGCACAGGCTAAACAGGCCGATACGTCGTGGTCTGGGCCTAAGCAAGGAAGGCAGTAGGAATGGAAATCCTTATGAGGTATTTGTTTCCCACAAGTTAAACAATTATTTACTTTGTCTGACATCGGCTGAGGCAAGAAAGAGTCCCCAACGGGGTACTTCGCTTTTTTTGAAGTCTTCGGTAGCTGAATTCACTGGATCTGACTGACCGGCACTTGCGAACAGCTTCTGCTTCGGGCACCGCGCGGCAAGAAAGACTGAGGAAAATGGCGTCGGCTGATGCTTTTATACCCCAGACGCTCTGACGTCGGGGAAAGTGCGACATCAGCCGAGGCTAGACCCAGACTTTGGAATCCGGCCGACCGAAGGGCTGCCTGAGGCAGGACAACCCATATGTTATGACTGCAGATGCATCCTTGAAGGACATCAAATGAACTTACAATGAAGCTATGACTATATGAATTTACTCATTGATTTTTTTTGAGCCACAAGAAAGGGAATTGAAAAAAGAACTAAAGGAATTATATTTGCAGCTACAAGCTACATATCCTGCTGACATCATTTTGGACAAAGTGGATGTGCTACATGAGCAGATTTTTAATTATGAAAAGAGTCTCCAAAATGGGAAAATGAAAAAACTGCAACGGGATATGAACTATTTTCAAATCAGGAGGGTCTTCGCTTGGCCAAGACAAACTGCCATGAATATTAGCCAATCAACTCAGCAACCAATCACGAATACAGGGGAGGAGGATGAAAGTACAGCTGTGTACCTACCATAAATGTAGATCTTAGAGTCTATTCACTGTTGCAGTCATTACACTTGGGTTATCCTGCTGGCAGGCTACCCGCAGTCGGCCTGAATTCCAAAGTCCTGGTCTGGCGTCGGTTGCTGTCGCCTCTTCCCTGACATCAGTGCGCCAGGGGTATACAAGATACAGCCGACACCATTTTCTTCAGTTTTTCTTGCCCCAGATGTCAGGTGCCCCCAAGAAGGTAGGCAGTACATATTGCTTATAAAAATATACACTAAAATAAACAATACCTTCATCTACAAGCAAATACACCACATAGGTTGTATAGGATAGAGTAGTACAGATAAGTCCCAGCAAAGAAAGGGGGATTGTGGGTGGGTAACCTAGACTGCAACAGTGAATACACTAACATCTACATTTATGGTAGGTACACAACTGTACTATGTTCATCGTGTTTCACTGTTGCATTCATTACACTTGGGTTGAATCCCAAAGCTAAGGTAGGGCGGCTGGGTCTAAATATGATTAGGAGTGGCTATGAGGCCCTGCAGAACTGCAGTGGCAAAGCCTGCTCTGGATTTAGAGTAAAGAGGTAAGTGATCATGCTTGGTAAAAGTGTGCACTGAACTCCAAGTTACAGTCTCCAAAATTTCCTTGGTTGGTACTCCTCTGAGAAAGGCTGGTGAAGTGGCTGCTGCCCTGGTAGAATGTGGCCTAATATTCTTAGGCACTTATTTGCCATGCTGTGCATAGCAGAAACGAATGCAGTGTCCTATCCATTTTGAAATAGTCTGCTTTGAAACAGCCTTTCTTTATGTTCCTGCAGCATATGCTACAAACAGTTGCTCAGTTTTTCTGAAAGCTTTTGTTTTGTCCAAGTAGAAGCGTAGCTGCCTGTGTATGTCCAAAGAGTGCAGAAGTCTCTCCCCTTTATTCTGGGGATTTGGATAAAATGTTGGCAAATGAATGGTTTGGTTAAGAGCCACACTGGATACTGCCTTTGGCATAAATGTTGGGTTTGTGCTTAGAGAAACCCTGTCCGGATGAAAAATGATAAAAGGTTCCACTGCCATTAATGCCTGTAACTCAGATTCTTCTTGCTGAAGTTACTACTAGGAGCAGAGCAGTTTTCCATAAGAATTTTATCTAAGCTGTATTGGCTGGCTCAAAAAGAGGCAGTGTGAGTTTTTCCAAGACAAAGTTGAGGTCCCATGTAGGTATCTGTTCTCTCCTTGGGGGTCTTATGTTTTTTGCCCCTCTGAGGTACTGTCTTGGCAGTGGATGCGAGAAAATAGGAGATTCTGTATTGTAATGAGCTGAAATGGCAGAGGCATGGATTTTTATTGATGAGAAGGATAGGCCTTTGTCCAGAGTCTCAGTTAGGTATTGTAAAATCTGAGGAATATTTGGAACAAGTGGTTCAAGTCCTTGTGCCTGGTTCCAAGCACACAATCTCTTCCATTTTTCTGCATAAGATTTCCTGGTGCTGGGCCTCCTGGCTTCCAAAATGACATCCATAACAGCTTTAAAGAGAGGTGTGTTCTGAGTGGCTATATTATTTGCCATGCAGCCAGATTTAAGGTTCTGAGTTGGCTGTGCAGGATCTGATTGTTTTGCCGAGTCAGAAGATGAGGAATTTGAGGTAAAGTGCAGGCTGGGCCTAGAGACCAGCTCTTTAGGATTGGGTACCAGTCTGGGGCAATCAGAATCATTTTTGGCTTCTCTTGTCGACCTTTAGGAGTACCTTGGGGAGGAGAGGCAGTGGTGGAAAGGCATAAACTGTTAGGGTTTTCCAGCTGAATGATAGAGCATCCACTTTCCATGCTTGTGAGTTATAAGTCCTTGTGCAGAATCTCTGTAGTTGGCAGTTGTGAGGGGAGGCAAATAAATCTATGTCTGGGCATCCCCATTTCCTTGTCATCATACTGAGGACTTGTGGATCTAGTTTCCACTCGTGAGGGTCCATAAGGTTTCTAATTAGTTAGTCTGCCAGAGTATTCTTCTTTCCTGGCAGGAATTGTGCCTGCAGATGTACTTGATAGGTCAGTGCTGTGTTCCACAAAGTCATGGCTTGCCTGCAGAGGGGGTAGGAATGTGAGCCTCCTTGCTTGTTTATGTACCACATAACTGTAGTATTGCCCGTCTTTATCACTAGTTGTCCTGGATGTAATAGATCCTTGAAGGCTGTCAGGGCATTCCGTACAGCTAGCATCTCTTTTTGACTGATATGAAGATGCATTTGGTTCACGGGCCACGTGCCCTGAATACATTTTCCTGCCATGTGTGCCCCCCAGGCATAATCCGATGCATCTGTTGTTAGTGTCTTCCTGGCTGTGGGTAAAGTGAAAGGCTGTCCCTTGTTGTGGTGACAAGCCATTGCCCACCATCGAAACTCCTGTTGCAGGCAGGGAATGAGAGTTATTGTTTCCAGACTGTGGCAATGTTGAGTCCAAACACTTTTAGACACCATTGTAGCTTCCTCATATGCAGTCTTGCATATGGAATTAGCAGGATGCAGGATGCCATGAAGCCCAAAGCCTGCAGAATTTTTCTTGCAGGTAGCTGGGTCTTTGTTGCCATCATTTGAAAGTAATAAGTCAGTTGTCTGGCGTGAGATAAGCCATCTGGGCAGTTGTATTTAAGCTTGCACCCCGGAATATTATCTCTTGAGAGGGCACTAGTTTTGATTTCTTTTCGTTTACTGTGTACCCTAGACAAATTCGTAATCTTTTTACAAGCGCCAGATGCTTTAGTAGAATGTCCTTGCTCTCTGCTTGAATAAGGCAGCCGTCCAAGTAGGGATATATTTGAATTCCTTTTTGTCTGCAAAATGCAATTACTGGTGCCAGGCATTTTGTGAAAACCCTGGGTGCAGTAGATAAGCCAAAGGGCAGTGCAGATAATTGGTAATGCATTGAGCCAGCTATGAATCTGAGGTATCTTCTGCAAGATTGTCTGATTGGGACATGCAGGTATGCCTCTTTGAGGTCCAAAGTAACTAGCCAGGCCTTCTTGCCCAGCATGGGTAGATGTTGCTGCAGTGTCAACATTTTGAATTATGGAATGTCCAGGAAGGTATTTAGAATAGACAGGTCCAGTATTGGTCTCCAGGCTTTGTCCTTTCTGGGTACCAAGAAAAGTCTTGAGTAAAATCCTTGCCCCTGCTCTTGCTGTGGTACTTTTTGAATAGCCCTCATGTCCATGAGGGCAGAAATTTGTTTTTGTGCCTCTGCCCATTGATTGTGTGGCAGGTCTGGCATACCTTTTGACCTTGGTAGGGTGTGAAAGTGGAACCTGTAACCCTGAGAAACAATATTCAGTACCCATTTGTCCTGGGTGATCATGTGCCAATTTTGTGAGAAAAGTGCTAGTTTTCCCCCCAAGGGTGCTGCTAAAAGGTAAGTGCTTGTCATTTGTAGAGGAAAGTCATTGGGACTGTTTCCTATAAGGTTGTGATTTGTCTTCTCCGCATTTGGGGGCTGAAGCACCCCACTGTTTAGGTCTGTATGAGCCTTGGGGCTGAGATATGCCTCTTGTGCGTCTGTATCTGCCTCTTTGTGGCCTGTCTGACACTGGAAAGGACCAATTCTTTGTTGGCCAATTTCTGCTAAATCGAGGTGGCTGTACCTGTAAGAAATCCTTGACTGTTTGCATAGATTTAGCTTTATCCTCCATTTTCTTTAACACCTCTTCTGCCTTAACACCAAATAAGGTATCATGCTGTAAAGGAGCATTCAATAATTTTGCCTTAACATGATCATGTAAACTCTGTTCTTTTAACCAAGCATGTCTTTGAATCCCAGAACCTGTAACTGCGGCTCTACAAGAGGCCTCTAAAGAATCAAAACCACATTGTAGAGTATGTTTTCCCACCTGTTCAACTGCATGCAATAAATCCTGCATTTCTTTACAATCAGAAGCTTCTGAGCTTGCAAGCATTTTCTGTTTGAACTGAGCCATTAAATATTGTTGGTACTTAAGCATGTGAAACTGGCAATTTAAAGCTCTTACTGCTAAAGTTGCAGGCGTGTATACTTTCTTCCCCCATCTATCCAAAGCTCTGGAATCTCTGTCAGAGGGTACTGGAATTTTTGCAATGGAAGCCTTAACCCATTTTTGGACCCTGGGAAATAGTTTCTGGATCAGCCGAAGGGTTTTTATAAAGAAACTTGTGAGTGTCAGGGACTCTAATATCTATCTGGTTTGGCTGGAGCAGGGGGGCAAGGAATCAGGAGATAAGGTGGATTCAGAGAACACATCATCCACAATATCTAGCACAGGCGGAATAGCCAAGGGCCTGTGCTGTGGCAATACAAGGAAATCCCTGAGACTTTTCTTGGATTCTGAGTAATCCTGACTTTCCCAGTGGAAATGCTCCCTCATGGCATGTAACGTTTCCCCAAAAGAATAATCCTCAGGAGGAGAGGCTGAAGGGATAGATTCTTCAGCATCAGAGTCCTCATGGGGGGGTAGAGAGTATCCCTGGTCTGAAGAGGAATCCGAGGAAATGGAAACCTGATCAGAGGAATCATAGTCTGTATCTTGCCTAGGCCTTTTCTCATGAGGGGGATGGGAACCCTTGATTAGAGTAATGAGGTCTTCGGCCATTTTAAGCATCTGTTTCTTAGGCATGGAGGACTGTCCAGGAGAATGCTGTACTTGTTTCTTTGTCTTTAATGGTACTTTTGTCTTAGCTGTTGTTTTAATGGTAAGTTGTGAAGGTCTGAAAACACCCTCAGAAGCCGATGCCTGCTCAGCGGCTCCGGACCCATCTGAGGGATTAGTTTCCGTAGGCCCAATACCTTGCGTTTCCAGAGGCCTAGCTGTCTCCACGTGGGAGTCAGAGGCAGCCTGTGACTCTGAGGTAGCGGGTATCAGGGGCTACTAAAGCGCCTCACTGAGAACTGGCAACTGGCCTAGAAGAGGTTTCGTCGGTTTTGGACCTCGGATGCCTGTCTTTATCCTTGTCCTTGCATTTTTTCGGTATTGCGGTCGTCGGTTGATCCAACGGCATAGTATAATTGAACCTTCGGCCAAAGTAGTGCAAAGAAAAATCAAAACGTCTTTTTATAGTGCGTTTGTTAAATCTAGCACAAAACTGACAATTAGTGATATCGTGATCAGGGCCTAGGCATGGAATACAGTAAGAGTGGAAATCCTTGTGAGGTATTTGCTTCCCACAAGAAATACAATTATTAACTTTTTCTGACATCGGTCTGAGGCAAGAAAAAAAGTTTCCCCAACGAGGTACTTAGCTTTATTGAAGACTTCGGATCTGAAATTCGACATCGAAAATCTCAGGAGTCGGTCGACCGGCACTTGCGAGCTGCTCCTGCTTCAGGCACCGCGCAGCAAGAAAGATTGAAGAAAATGGCATCGGATGCATCTTATATACCCCTGGCGCACCGCCGTCAGGGAAGAAGCGACAGCAACAGACGCCTGACCAAGACTTTGGAACTCTGGCCGACTGCGGGACCGCCTGACGGCAGGATAACCCAAGTGTAATGACTGCAGCAGTGTAACACGATGAACATCCCTGTAATATCTGTCAGGCTTAACAGGAGCTGGAGGTAAGGAGTCAGGGGTAAGACTAGACATCACATCATCTACAATGTCCAACACGGGTGGGATGGCTAGATGCTTGTGTTGAGGTAGTAAAAGGAAAGCCCTGAACCTCTTTTTAGATTCTGAAAAATCTTGGCTCTCCCAGTGGAAATGCTCCCTCATGGCATGTAAGGTTTCCCCACAAGAATAGTCCTCTGGCGGAGAAGCGGAAGGTATAGATTCTTCAGCATCAGAATCCTCATAGGGGGGAATAGAATATTCCTGATCAGAAGAAATGAAAACCTGATCTGAAGATTCATAGTCCGTCTCTTGCCTAGGCCTCTTATCAGGAGAGGGATTGAAACCCCTGATCAAGGTAATCAAGTCTTCGGCCATTTTGAGCATTTGTTTTTTGGGCATAGAGGCCTGACCACGTAGCTCTTGAGTTTGTTTCTTTGCTTTGGAAGGTGCTTAAGTCTTTGCCTTTGAAGCTGAAGTTGGTTTTAAAATGTTTAGGTCTGAATACACCCTGTTCAGCGGCTCCGGACCCATCTGAAGGGACAATATCCGAGGCTCCAATACCCTGAGTTTCCAGTGGCATGGCCGACTCCACGTGGGAGTCGGTAGTGACCTGCGACTCTAAAGTAGCGGGTGTCAGGGGCTGCGAAAGCGCCTCACTGAGGATCGGCGACTGGGTTAGGAGAAGCTTTGTCGTCGGTTTTGGGCCTCGGTTGTCCAAAATAGTTTAAAGCAAAATCATACAGACGTTTAATAATGCGTTGGTTAAATCTAGCACAAAACAGACAACCAGAAACGTTGTGATCAGGGCCAAGGCAAGGAATACAGTAAGAATTAAAATCCATATGAGGTATTTGCTTCCCACAAGAAATACAATTATTAACTTTTTCCTGACATCGGTCTGGAGCAAGAAAAAAGTTTCCCCAATGGGGTACTTCGCTTTATAGAAGACTTCAGATCTGAAACTCTAACACGAAAACCTCAGGAGTCGGCCGACCGGCACTTGCGAACTACTTCTGTTTCAGTCACCGTGCGGCAAGAAAGAGTAAAGAAAATGGCGTCAGCAGCTTCTTTTATGCCCCTGACAACCTGCCGTCAGGGAAGGGGCGACAGCAGCCGACGCAGGACCCAAGACTTTGGAATTCAGGCCGGCTGAGGGCAACCTGCCAGCAGGATTACCCAAATGTAATGACTGCAACAGTGAAACACGAAGAAAGTATAGTTTTGTACCTACCATAAATGTAGATGTTCGAGTGCTAATACAGCTGCAGTAATCACAGATGGGTTCTCTGCCGTCAGGCGGGTCCTCGGTCGGCCAAATTCCAAAGTCTAGGTCCGGTGTCGGTTGTCGTCGCTTTCTTTCCTGACGTCAGTGCGACAGGGGTATATAAGACACAGCCGACGCCATATTCTTCAGTCTTTCTTGCCCCCGATGTCAGGTGCCCCCAGAAGAGCAATGCAATATAATCAAAAAACAGTAATTGCTTGGTAGGCACTAGGTGGAACTGGGAGCAGCCAGAATGCCCTGTAACACAGCAGTGGCAAAGCCTGCTCTAGTTTTGGAATATAAAGGCAGGTGGTAGTGTTTTGTGAAGGTATGCACAGAACTCCAAGTGGCTGCCTCCAAAATATCTTTGGTAGGGACTCCTCTGAGGAAGGCTGTAGAGGTAGCTGTGACCCTTGTGGAGTGAGATCTGATGCCTGTAGGAACAGGTTTGCCATGAAAGGAGTAGCAAAACCGTATGCAATGGCCTATCCATTTTGAAATTGTCTGGATTCCCTGAAGGGCTGTGTTCTGTCCAAATAGTAACGTAGCTGTCTATGGATGTCTAAGGAATGTAGCAGCCTTTCCCCTTTGTTTTGAGGATTGGGGTAAAAGGTAGGCAAGTGTATGGCCTGATTTAAATCTACCCTGGATACTACCTTAGGCATAAAAGAAGGGTTGGTTCGTAGGGAAACCCTGTCCTGATGGAAGATGAGAAAGGGCTGCACAGCCATGAGGGCTTATAGTTCCGAAACCCTACGAGCTGAGGTAATGGCCAGAAGGAAGGCTGTTTTCCAGAACAAATATTGCAAATCTGTAGAAGCAGCTGGTTCAAAGGGAGGTAATGTTAATTTTTCTAGAATGTAGTTAAGATCCCAGGCTGGTATTGGTTGTTTCCTTGGAGGTCTTATATTCTTAGCTCCTCTGAGGAACTGCCTCAAAAGTGGGTGAGAGAATAAGGGTGGATCAGTGTTGCATTCTGCAGAAATGGCTGAGGCATGAATTTTGATGGAGGGAAATGAAAGTCCACTGTTAAACAGCTCAGCTAGACACTGTAATATACAAGGCAAATTCAATTTTCTAGGATCCTGGCCTTTTTTTCATTCCAAGTGCAAAAACGTTTCCATTTTGCGGAGTAAGCCTTTCCAGTAGATGGCCTTCTGGCCTCCAAAATGACATCCTGCACCTCTTTGGCGAGTAGGGTCTGTTGTGGTGTTAAGGAATTTTCCATGCAACCAGATTGAGAGTTTTCAGCTGACTGTGAAGAGTTCTGTAGCTGTGCTGAGTCAGTAGAAGAAGCATTAGAGGTAGGGGCCAGGGAGGAGTATGTGTTAGGCTCCTCAGGAGTGGGTACCAGTGTTGTCATGGCCAGTCTGGAGCAATCAGTATCATCTTCGGTCTGTATGCTCTTGTTTTCAAGAGCACCTTGGGCAGAAGAGGCAGAGGTGGGAAAGCGTAAACTGTCCATGCTGTCCAACTGAATGAAAGGGCGTCCACTTTCCAGGCCTTTGGATGAAAGGTCCTTGAACAAAACTTTTCCAATTGATGATTCCTGTGGGAGGCGAAGAGATCTAGGTCTGGCCTCCCCCACGCTTGGATTATCTTTGTAAACACTTGAGGATGCAACTTCCATTCGTGTGGATCTGTCATATTTCTGCTTAGATTGTCTGCCAGCGTGTTTTCCAAACCTGGCAAGTACTGTGCTTGAAGTTCGATTTGCCATTCCAGAGCCAAGTTCCAAAGTGTCATGGCTAGTCTGCACAGAGGGTATGAATGTGTTCCTCCTTGCTTGTTTATGTACCACATTACTGTAGTGTTGTCTGTTCTCATCAATAATTGTCCTGGATGCAGGAGGTCCTTGAAAGCTGTAATTACATTTATCACTGCTAGCATTTCTTTTTGATTGATGTGAAGGTGCTTTTCCTTTTGGGACCATTTGCCCTGAATGCACCTGCCTGTCATGTGCGCCCCCCAGGCGTAATCTGAGGCGTCTGTTGTGATGACTTGATTTGCTTGAGGCTTGCAGAATGGGAGACCTGTGTTTGTTTGACATGCTTGGACCCACCATAGAAATTCCTTTTGCAAACATGGAATTATTGGTATTATTGTTTCCAAACTGTGGCTGTGTTGAGACCATAAGTTTTTTAGGTACCACTGAAGTTTCCTCATATGCAACTTTGCACATGGGATTAAAAGAATGCAAGATGCCATGAAGCCGAGAGCCTGCAGGATTTTCCTTGCAGTAAGCCTGGTACAATTTGCTAGTGTCTTGAAATACTGAGTTAGTTGCCTCTGTTTTTCTGGCGTACGATAGGCCATCTGGGTGTTTGTGTCCAAGTTGGCACCCAGGAAAGTTATTTTCTGAGATGGTGTTAGCCTGGATTTTTCTTTGTTGATTGTGTATCCCAGAGAATTCAGTAACCGTGTTGCATAAGCCAGATGTTCCAGAAGTAAGTGCTTGCTATCCGCTTGGATCAGGCAGTCGTCCAAATAAGGGTAAATTTGTATCCCTTGAAGTCTGCAGTAGGCAATTACTGATGCCAGGCATTTCGTGAATACTCTGGGTGCAGTAGATAAACCAAAGGGCAATGCAGAGAATTGATAGTGGATTGAAACTGCAAGAAATCTGAGGTATCTTCTGCAGCTTTGTCTGATTGGGACATGCAGGTATGCCTCCTTGAGGTCCAATGTTACCAGTCAAAACTCCTTGCCAGCATGGGAAGAAGCTGCTGTAATGTCAGCATCTTGAATTTTGGTACGAGTAAGAATGTGTTTAGGATGGATAAGTCCAAAATGGGTCTCCAGTCTGTTCCTTTCCTTGGTACCAGAAATAGCCTGGAATAAAAGCCTTGACCTTGTTCATGAGTAGGTACCTCTTGAATAGCTTTCATGTCTATGAGCTTTGCAGTTTGTAGTTGTGCCTCTGCCCTTTGATTGTGTGGCAGGTTTGGCATGCCTCTCATTTTTGGAAGAGTGTGAAAATGAAATTTGTAGCCTCTGTTTATAACATCCAGGATCCATTTGTCTGTTGTGACAATATGCCAATTTCTTGTAAATAATGCCAGCTTTCCTCCCAAGGGTGCTGCCAGCTGAGACTTGCTTGGCATGGAAAGGATGAAGTCATTGGGTTTGTTTCCTGTACTGTTGTGCACTGTCTTCGCCACCTCTTGGTGCTGGAGTTTGCCATTGCCTGCCTCTATATGATCCTTGTGATTGTCCTCTGCCCCTTGTGCGCCTGTATCTGCCTCTTTGGGGCTTGTCCGTGGCTGGAAAGGACCAGTTTTTAGAAGGCCAATTTCTGCTAAAACGTGGTGGTTGAACCTGTAGAAAAGCTTTTGACAGATTGCATAGATTTGGCTTTTTCTTCCATTTTCCGTATCTCCTCAGCATTAGTACCAAATAGCACATCCTTTTGTAAATGGGCATCTAGTAGTTTAGCTTTCACATGATCAGGCAAGATTTGTTCCCTAAGCCATGCATGTCTACGAATGACAGATCCTGTAACAGCAGCTCTACTTGAGGCCTCTAGGGCATCATAGCCACATTGTAAGGTGTGTTTACCCACTTGTTCTGCACTATGCATCATATCCTGCAACTCCTTCAAATCTGGTTGTTCAAGTTGAGACATTTTATTTCTTAGTTGTGCTAACAGAAACTGCTGATATTTAAGCATATGAAACTGACAATTTAAGGCCCTCATGGCTAGGGTGGCCGAGGTATATACCTTCTTTCCCCACCTTTCTAAGGATCTTGACTCTCTTTCGGAAGGTAGTGGATTCTTAGCAGTAGAGGCCTTCATTCCCTTGGGGCCTTGAGAAATGGTTTCAGGGTCAGCATTATGGCTTTTGTAAAGAAATTGGTGAGAGTTAGGAACTCTGTAGTACCTATCAGGCTTGACTGGGGCAGGAGGCAGGGAATCCGGATTAAGGCAAGCCTCCGAGTAATCAAGTATGTCCAAGACAGAAGGTATCGCCAGAGGTCTGTGTTGAGGCAACAAAAGAAATTCCCGAAGTCTTTTCTTGGAATCAGAAAAGTCTTGGCCTTCCCAATGGAAGTGTTCCCTCAAGGTGTGCAAGGTTTCCCCAAAAGAAAAATCTTCAGGAGGAGATACAGAAGGAATGGATTGCTCTGCATCAGAATCTTCAAAAGGGGAGTAAGAGTGTTCCTCTACATCAGAATGATCTGAAAAAATGGAGCCCTGATCAGAAGAGGGAGAATCGTCCTCCACGCTGGGTCTCTTGTCTGGAGGGGGTTGGGAACCTCTGATAAGAGTAATTAAATCCTCAGACATTTTTAGCATCTGCTTTTTAGGCATGGGGCCTGGAGATGGGGCCTGTGCAACAGGCCTCTTGGGATGCCTGGCTGATTTGGACTTAGTAAAGGCCTTAATGGAGAAGGAAGATGAGGGTCTAAAAACACCATGGTTGGAAGTGGACCTGTCCACATTAGGAGGCTCAACGCTCACAATGGCTTCGGTGGTTGTAGTCTGGGTATGGGCCGAGGTACCTCAGTTACAGAAGACACCACCAAAGAAGTGTCGTCAGTAGTCAGGGACTGCATAGGCGTCTCGCTGAGAACCGGACCACGTGTAGCCAGTTTTGGCGTGGTGTCGGTGGGGACCACGGACCTCACGTGTCGGTCCTTACCCTTGTGTTTTTTCGACAAAACTGTGGTCGGAGTCTCCGACGACATTTTATAATCAAAGGCTTTACCAAAAAAGTGTTGGGCGAACTCCGCCCGACGCTTAATAGTGCGTTTATTGAAAGTAGCGCAAAAGCGACAGCCCGAGACGTCGTGGTCTGGGCCTAAACAAGGTATGCAGAGGGAATGGAAATCCTTATGCGGTATTTGCTTCCCACAAGAAATACAATTGTTAACTTTTTCTGACATCGGTCTGAGGCAAGAAAAGTTTCTAACGGGTACTTAGCTTTAAGGAAGACTTCGGTTTCCAATTTTCAGAATTCAGGAGCTGGCCGACCGGCACTTGCGAACTGCTTCTGCTTCGGGCACCGCGCGGCAAAAAAGACTGAAGAATATGGCGTCGGCTGTGTCTTGTATACCCTTGTCGCACTGACATCAGGAAAGAAAGTGACGACAATAGACGCCGGACCTAGACTTTGGAATTCGGCCGACCAAGGACCCGCCTGACGGCAGAGAACCCATCTGTGATTACTGCAGCTGTATGCACGATGAAAGTACAGTTTTGTACCTACCATAAATGTAGATGTCCGAACTGGACAGCATCTGCAGTCATAACAAGTGGGTTGTCCTGTCGTCAGGCAGCCCTGCAGTCGGCCGGATTCCAAAGTCGTCCGCTTCGCTGATGTCGCACTCCACCCGACGTCATCTCTGTTGGACTTCGGGTATAAAAGCATCAGCCGACGCCATTTTCCTCAGTGTTTCTTGCCCCAGATGCCAGTAGCCCTCTTGCAGGCTAAAATTTGGATAGATGCCAATGTTTCCAAATAGATAGAGGTAAACACAACAATAAGCATGTATGTACATATATACAAAACAAATACACCATAAAAGACTCCCCCCACAACAGCTAGCTATTAGGAGGGTAAACACCCTAGGAGTACCACAGAGGGGAAGGAGGGAGGGTAATCCTGACTGCAGATGCTATCCAGTTCGGACATCTACATTTATGGTAGGTACAAAACTGTACTATGTCCTTCATGGATGCATCTGCAGTCATAACAAGTGGGTAGAATACCATAGCCAACTAGGGGAGGAGGATAAAAGTAGATTATGGTGTGTTTAGGATCCCTTGCAGTACAGCAGTGGCAAACCCTGCTCGGGATCTGGAATATAGAGGCAAATTATAAAGCTTGGCAAATGTATGCACGGAGGTCCAAGTAGCCGCCTCAATAATGTCTTTGGTTGCCACTCGTAAGAAGGCTGTGGTAGTGGCTGTTGCCCTTGCAGAATGAGGTCTTATGTTCTGTGGAATTGGTTTTCCATGGAAGGAGTAACAGTATCGTATGCAATTTCCTATCCATTTGGAGATTGTCTGTTTGGAAATAGCTTTTCCTTCCCTTCCTGTTGCATAGGCTACAAAAAGTTGGTCAGTCTTTCTGCTATTTTTGTTCTGTCCAAGTAGTAGCGTAGCTGTCTATGTACATCCAAGGTATGCAGTATTCTTTCCCCTCTGTTTTGTGGGTTGGGAAAGAAGGTAGGTAGGTGGATTGCCTGGTTTAAAGACACTCTGGATACCACCTTGGGCATAAATGTAGGATTAGTCCTCATGGACACTCTATCTTGGTGGAAGATTAGGAAGGGTTGCACTGCCATTAAGGTCTGTAGTTCTGAAACCCTCCTTGCTGAAGTAATTGCCAGTAGGAAAGCAGTTTTCCATGACAGGTGTTGTAGGTCTGCTGTTGCTGCTGGTTCAAAGGGTGATAGTGTCAACTTTTCTAGCACAAAGTTTAAATCCCAAGCTGGTAATGGTGGTTTCCTTGGAGGTTTTACATTCTTGATTCCTCTGAGGAACTGCCTGAGCAAAGGGTGCTAAAAACAGGTGGATCAAAGCTGTATTCTGCTGAAATAGCTGATGCATGTATCTTGATGGAGGAGTAGGACAGGCCTGAATGAAGAAGTTCGCCAGATACTCCAGAATGTTAGGCATATCTATGTTTGACACATCTTTTCCTCTTTCCGCACTCCAAATGACAAACCTTTTCCATTTTCCAGCATAGTTCCTTCTTGTTGAAGGTCTGCGTGCTTCAAGAATAATGTCTTTAACTCTTTGGGAAAGTTCTGGATTAGCTGCTGCTATGTGATGTTCCATGCAGTCAGTTGCAGCGTTTTAGGTTTGGATGTATGATGCTGTAGTTGTTCTGAGTTAACATCAAAGGCATCAGGGTATTGGCCACATATTGTTCCGAGACATGCTCTTCAGTAGTGGGTACCAGTGTTGTCTTGGCCAGTTTGGAGCTATCAGGATTTTCCTTGGACGGTCTTCCTTGATTTTTAGTAGTACCTTGTGTATCAAAGGAAGAGGTGGGAATGCATATGTTGTTAGGCCTTTCCAGTTGAAGGAGAGTGAGTCCACTTTCCATGCTAGTGGGTGGAATGTCCTTGTGCAGAATTTTTTGAGCTGGTGATTGAGAGGTGATGCGAATAGGTCTATCTGTGGCCTTCCCCATTTCTTTGAGATGGTCTTGAAGATGTCCGGGTGCAGCTTCCATTCGTGGGCATCCGAAGTGGTTCTGCTTAATATGTCTGCTAGAGTATTGTCTTTCCCGGTACAAATATTGCCTGTAACTGAATGTTGTAGCTGAGTGCCAGGGTCCACAGCTCCAAGGTCATTCTGCATAGGGGTATGAATGAGTGCCTCCCTGTTTGTTGATGTACCACATGACTGTGGTGTTGTCTGTCCTTATCATCAACTGGCCCTCTGAGAAATGGTTTGAACTTTTGGATTGCCAGTTTTACTGCCAGCATTTCTTTTAGATTGATGTGCAGGTGAAGTTGATCCTGTGTCCACAATCCTTGCACGCATTTGTCCAGTATGTGGGCCCCCATCCTAGGTCTGAAGCGCCTGTTGTGATGGTCTGGCTTGGTTGACATCTGCGAAAGGGTAGGCCTGGGTTTGACTGGCATGCCTGAGCCCACCATAGGAAATCCTGTTTTAAGCATGGAATTAGTGGGATTTCTGTTTCTAGACTGTGTCTGTGTTGGGACCATAAATTCTTTAGGTACCACTGTAGTTTCCTCATATGTAGTCTGGCAAATGGGACCAAGATTATGCATGATGCCATGAAGCCCAAGGCCTGCAGAACTTTTCTTGCTGTTAACTTGTTCAGTTTTGTTAGTGCCAAGAAGTAAAGAGGAAGTTCTTTTGTTTTTCTGTAGTCAGGAATGCCATTTGTTGTACTGTGTCCAATTCCGCCCAAGAATGTCCTTGTTTGGGATGGTATCAGCCTTGACTTTTGTAAATTGACTGTGTATCCCAGTCCTTGTAGCAAGTAAATGACCCTTTGTAAATCTGTTGTCAGTTTGCTTTTGTTGTCCCCTTGTAGCAGGCAGTTGACCAGGTATGTGTAAATTTGAATTCCTGTAGTCTGCAATGGCGATTACTGATGCCAGGCATTTTGTGAATACTCTGGGCGCAGTAGATAAGCCAAAGGGCAATGCTGAGAATTGATAGTGCTCTGATCCTGCAAGAAATCTGAGGTATCTTCTGCAGATTGGTCGAATGGGGACGTGCAGGTATGCCTCCTTGAGATCTAGAGTTACCAGCCAAGACTCCTTGCCCAGCATGGGAAGAAGTTGCTGTAGGGTCAGCATTTTGAATTTTGGGACAATGATGTATGTATTTAAGGTAAAACTGCAGTGGTGGTGCTGCGGTAGCGTTGTCGCCTCACAGTTAGACGTTGCCCGTTCGATTCTCAGTTAAAGCGTCTACTGTGTGACGACATGCGTGAATGGGCGTTCCTTCATTGAAGGTTGTGCGTTAGGCCCGGCAAGCCAGCATGTAAAACTCTACTGCCAATCATTAGCGGACCGGAGTTCCGCTGTGGCGACCCCTAACCGGGAAAAGCCGAAAGACACACACACACACACAGATGTATGTATTTAAGGTGGACAGGTCGAGAATTGGTCTCCAACTTTTTTCCTTTCTTGGAACTAGGAATAGTCTGGAATAGAACCCCTTTCCTTGTTCTGCTGTTGGCACTCTTTCCACAGCTCTCATGTTTGCTAACTCCATTATCTGGCGTAGAGCCTCTGTTTTTTGATTTGGAGGTAGATTTGGCATTCCTCTTTTGACTGGTAAAGTGTGGAAGTGAAACCTGTAACCTTGATCTATGGTTTGTAAAATCCACTTGTCTTTTGTTATGTAGTGCCAGTTCTTTGAAAATAAGGTTAACTTTCCGCCTAGAGGAGCTGCTATTTGTTCCTGGTAGGCGGATTTAGGATTAAGTCACTGTGGTTGTGCTGATGTAGTGGCAGTGGCTGTGTCTGTGCCTCTGTTGTTACCTTGCCACTGTCGTCCTCTGTAGGCACCTCCTCTGGATTGGTTTCTGCCTCTGGAACGCCTATTCCTGCCCCTTTGAAATTTTGTGGAGTCAGGAAAGGACCAATTTTTGGCAGGCCAGTTCCTGGTAAACCTTGGGGTTGAACCTGCAAGAAATCTTTAACAGTTTGAACAGATTTTGCCTTTTCTTCCATTTTCTTCATAACCTGCTGGGCAGGTGTACCAAACAAACTTGTCTTGTCCATAGGAGCATCTAGCAACTTAGCTTTAACATGATCCGTAAAGCTTGTTCCTTTAGCCATGCATGCCTTCTTATCACTGTGCCTGTCATGGCTGATCTAAATGAAGCCTCCAGTGCATCATAGCCACATTTTAAGGAATGGTTGCTAACCTGTTGTATGTTATTTACCATCTCTAATACATATTTCTTATCAAGAGATTCATCAGTGGTTAGTTTTTTAGTTAACTGATCAAGCATAAACTCTTGGTATTGTATCATGTGAAACTGACAGTTTAAAGCTCTAGCTGAGAGAGTGGCTGAAGTGTAGACCTTTTTACCCCATCTGTCTAATGACCTTGCTTCCCTTTCAGAAGGAATAGGGTTTTTAGCTGTGGTCGCGGCTACTGCCTTGGGACCCTGGGATATAGTTTCTGGGTCTGCAAGTGGGGCCTTGTAAAGGTGGTGATGAGTATCTGGTACCCTGTAAAATCTGTCTGGTTTGGCAGGGGCTGGGGTAAAGAATCTGGAGCGGAGCAAACATCATTGAAAGCATCATCCACCACAGAGAGAACAGGAGGTATAGCTAAGGGCCTGTGCTGTGGGAGGTGCAGAAAGGTCCTAAGTCTTTTCTGGAGTCTGAAATATCCTGTTGCTGCCATTGAACTGTTCTCGCATGGCATGCAAGGTTTCCCCAAAGGAGAATTCTTCTGGTGGGGAAGCAGCTGGAATGGATTCTTCAGCATCAGAATCTTCAAAATTGGAGAAGGGAGCCTCTGGCTGGTCAGTTATGTCTGATTCATCAGCAGAATCATCAGAAGACACTGGCTCACGGGGCTCTGCCCTAGGTCTCTTCACTGGGGGTGAGAGGCCCTGTCTGGGTGAGATTGAGATCCTCTAATTAAAGAAATTAAATCTTCTGCCAAAGAAAGCATTTGAGAACTAGAAGAGGTCCTGGATGTGGGGGGTTTAACAGGCACTGTTTTAGTAGTCTTGGCTGCTTTAGCCCTGGCGAAGGCCTTAATGGACATGGCTGCTGGAGGCCTAGCAGCACCACGTGCTGGGGTAGAGACATCCAAGGGGATGGTGTCTGATAAGTCAACCACCGTAGTGGGTAAAATTTCTGAGGTCGATTCAAGAGTTGTAGCAGGGGCCTCAGTTGTAAGAATAGGTTCAGCTGTACTTTGATCAGTTTTCTCGGTTTCGGCCGAAACAGAGACAGTCGCGGTTTGCTTTACCGTGGTTTCGGCCGAAACCGCGGACCGCGAGTGTCGGTCTTTATCTTTGCGTTTTTTGGTAGACTGGGTAGTCGGAGGATCCGACGGCATAATGTACACAAAATCAGAACTGAAAAACTGTTCTGCAAACTCTGACCGACGCCTAAGCGTTCGTCGGTTGAAAGAGGCACAGGCCGAACAGGCTGCTACGTCGTGGGCTGGGCCTAAACAAGGCAGACAGTAAGAGTGGAAATCTTTATGAGGTATTTGTTTCCCACAGGTTAAACAATTGTTAACTTTGTCTGACATCGGCTGAGGCAAGAAAGAGTCCCCAACGGGGTACTTAGCTTTAGAAGTCTTCAAGTAGTATTCGTAGAAGTAATCCCTGGATCCGACCGACCGGCACTTGCGAACAGCTTCTGCTTCGGGCGCCACGCGGCAAGAAAGACTGAGGAAAATGGCGTCGGCTGATGCTTTTATACCCGAAGTCCAACAGAGATGACGTCGGGTGGAGTGCGACATCAGCCGAAGCCGGACCCGGACTTTGGAATCCGGCCGACTGCAGGGCTGCCTGACGACAGGACAACCCACTTGTTATGACTGCAGATGCATCCATGAAGGACATCATCATCTTCCTCAAAAGCCGGTGCCTGCTCAGCGGCTCCCTACCCATCAAAGGTAGAGACATCCGGAGGTTCCACAGTCAAAGAAGAGTGTTGCGGCATACTGCACTCCGAATGGGTCTAAGTGGGGGGCTGTGAATCCACTGAAGTGGGCATCAGGGGCTGCAAAAGCACCTCACCGAGTACCGGAGAACTGTCGACTAGCTTAACGGAAGTGTCGGCAGCTTTGGACCTGTGTGGTCTGTCTCTGTCTTTATCCTTACGTTTTTTCAGAATATCAGTAGTCGGATGGCTTACCGAAGCCATTTTGGAATACGGAGATCAAGAACGAAAGCATTTAGCGACAATAAGGGCCCAATGATGAATGGTTTGAGTGTTGAACAAGGCACAAAACCGACAGCGAGGTACGTCGTGGTGTGGGCTTAAACAGGTGATGCAGGCAGAATGAAAATCTCCGTATTCCACAGGCAAGACAATTGTTAACTTTTTCTGACATCGGTTAGAGCAAGAAAAAAGGATCCCCAACACGGTACTTGGCTTTAGAAGATTTCAGGATGATTTAATTTGTAAACGAAAACTCAGGTAGGGGACGACCAGCACTCATGCGATCTGCTTCTGGCTCCTCGGCAAGAAAGACTGATGTAATGGTGTCGGCTGCCTGTTTTTATAACCCCAATGACCTGACGTCAGTCCTGGAGCGACAGCATCAGACGCAGAAAATACTAAGTCTCTGGTATTCGGGCCGACTGAGGGCTACTTGCAGGCAGATAACCAAAGTGTGATGACTGCAACAGTGAAACATGAAGAACATCTGGCAATTTAATGCTCCAATAGCAAGAGTAGCAGAGGTGTATACTTTTTTACCCCATCTGTCTAATGCTCAGGAATCCCTATCTGAGGGGGTGGGATTCTTAGCTGAAGTTGCTTTGATTCCTTTAGGTCCTTGAGAGATGACCTCGGGGTCAGCAGTAGTATTTTTGAAAAGAAATTTGCGAAAGTCAGGGACTCTATAGTACCTCGCAGGTTTCCTGGGAGCAGGAGGGAGGGTGTCAGGGGTCAGACTGGATTCCATAAAAACATTACTCAACATCCAGGACAGGAGGAATGGTCAGTGGTCTGTGCTGTGGAAGATCTAAGAATTCCCAGAGTCTCTTTTTTGACCAGGATAGTCCTGACATTCCCATTGGAAATCCTCCCTTAAAGTATGAAAGGCTTCCCCAAAGGAAAATTCCTCAGGTGGAGAGGCTGAAGGGATGGATTCCTCTGCATCAGAATCCTCATAAGCAGAGAGGGGTTGCATATCTTCATATTCAGATGCATCAGAGGCATCAGACTCCTGTTCAGATAAAACTACTGGGGACAAGTCTCTTTTCTTTTGGAAGGGGTAGCCTGGCTTCCTCTGATAAGCATTATAAGGTCTTCTTCCATTTTAAGCATTTGTGACCGAGGGAAGGAAGCAGGAGCTTGGGTCATTTTTTTGGGTGTGGTTCATACCCTGGGCCTAAGAAACTTGGTTGTTTTCGAAAGAAATGAAGATGTGAAAAAAGTCGTCGGTCTGTGTCGATTATCGGTAATGCAAAGTACTCCCCCGGAAGCCGGTGCCTGCTCAGCAGGCTCTGGACCCATCCAAGGCAGAGACATCTGCAGGATCCTTAGTCGAAGGAGGGTCTTGTGGCATATCGGACTCTGAAAGTGTCTTGGTAGCGGCCTGCGAATCCACAGAAGCGGGCATCAGGGGCTGCGAAAGCACCTCACCGAGGACCGGAGAACTGGCGACTAGCTTAATGGAAGCGTCAGCACTTCTGGACCTGTACAGTCAGTCTCTGTCTTTATCCTTGCGTTTTTTTCAGAAGATCAGTTGTCAGATGGCTTACCAAAGCCATATTGGAAGTAGAGAACTGAAAGTGAAAATATCTAGCTACAATAAGGGCCCGACGATGTATAGTTCTGGCGTTGAACAAAGCACAAAAGTGACAGTAGGGGACGTCGTGGTCTGGGCTCAGTGACTCAGTAGGAATGAAAGTCTCAGTGTGGTTATTGCTTTCCACAGGCAAGACAATTGTTAACTTTTTTGACATCGATTAGAGCAAGAAAAAAGGATCCCCAATGGGGTACTTGGCTTTAGAAGACTTCAACTTCAATTCGGAAATGAAAAACTCCAGTAGCGGCTGACCGGCATTCATGCGAACTGCTTCTGCTTTGGGCTCCTCGGCAAGAAAGACTAATGTAATGGCGTCAGCTGCCTGTTTTTATACTACTGACGACCTGACGTCAGTCCTGGAGCAACAGCAACCGACGCAGAAATATTAAGCCTCTGGTATTCGGGCCGACTGAGGGATACCCTGGCATTGTATAACCCAAATCTGATGACTGCAACAGTGAAACACGAAGAACAGCTGGAATTCACTAGGTGCTTAGCAAAAGTGGGATTGACTAAACCCATAGCTGCTTGGTCAGATTTGGAAATGGTGTATACAAATTTAAAAGACAGAGGAACTTTATACATTCCATCTACCTTTTTATGGCCATCTGGCTTACTATCAAGAAAAGTGCAGGCAGTAATAGTCACATTCTCCAAAGCAAATAGAAGAGAAATGGGTGTGGGATCTGGAAAATCCTTCTGTAACAACTCATAGTATTTTCGAAGGGACTGAGAAACCTCAGTATTCTCACACTGAAAACACTGGCACATTCTAGCAATAGTTTCAGAGAAAGAGGATCCCCGACAGGGAAAATCAGAAACGGAGCTCTCCACTGAGTCTAAATAAGAAATCCGAGGAAAACAAAAATGTACCTGTCCCTGCAGCTTCCTGTTCAGTTTCAGAATCCTGAATTTCTGCAAGAAAGGCGGTATCCCTCTTTTTATGAGAAACTACTTTACAAAAGGATCAATGCCCAGAGTTAAACCCTGAGCCAGACCTAGTAAACTACTTCTATTGAAAGAAATTTGAAGAGTAGATACATATCCGTTTCTTTCCGATAGAAAAAATGGGGCCAACCATGTTATTAATGGCAATAGCAGCAGCTTCACCTCGGATGGGTACCACATTCTGATAAGACAGGGAAGCCTTCCCTGTTCCTTCTCCCAGGGATGAAAACAGTGGCTCTCCCTATCCCACAGAAAGGATTCAAACAAACAGGATTCAAACAGCTGCAGAAGATGTGGTTAACCATGGTCCATAGTGGCAGTAGGTGCCACACCAGAGGGATCCAGAGTAAAAGAGGAGTGGTCTGAGGTACTATAAATGGCCACAGCAGTCACCCACCTGTGGCTGATGTAAACTGGTAGCCCTGCTGTGGTGGCAAAGGCCGATTGCTTAAATGTTTCTTTCTTTGGCTGGAAAAGGGACAGACAGTGGGAATGGGGGTTTGTTCCATCATCAAGCCAAAAATGGTGTCACTTTCCTGTGGAAGACAAGCAGCAAATGTCGATAAACACTACCAGTTTACAAAAGTTACTTTTTTGACAGGAAAAAACATTAAAAAGCACTTTGAAACACAATGTTGGTCCCACAAAAGTAAAAAACAATTTCTCAAATATAAAAAGTTTTCAGTTACTTTACACTACTTTTAAACCGGAAAATGAGTGCTCCGTTTATATGTTACAGTTTTGTGACAGTATGTACACTTACCATAAATGTAGATGTTAGAGTGTATTCACTGTTGCAGTCATCACAATTGGGTTATCTGCTTGCAGTAGCCCTCAGTCGGCCTGATTATCAAAGTCATGGGTCGTGCGTTGGTTGCTGTCTCACCTTCCATGATGTCAGGTAGTCAGGGGTATAAAGCATGCAGCAGACGCTATTAGATCAGTTTTTTTTGCCCTAGATGTCAGGTGCCCCATAATGGGAAGCAATTATATACAAAGTTACACCTCCAACAAAAAAGCAAATACACCAAAAAGCTTTAAGCATAGTAAACAAGACTAGAGGTATAGTCAATAGAAGTTAGGGGGCTGGAGGGAGGGTAACTAGGACTGCAGCAGTGAATACACTCAAACATCTACATTTATGGTAAGTGTATACAACTGTACTATTTTCTTCGTGTTGCACTGTTGCAGTAATCACATTTGGGTAGATTCCCAAAGCTAAGGATGGGAGGAGGTAATTAGATAGCATTAGGACCAGCTGTAAGGCCCTGCAAGACTGCAGTGGCAAAGCCAGCTCTGGATGTAGAAAAAATTGGCAAGTGGCAATGCTTGCTGAAGGTATGTACAGAACTCCAGGTAGCAGCTTCTAGGATGTCCCTGGTAGTGACCCCTCTGAGAAAGCTTGTAGAGGTAGATGCAGCCCTGGTTGAATGTGGTCTTTTCCCCTTGTGGGGTAGGTTTTCCATGGTGCTTATAGCAGAAATGAATGCAGTGACCTATCCAATAAGAAATGATTTGCTTTGAAATGGCCTTCCCCTCTGCCCCTGCAGCAAATGCAACCAGCAGTTGTTCAGATTTCTGGAGAGGTTTAGTCCTGTCCAAATAAAATCTAAGTTGTCTGTGCACATCTAAGGAGTGCAGTAGCCGTTCCCCTTTGTTCTGTGGATTAGAAAAGAAGGTTGGCAAATGAATGGACTGATTAAGGGCCACACTGGATACCACCCTGGGCATGAAGGCGGGGATTGGTCCTGCGGGACACCCTGTCCGCATGAAAGATGATGAAAGGCTCCACTGCCATGAAAGCCTGTAATTCAGACACCCTTCTTGCTGATGTGATGGCTAGAAGGAAGGCTGTTTTCCAAGAAAGGAATTTCAACTCTGAATTTGCAGCTGGCTCAAAGGGAGGCAAAGTGAGCTTTTGCAATACAAAGTTAAGGTCCCAGGCTATAGTAAGGGCTCTCCTGGGTGGGCTTAGGTTTTTGGCCCCTCTGAGGAACTGCTTCAGCAGTGGATGAAATAGGGGTGGTTCTGTATTGTAATGAGCTGAAATTGCTGAGGCATGAATTTAGGAGGAAAAGGAAAGGCCCTTGTGAAGCATCTCAGTTAAGTATTGATGATTCTGAGGTAAATTGGACGCTGCTGTGCCCATCCCCTGAGTTTGGATCCAGGAACAGAATCTTTTCCATTTTTCAGCATAGGATTTTCTAGTACTAGGCCTCCTTGCTTCCAGAATGACATCTATCACTTTCTTACTGAGGGATGGTAACGGAGAGATCAGGTAATTAGCCAGGCTGCCAGGTTCAGGGTTTGAAGCTGTGGGAGCAGAATCTGACTCTCCTGTTGGGACAGTAGGGCAGGGGTCTGAGGCAGGTGCCATGCTGCTAGCAGTGACACACTGTGCAAGAGGGGGTACCACTGCTGGCGTGGCAATCAATATTGTCCTTGGTTTGTCCTGTTTGATCTTTAGTAGTACCTTGGAGAGGAGAGACAGCGGGGGAAAGGCATAAACTGATAGGTTTTTCCAGGTTAAGGACAGGGCATCCACTTTCCAAGCTTGTTTGCGGGGAGTCGTTGTGCAGAATTTGTCCAGTTGGTAGTTCTGTGGGGAGGCAAACAGGTCTATCTCTGGGCTCCCCAGTTTGTTTCTCAACATGTTGAATATCTTTGGTTCCAGTTTCCACTTGTGTGGGTCCATGAAATTTCTGCTTAGGTCGTCTGCCAGTTATTTAGCTTTCCTGGCAGGAACTGAGACTGTAGGTGCACTTGATAGCTCAAGGCTGTGTTCCACAGAGCCATGGCTAGTCTGCAGACAGGATATGAGAGAGTTCCTCCCTGCTTGTTTATGTGCCACATAACAGTGGTGTTGTCCATCTTTACCAATAACTGTCCTGGAAGAATGTGGTCCTTGAAGGCTGTCAAGCATTCTGTACAGCTAACATTTCTTTTTGATTGATATGCAGATGCATTTGACTTGGGTTCCATTTGCCCTGAATGCACTACCCTGCCAAGTGATCCCCCCATGCATAGTCTGATGCATCTGTTAGGGTTTGGGCGGCAGGGGTAGAGTGAATGGCAGTCCCTTCTTTTGGTGGCATGCCTCTGCCCACCAACGGAACTATCTGTAGACAAGGTATGATAGGAATTATTGATTCTAGATCCTGAGAATGTTGACACCAGAAGCTTTTTAGATACCACCGTAGTTTCCTCATATGCAGTTTTGCATATGGAATTAGTAGAATGCAGGAGGCCATGAACCCCAGGGCTTGCAGTATTTTCCTTGCAGATAGCTGGGTCTGTGTGGCCAGTAGTTTGAAGTAGGCTGTCAAATGAACTTGTTTCTATGGTGTGAGGTAGGCCATCTGGGAAGTTGTATTCAAGCTTGATCCCAGGAATACAATTTGTTGGCAGTGTATAAGATGGGATTTCTTTTCGTTTATGGTGTACCCCAGAGAAGTTAGCAATTTCTTTACAAATGCCAGTTGATTTAATAGTAGGTCTTGGCTTTCTGCCTGAATTAGACAATCCTCCGGGTATGGGTATATTTGAATATTTCTTTGCCTGCAAAATGCAATGACTGGAGCTAGGCACTTTGTGAATACCCTGGGTGCAGTAGATAAGCCAAAGGGCAGTGCAGAGAACTCAGTGCATGTAGCCTGTTTTGAAGCGTATGTATCTTCTGCAAGATTCCCTTATTGGGATGTGGAGGTAGGCTTCCTTTAAATCCAGTGTTGCCAACGAAGCATCTTTGCCTAGCATAGGAAGCAGCTGTTGAAGAGTTAGCATCTTGAATTTTGGGATTACCAAAAATGTTTTTAGGATAGACAGGTCCTAGATATGACGCCAGGAATGGTCTTTTCTGGGTACCAGAAAAAGTCTTTAGTAGAAACCTTGCCCCCATTCTTTTTCTGGAACAGGTTGAATAGTCCTGATGCTTAAAAGAGAGAACTTGCTTTTGAGCCTCTGCCCACTGACTTGGGGGTAGATCTGGCCAACCATTTGGGGTTGGTAAGGAGTGGAAGTGGAATCTGTGTCCTTGTGAAACTATATTTAAAACCCATTTGTCCTGGGTAATGAGTTCCCAATTTTTTGCCTGCAGGGCAATCTTCCCCCCTAAAGGAACAGTCAGTTGTGCAGGGCTTGGAAGGTTTAAAGTTAAGTAATTGAGACAGTTTACCATAGGGGGAGTCTTACGACTCCCTGCTTTGGAAGTGGGAGCCCCCCACTGCTTAGCCTGTGCGTACCTTGGGACTGAATCCTGGGTGTTCTGCTGGTTCTGGGTTTGGACTGAAGGCCTGGAAGAGGCAGGAAAGGACCAACTTGCAGGAAATATAACAGTTTGCATAGATTTAGCTTTTTCCTCCATTTTTTAAGTACTTCTGCTTTGTTGCCAAAAAGGTGGTCTTGGTTTAAGGGAGCATCCAGCAATTTAGCTTTAACATGATCTGGCAAAGATTGCTCCTTAAGCCAAGCATGCCTTCTAAGTACAGACCCAGTGACAGCAGCCCTGCAAGATGCCCCTAATGAATCAAAACCACATTGCAAAGTATGTTTTCCAACTTGTTCTGCAGAATGCATTAAATCCTGTAAATCTTTATTTTCAGCAGAGTCATGAATCAACATCATTTTCTGTTTAAGCAATCCAATAATATGTTGCTGACACTTTAACATATGAAACTGGCCGTTTAAGGCCCTAATGGCCAAGGTTGCAGAAGTGTATACCTTCTTACCCAATCTATCCAGCGCCCTGGAATCTCTATCAGAGGGGATAGGATTTTTGGCAGTAGTAGCCTTAATGCCCTTGGGTCCCTGTAAAATGGTCTCAGAATCCACAGTAGTATTTTTAAAGAGTAACTTGAGAGTCAGGAACCCTGTAATACCTATCAGGTTTTCTGGGAGCAGGAGGTAAAGAGTCAGGGGCCAGGCTAGATTCTGAGAAGGCATCATCAACAATGTCCAGTACAGGAGGTATTGCTAAAGGCCTGTGATGGGGCAGGAGTAAGAAATCCCTAAGCTTCTTTTTGGAGTTGGAGTAATCCTAGCTTTCCCAGTGGAAATGCTCCCTACGAGTATGCAAGGTTTCACCAAAAGAGAAATCCTCTGGAGGGGAAGCAGACGGAATGGAGTCCAATGCATCAAAATCCTCATAAGTAGATAAGGGTAAATCCTCGTCAGAGGAAACAGAAATTTCAGAGTCCTGATCAGAAGAAAAATCAGTCCTAGGTCTCTTAGAGGGGGGAAAGGGTGGCTTCCCCTGATTAGAGTAATAAGGTCTTCAGCCAATCTTATTTGTTTTTTAGGCATAGGGGCCTGACCATGTGGTCTGAGCATAGGTTTTCTAGGCATGGATCGAGTTTTAGGCCTTGAAGAAGATGGCGACAGTTTAATATGAAAGTCAGTAGGCCTGAATACACCCTCAGAAGTCTGTGCCTGCACAGCGGCTCCGGACCCATCCAAGGTAGAGAGATTTGCAGGTTCCACAGTCAAAGAAGCATGTCGTGTCATACCGGACTCCGAATGAGTCTCAGTAGAGGCCTGCAAATCTGAAGTAGAGGGTATCAGGGGCTGAGAAAGTGCCTCACTGAGTACCGGCGAACTGGCGACTAACTTAGAAGTGTCGTCGGCAGCTTTGGACCTATGCGGTCTGTCTTTATCTTTGCATTTTTTCAGAATATCGGTAGTTGGGTGGCTTACAGAATCCATTTCTGGATAACTGAACAGAGTACCAAAATATTTAGAAGCGTAAATAAACAGATGAATAGTTTGAGGTTTGAATAAGGCACAAAACAGACAGTGAGGGATGTCGTGGTCTGGGCCTAAGCAAGGAATGCAGTACAAATAAAAACCGTTATGAGGTATTTGCTTTCCACAATAAATACAACTTAACTTTTACCGACATCGGTTTAGAGCAAGACAAAGGGTCCCCAACTGGGTACTTAGCTTAGTTGAAGACTTCGGTTCTGAAACTCTAAAACGAAAATTTCAGGAGTCGTCGACCGGCACTTGCAAACTGCTTCTGCTTCGGGCACCGCATGGCAAGAAAGACAGGGGTAATGGCGTCAGCTGCATGCTTTATATCCCTGACTACCTGTCATGGAAGATGAGACAGCAACCTACGCAGGACACAAGACTTTGATAATCAGGCTGACTGAGGGCTACTGCAAGCCAATAACTCAAATGTGATAACTGCAACAGTGAAACACGAAGAACATCACAATACTCCTAGATTTAACATGACTTTACTTAAGAGGAAAGTGATAAAACAGCAACACAAATAAGGAAAATGGAAGTCTCCCCCAAAGGAAAAGTACAGTTGTGTACACTTACCATAAATGTAGATGTTAGAGTGTATTCACTGTTGCAGTCATTACATTTGGGTAATCTGCTGGCAGGTTTTCCTCAGTCGGCCTGAATATCCAAAGTCTTGGGTCCTGCGTCAGTTACGGTCTCCTCTTCCATGATGTCACGTTGTCAGGGGTATAAAACATGCAGCCGATGCCATTTTCTTTAGTTTTTCTTGCCCAGGTGTATGTATGTATGTATATACATATATATATATATATATACATATATGTATATATATATATATATATATATATATATATATATATATATATATATATTAATTACACATGTATCAATATAAACTTAACCTTCATCAACAAGCAAATACACAACATAGATTGTAGAAGATAGAGAAGGAAAGATAAACTCCAGAATGAGAGGGGGATGAAACATCTACATTTATGGTAAGTGTACACAACTGTACTATGTTCTTCATGTTTCACTGTTGCAGTCATTACATTTGGGTATAATCCCAAAGCTATGGTTGGGAGGCTGGAGCTAAACAACATTAGGAGCGGCTATTAGGCCCTGCAGAACTGCAGTAGCAAAGCCTGCCCTGGATTTAGAGTAGAGAGGCAAATTATAATGCTTTGTAAAGGTGTGAACAGAACTCCAAGTAGCAGCCTCTAGAATGTCTTTGGTTGGTACTCCCGCTGAGAAAGGCTGCTGAAGTAGCGGCAGCTCTGGTGGAATGAGACCTAATGCCCTTGGGCACAGGTTTACCATGGTGTAAAAGAGCAGAAACGGATGCAGTGGCTTATCCACTTTGAAATTGTTTGCTTTGAAATAGCCTTGCCTTCTGATACTGTAGCATATGCCACTAGGAATTGCTCAGTTTTTTTTTAGAGTTTTAGTCCTGCTCAAGTAGAATCTTAGCTGTCTGTGCATGTCCAAGGAATGCAGAATTCTCTCCCCCTTGTTCTGCGGATTTGGATAAAAAGTTGGCAGATTAATTGTTTGAGAGCCACACACGAGACCACCTTAGGCATAAAAGTAGGATTTGTCCTCAGAGACACCCCGTCTGGGTAAAATATGATAAAAGGCTCAACAGCCATGAGGGCCTGTAGCTCTGAAACTCTTCTTGCTGAAGTAACTGCTAGTAGAAGAGCTGTTTTCCATGATAAGAACTTTATATCAGCGGTAGCAGCTGGTTCAAATGGAGGCAGAGTGAGCTTTTCCAACACATAATTGAGGTCCCATGCAGACAATGGTGATCTTCTAGGAGGCCTTAAATGTTTGGCTCCCCTAAGATACTGCTTTAGTAAAGGATGAGAAAAGATAGGTGGCTCTGTATTGTAATGAACCGAAATGGCAAAGGCATGAACTTTAATTGATGAGAAAGATAGGCCTTTGTCAAGCATATCAGTTAAGTATTGCAATATCTGAGGAATATTTGGTTCTGCTGTATCAGTTCCTTGTGCTTGATTCCAAACACACAATCTCTTCCATTTGTCAGCAAAAGATTTTCTAGTACTAGGCCTTATGGCTTCCAAAATGACATCCATCACAGCTTTACTGAGAGGTGTTGTTTGTATGACTACATGATTAGCCATGCTGCCAGGTTCAGAGTCTGTAGCTGGTTGTGCAGGATCTGATTGTTTTGCTGGGACAGTAGTTGTGGTGTTTGAGGCAAGGTCCAAGCTGGGTATTGAGCCAAGTTCCTTAGGATTGGGTACTAGTACTGGCGGGGCCAGTCCGGGGCAATTAATATCATCTTTAGCTTCTCTTGTCTGACTTTTAGGAGGACCTTGGGGAGAAGAGGCAGAGGAGGAAAGGTGTAAACTGATAGGTTTTTCCAACTGAAGGATAGGGCATCCACTTTCCATGCTTATCTGTGATAAGTCCTTGTGCAGAATCTTTTCAATTGATAATTGTGAGGAGAGGCAAATAGATCTATTTTCTGGGCTTCCCCATTTCTCTGTTATCATGCTGAAGACTTGTGGATTTAGTTTCCACTCGTGAGGATCCATAAGGTTTCTGCTTAAATCGTCTGCCAGAGTATTTTGTTTTCCTGGCAGGAATTGAGCTTGAAGATGTATTTGGTAGGTCAAAGCTGTGTCCCACAGTGCCATGGCTAATCTGCAAAGGGGGTATGAGCGTGTGCCCTCTTGCTTGTTTATACACCACATGACTGTGGTGGTGTCCGTCTATCAGCAGTTGTCCTGGATGAAGTAAGTCCTTGAAGGCTGTTAGGGCATTTTGAGCAGCTAGCATCTCTTTCTGGTTGATATGTAAATGCATTTGCTTTGGTGTCCATATGCCCTGAATGCATCTTCCTGCCATGTGGGCCCCCCAGGCATAATCTGATGCGTCTGTTAAGATTTGGCTGGCAGGGGGTAGAGTGAAGGGCCGTTCCATGTTTTGGTGACATGCCCTTACCCACAATAGAAACTCCAGTTGCAGGCAGGGAATGTGAAGAATCATTGTTTTCAGACTGAGAATGTTGACTCCATAAACTTTTTGGGTACCACTGAAGTTTCCTCATATGCAGTCTTGCATATGGAATCAGTAGGATGCATGATGCCATGAAGCCCAGAGCCTGCAGAATTTGTCTTGCAGAAGACTGTGTTTTTGTTGCTATCAGTTTGAAGTAAGTAGTCAGTTGTCTTTGCTTGCCTGGCATGAGGTAAGCCATCTGGACAGTTGTATTCAAGCTTGCACCCAGGAATGTTATCTTTTGAGAGGGTACCAGTTGTGATTTCTTTTCGTTTGTGTACCATAGGCATGTTAGAAGCCTTTTCACAAACGCCAGTTGTCGAAGAGTGTCCTTGTTCTCTGCTTAAATGAGACAGTCTAAGTAAGGATATATTTGTATATTTGTCTGCAAAATGCAATTACTGGTGCCATGCACTTTGTAAAGACCCTGGGTGCAGTAGATGCACTTTGTAAAGACCCTGGGTGCAGTAGATAAGCCAAAGGGCAGTGCAGAGAATTGGTAATGCATTAAGCCAGCCTTGAATCTGAGGTATCTTCTGCACAATTGTCTTATTGGGACATGAAGGTATGCCTCTTTTAGGTCTAAAGTCACCAGCCAGACATCCTTGCCCAGCATGGGCAGAAGCTGCTGCAAAGTCAGCATTTTGAATTTTGGAATGTCCAGGGATGTGTTCAAAATCGATAAATCCAGTATTGGCCGCCAGGCCTTGTCTTTTCTGGGTACCAAGAACAGTCTTGAGTAAAAACCTTGTCCTTTTTCCTGTTCTGGTACTATCTCTGAAAGGCTCCCATATCCATGAGGGACGTAACCTGTTTCTGTGCCTCTGCCCAATGACTTTTTGGCAGATCTGGCCAACCATTTGCCACTGGCAGAGTGTGGAAATAAAATCTGTATCCCTGTGATACGATGTTTAGTACCCACTTGTCCTGGGTTATTAACTGCCAATTTTGAGCAAAAATTGCTAATTTCCCCCCTATGGGTGCTGCCAGAAGATAAGTGCTTGGAGTAAGCAGAGGGAAGTCATGCGGATTGCTTCTTGTAGGTTTGCGCTTCATCTCCTCCAGATCTAGAGGTGGAAGCGCCCCCATTGCTTTGACCTGTATGAATCCTGCGCCTGGTATCTGGAACCCTTAGAACGTCTGGATTTGCCCGTTTGAGCTCTGACACAGGAAAGGACTAATTTTTAGTAGGCCAGTGTCTACTGAATCTTGGTGGTTGCACTTGTAAGAAGTCTTTAACAGTTTGCATAGACTTAGCTTTGTCTTCCATTTTCTTTAAAACCTCTTCTGCCTTAATACCAAACAGTGAATCATGCCGTAAAGGTGCATCTAGCAGTTTAGCTTTAACATGATCAGGGAAATTTTGTTCCTTTAACCAGGCATGCCTCAATCACAGATCCAGTAACTGCGGTCCTGCAGGAGGCCTCTAAGGAAACAAAACCACATTGCAAAGTATGCTTTCCCACTTGTTCAGCTGCATGCAATAATTCCTGCATTTCTTTATTTTCTGTACATTCTAAAATCAACATAATTTTCTGTTTCAGCAATCCCATAACATGTTGTTGGTACTTAAGCATATGAAACTGACAATTTAAGGCCCTGCTTGCTAAGGTTGCAGATGTATAAACCTTTTCCCACCATCTGTCCAGTGCCCTTGAATCTCTGTCGGGGGGGTAGGATTTTTTGTTGTTGAGGCCTTAACTCCCTTTGGACCCTGTGAAATAGTTTCAGGATCAGCAGCAGGTGTTTCTAAATAAAAATTTATGAGTCAGGGACCCTGTAACATCTATCAAGCTTACTGGGAGCCAGAGGGTAAGGAGTCAGGGGTCAAGCTTGACTCTTAAAACATCATCCACAATGTCTAGGACAGGGGGAATGGCTAAAGGCCTGTGCTGAGGGAGAAGGAAATCCCTGAGCCTCTTTTTTGATTCTGAGAAGTCTTGACTCTCCCCAGTGAAAATGCTCCATCAAAGTATGCAATGTTTCTCCAAATGAATAATCCTCAGGAGGAGATGCAGATGGAATAGACTCCTCAGCATCAGAATCCTCATAGGGAGGAATAGATAATTCCTTATCAGAAGAAATAGAAACCTGATCTGAAGATTCAGTCAGTGTCTTGCCTAGGCCTCTTATCTGGAGGGGGATGGGTACCCCTGATCAAGGTTATAAGGTCTTCAGCCATTTTGATCATCTGTTTTTTAGGCATAAAGGCCTGTGCACGTGGCTCATGCGTCTTTTTTTTAGTTTTAGAAGTTGCTTTTGTCTTTAGTTTTGCAGCAGTCATCGGTTTGATATACAAATGCTGAGGTCTGAATACACCCTCAGAAGCCGGTGCCTGCTCAGTGGCTCCGAACCCATCCGAGGGAGATGCATCCATCGGTCCAATACCTTGAGTATCTTGCGGCATGCCGGACTCCACATGGGTGTCGGTAGCGGCCTGTGACTCGAAGGTAGCGGGTATCAGGGGCTGCAAAAGCACCTCACTGCGCCTGGCTTAGTAGAAGCTTCGTTGTCGGTTTTGGATCTCGACTGCCTTTCTCTGTTCTTTTCTGTGTTTTTTATGTACTCCGGTAGTCGGATTGCTATCCGACAACATTTCTGGATAGTTAAATCCGTTTCCAATATACTTTGATGCAAAAATATACCGACGCTTAATTGGTATTGGTTAAATCTAGCACAAAACCCGACAGCCAGGCATGCTGTGATCAGGGCCTAGGCAAGGAATACAGTATAAATGGAAATCCTTGAGGTATTTGCTTCCCATAAGTAATACAATTAACTTTTTCTGACATAGTAAAAAGCAAGAAAAAAGTTTCCCCAACGGGGTACTTAGCTTTAGTGAAGACCACGGTTCTGAAACTGAAACACGAATATTTCAGTAGTCGACCGACCGGCACTTGCAAAATGCTTCTGTTTCGGGCGCCGCGCGGAAAGAAAGAAAGGAAAGAAAATGGCGTTGGCTGCATGTTTTATACCCCTGATGACCTGACGTCATGGAAGAGATGACAGCAACTGACGCAGGACCGAAGACTTTGGAATTCAGGCCGACTGAGGGCAACCTGCCAGCAGATTACCCAAATGTAATGACTGCAACAGTGAAACACGAAGAACATCTTATCTGCACAGCAAAGGAACAGCACAAGCCAACTGATCTTCAAAAGCCTCAAAGAAGTGTGCTCTTTGACATACAGTAAAGTTCTGAAGGGCTTTATGCGCAAACTTGTCTTAGGTCAATTCAAGCTGCTTGACAGTTTGGGACTGTACAAGGTGCCCTGAAGAGAGGGAAAGCAATCATCAATATGATGAACATCTGGAAGCTACTGTTTATGGATATGGATAGCAAGACAAAAGCAGTGAAATTGTTTTAGTACCTTTAATTTTATACACTGGTAAGGCATATTTTTATTAACCACTGTAGAAGTTGTGGACAATAATAAAGAGCCGAAGGAATTTATCTGGGAGGGAGAGGACAAGAGTTATGTGACATAAGCATCTTTCCAAAAGGGCAAGGTGAACTAAGATTACCTGATTTTAATGGATATCTTTCAGCTACACAGTTACGGCTCATACATATGATACAGGCAGAAGGTTATAATTCAAAATGGAAAGAGATGATGATAAAGAAGGGGGGGATTCAAGAAATAAAGAGTGGGATTTTGGATGCTGATCCTTAAGGAAAATAATACCAACCATATAGAATATTACATTCAAAAAGCAGCAAAAAGTATTTTAATAACTAAGCCAACACAAGAATGGAGAAAGAAGATGTTGCCAATATGGATGACTGCAAGTGGGGATTCGGAAAATAGGCAAGAGGGGATTGGAATTTACTGGAAAAACTGTCAAAGGAACCAACGTATTGGCAGCAAATAACTAGACAGGGAAAGGTAAAAGAGTGGCATGAAGCCAAGATGCTGTTTGGACTGCAGGCTAAACCACCTTCCCTACTGGGGATTGATGTCAGAGTAGAGGATAGAGGAACCTAAAATGAAAGACCTCCTCTGGTAGGGTTTTTAGTCAAATCTAGAACAGAAGATGCTATTAAAGAAGGGATAATTAGTGCATATAAAATATTTCAAGATTAGAATCAGAGGAGTTTAGAAAAGATTGGAAAGTGGGACAGGAAAATTTACGAGAGAATAATGGCAGGGAATATGTATGGCTCCCAAGTACTTAACAGTCCAGAATACTTAGGATCTTTGCTTGCATGGGTACTTTATACCACAGTCTCTTCAAAGAATTTTTCCTCTGGTAGACAACAAATGTTGAAAGTGTGATGGGGAAGAAAGAGGTAACTGGGAATGTGTTTTATGAGTGTAATAAACTGGCAGATTTTAAAAATTCCCTACAGAATGTCAGAATTACTGGGTGAGCAAATAACCATCTAAGGATATATATATATATTTTTTTAACTTGAAGACAGAAGGTGAATTGCCTACACATAGTAAGGCTTATTATATTTAATTATGCCGACTGCCAAAAATGCAATTACTAGAAAATGGAAATCAAAGTCTTCTATTTGAAGTACTGAATATTATAAAAGAAATAAAAGAACTGGAAGAGGAATATATAGAAAAGGGAAGGAAAAGCACTCCTGCTGCTACTGCAGATGAGCTCGCTCATAAAAGATCAATACAGTTCACCTCTTCAGACACTTACCATAAATGTAGATGTTCAAGTGTATTCACTGCTACAGTCATCACATTTGGGTTATCCCTACCAGGGTAGCCCTCGGCCGGCCCAAATACCAGAGACTTAGTATTTCTGCGTCGGTTGCTACCACTCCAGGACTAACATCAGGTCGTCAGTAGTACAAAGTAAGGCAGCCAACGTCATTACATCAGTTTTTCTTGCCCTAACCTGTCAGGAGCCCCCAAAGTAGGAGGCCAGGTTCTGGTGGAAGACCAAAACCAGTGGAAAATAAATACCAATATGTCCCTTGTAAGGAAAGGAGAACAACAAGGAAGAATGGTAATAAAAGGAGAAAGAGAAAAAAAGGGGGATGGAGGGAGGGAAACCAGGACTGCTACAGTGAGTACACTCTAACATCTACATTTATGATAAGTGTACACAACTGTACTATGTTCTTCATGTTTCACTGTTGCAGACATCACATTTGGGTAGATTCCCAAAGCTGAGGAAATAGGCAGTCAAGGAAAAGTACAGTTGTGTACACTTACCATAAATGTAGATGTTCGAGTGTATTCACTGTTCCAGTCAACACATTTTGGTTATCCCTGTCAGGGTAGCACTTGGCCAGCCCGAATACCAGAGGCGTAGCATTTCTGCGTCGGTTGCTGTTGCTTCAGGACTGACGTCAGGTCGTCAGTAGTATAAAGTAAGACAGCCAACGCCATTACATCAGTTTTTCTTGCCCTGTCAGAATCCCCCAAGTGGGAGCCAGGATATGGTGGAAGAACCCCACCAGTAGAAATTAAATACCCAAAAGTTCCTTGTAAGGAGAGAGAGAGAGAGAGAGAGAGAGAAAAGGGGGATGGAGGGAGGGAAAGCAGGACTGCAACAGTGACTACACTTGAACATCTACATTTATGTAGAGTGTACACAATTGTACTATGTTCTTCATGTTTCACTGCTGCAGTCATCACACTTGGGTTGATTCCCAAAGCTAAGGAAAAGGGTAGAGGCAGTCAAGAAGAGTTGAGACTGGCTAGTATGCCCTGCAGGAATGCTGTTGCAAAACCCACCCTGGATTTGGAGAAGATAGGCAGGTGGCAATGCTTGGTGAAGGTGTGTACAGAACTCCAGTTAGCAGCTTTCAGAACATCTCTGGTAGGGTTTCCCCTGAGGAAAGCTGTAGAGCTAGAAATTGCCCTAGTGGAATGTATTCTGACCCCCTGAGGGGCTGGTTTCCCATAGTGTTTGCAGCAGAAATGGATACAGTGTGCTATCCATTTAGAAATTGTTTGTTTTGAAATGGCCTTGCCCTCTGCCCCTGGTACAAAACTGACCAGCAACTGGTCAGATTTCCTGAAGGGGTTAGTCCTATTAAGGTAGAATCTGAGCAGTCTGTGCACGTCCAAGGAGTGCAGGATCCTTTCCCCTTTATTTTGAGGATTAGGAAAGAAGGTTGGCAAATTGATGGATTTGTTAAGAGCCACACTGAACACCACTTTAGGCATAAAGGAGGGGTTAGTCCTCAGGAAGACCCTGTCAGCATGAAAAATAATGAAGGGTTCCACAGACCCAAGTGCTTGTAGCTCAGACACTCTTCTAGCTAAGTGATGGCCAGAAGCAAGGCTGTTTTCCAAGAGAGGAATTTTAATTCTGCTGATGCAGCAGGCTCAAATGGGGGGTAGCATAAGCTTTTCCAGTACAAAGTTAAGGTCCCAAGCAGGGGTGGGTGCTCTCCTTGGTGGCATTAAGTTGTTTGCCCCTCTCAGGAACTGGTTGGTGAGAGGGTGAGAGAAGAGAGGTGGTGCAGTGTTGTAATGAGCTGAGATGGCAGAGGCATGGATCTTAATGGAGAAGGATAGGCCTCTGTGGAGTTGATCTGCTAGGTAATCCAGGATTAGAGGTAAGGTGAGCAGTGCTGTGTCCTCTTCCTTTACACTGAATCCAGGAACAATACCTTTTCCACTTAGCAGCATATGATTTTCTTGTGCGGGGTCTTCTGGCTTCAAGAATGACATCCAGCACATGCTTGTTTAGGCTGGTCACTGGGGGAGAATTTAAGGAATAAGCCAGGCTGCAAGATTCAGGGTTTGCAATTGCAGATGCAGGATCTGTTCCTCCTGCTGAGTGAGGAAGGTTGGGATCTGGGATAGGTGCCAGGGTGACACCGGTGACAGGCTGCGCAGTAGTGGGTACCAGTGCTGGTGTGGCCAGTCCGGGGCAATTAGGATCACCCTTAGCCTGTCCTGTCTTATCTTGAGTAATATTTTTGTGAGAAGAGGCAGAGGGGGAAATGCATAGATTGAGAGGTTTACCCACTGGAAGGATAGGGCATCCACTTTCCAGGCCCTGCTGTGAGGTGTCCTGATGCAGAATTTGCTGATCTGGTGATTGAAGGGGGAGGCAAAAAGGTCCACCTCTGGGGTCCCCCATTTCTGGGTTAGAAGGCTGAAGGTGCTGGGGTCTAATTGCCACTTGTGTGGGTCTAGGAGATTTCTGCTTAAGTCGTCTGCCAGGGAGTTTTGTTTGCCTGGCAGGAATTGAGCTTGTAGATGAATATGCCTGTCCAAGGTTGTGTTCCAGAGGGCCATGGCTAGCCGCAGAGTGGGTATGAATGTGATTCCCCCCCCCCCCCCCCTGCTTGTTGATGTACCACATAACTGTGGTGTTGTCTGTTTTTATTAGCAGGGGTTCTGGTGAGAGTAGGGATCTGAAAGCTGGCAGTGCATGCTGAACAGCTTGCATATCTTTTTGTTTGATGTGCAGATGAATTTGACTTGGGCTCTGGTGGCTCTGAATGCACTTGTCCAGATGTACCTCCCAGGCATAGTCTGATGGGGTTGGGGTTGAGTAAAGGGAAGTCCCTTGTTGTGGTTGCATGCTACTGCCCACCAAAGAAACTCTGTCCTTAGACAAGGTAAGATAGGTATGACTGTTTCCAGGTCCTGAGAATGTTGGCACCAAAGTACCAGTTTCCTCATATGCAGTCTGGCATACGAAATTAGTAGAATGCAAGAGGCCATGAACCCTAGGGCCTGCAGGATTTTCCTTGTGGATAGCTGGGTTCTGGTGGCCATCTGAGTGAAGTAGTCTGTCAGATAGGCTTGTTTTTCTGGAGTAAGGAATGCCATCTGGGATGCTGAGTCCAAGCTTGCTCCCAGGAATACAATCTTTTGACTGGGGACTAGTTTTGATTTCTTTTCGTTGATAGTGTACCCCAGGGAGGTTTAGAGGATTCTTTACAAATGTCAGGTGATGCAACAGTTTTTCCTGTCTGCCTGAATCAGGCAATCGTCCAAGTACGGGTAAATCTGAATCTTTCTCTGTCTGCAATAGGCAATGGCTGGAGCTAGACATTTTGTGAATACTCTGGGAGCAGTGGATAAGCCAAAGGGAAGTGCAGAGAACTGATAATGCATAGATCCTGCCCTGAAACGTAGGTATTTCCTGCATGAGTCCCTGATAGGGATGTGCAAATAGGCTTCCTTTACGTCGAGGGTGGCTAACCAGGCATCTTTGGACAGCATAGGAATAAGCTGCTGAAGGGTGAACAATTTGAATTTTGGTACCACCAGGAAAGTGTTTAGAATGGAAAGATCTAGGATTGGGTGCCAAGTGCCCTCTTTTCTGGGTACCAGGAAAGGTCTGGAAGAAAACTCTTGACCTACCTGTTCTGCAGGAACAGGCTGAATTGCCCCTATGGAGAGCAGGGATTGAATGTGGTTTTGTGCCTCTATCCACTGGTTTGGTGGAAGGTCTGGGACCCTTTTGGGGTTGGCAGTGAGTGGAAGTAAAATTTGCACCCCTGGGATACAATGCTGAGGACCCATCGGCCTTTGGCGATGGAGGTCCAGTTTTTTGCATGATGGGCAAGTCTTCCTCCTAGGGGTACGAGCAGTTGGGCAGAGGTGAGGAGTGGAGTTGAGAAGTCATTGTGAATTCTTTCCATAAGGGGGTGGCTTAGCACTCCCTGTTTTAGAAGTGGAGGCACTCCATTGCTTAGATCTCTGCATAGCCTGAGACTGCAATCTGGGGGTCTGATTCCCCTGGGTCTAGTTTGAGAAGGCCTTGAGGGGGCTGGAAAGGACCAATGTTTTGAGGGGTAATGCGTACTGAATCTAGGAGGCTGCACTTGCAAAAATTCTTTGACTGTCTGCATAGACTTAGCTTTTTCTTCCATCTTTTTTAGAACCTCTTCTGTTCTGGTGCCAAACAGATTTTCCTTGTTCAAAGGAGCCATCTAGTAATTTTGATTTGACATGATCTAGCAAGGTCTGCTCCTCAAGTCAAGCATGCCTTCTCAGTACTGAACCAGTGACTGCTGCCCTGTAAGATGCTTCTACGGCGTCAAAGCCGCATTGCAAAGTATGCTTGCTGACTTGGCTTGAAGAATGCATAAGCTCTTGTAATTCTTTATTTTCTGCGCAATCTGTACAAGTAGATAATTTTTGTTTAATAAGTTCCATAATAATGTTGCTGGTAGTTCAGCATGTGAAACTGGCAATTCAATGCCCAATGGTGAGAGTTACAGAGGTGTATACTTTTTTACCCCATCTGTCTAAAGCTCGGGAATCCCTGTCCGAAGGAGTGGGATTCTTGGCTGTAGTTGCATTTATACCTTTAGGCCCCTGGGAAATGACTTCTGGGTAAGCAATAGGATTTTTGAAAATAAATTTGTGAGAGTCAGGGACTCTGTAGTACCCGTTTGGTTTCCTTGGAGCAGGGGGTAAAGTATCAGGAATTAGACTGGATTCCATAAAGGCATCATCCACAACATCCAGTACTGGAGGGATTGCTAAAGGTCTATGTTGTGGCAAATGTAAAAATTCTGAGAGTCTCTTTTTGGATTGAGGATAATCCTGGCATTCCCAGTGGAAATGCTCTCTTAAAGTACGTAGGGTTTCACCAAAAGAAAAATCCTCTGGAGGGGAAGCAGAGGGAATGGATTCCTCTGCATCTGAATCCTCATAAGCAGATAAAGGCGTGTCTTCATATTCAGAAACCTCAGAGTCATCAGACTCTTGGTCTGTTACAGCTGTTGGGAACAGGTCTCTTTCTCTTAGCAGGGGAAGGCTGTCTTCCCCTAATCAGCATAATCAGGTCTTCTGACATTTTAAGCATCTGATGTTGTGGAAAGGTAGCAGGTGCTTGAGTTTGGGTCATCAGTTTTTTACGCACAACTCGTATTCCTGGCCTTAGAAACTCAGTTAGTTTTTGACAGAACTGAAGACGCGAAAGAAGTCGTTGATTTGTGTCTGATATCTGTAATGAGAAGAACTTCCTCGGAAGCCAGTCCCTGCACAGCGGCTCCGGACCCATCCAAGGTAGAGACATCTGCAGGTTCCATAGTCAAAGAAGAGTCTTGCAGCATACCGGACTCCGAACGGGTCTCGGTAGCAGCCTGTGAATCCATCAAAGTGGGCACCAGGGGCTGCAAAAGCACCTCACTGAGCACTGGCGAACTGTCGACTAGCTTAACGGAAGCATCGTTAGCAGTTTTGTCTTTATCCTTACTTTTTTTCGGAAGATTGGTAGTCGGATGGCTTACAGAAGCCATTATGGAATACGGAGATAGAGAGTGAAAATATTTAGTGACAATAAGGGCCCAACAATGAATAGTTCAGGCGTTGAACAAAGCACAAAACCAACAGGGAGGTACGTCATTGTCTGGGCCTAAACAGGTGATGCAATAATAATGGAAATCTCGGTGTGGTATTTGCTTTCCACAGGCGAGACAATTGTTAACTTTTTCTGACATCGGTTAAAGCAAGAAAAAAGGATGCCCAACAGGGTACTTAGCTTTAGAATTCTTCAGGATGATCAATTCGGAAATGAAAACTCAGGTAGCGGCCGACCGGCACTCGTGTGAACTGCTTCGGCTTCGGGCTCCTCGGCAAGAAAGACTGATGTAATGGTGTCGGCTGCCTGTATATAGTCCTGAAGTTACAGCAACCGACGCAGAAATACAAAGTCTCTGGTATTCAGGCCGACTGAGGGCTACCTGCAGGCAGATAACTCAAGTGTGATGACTGCAACAGTGAAACAAGAAGAAAATCTGACAATTCAGTGCTCTGACAGCAAGAGTAGCAGAGGTGTATACTTTTTTACCCCATCTGTCTTGTGTTCGGGAATCCCTATCTGAGGGGATGGGATTCTTAGAAGAAGTTGCTTTAATTCCTTTAGGCTCTTGAGAAAACCTCATGGTCAGCAGTAGGATTTTTGAAAAGAAACTTGTGCAAGTCAGGGACTCTAATACCCGTCGGGTTTCCTGGAAGGAGGAGGGAGGGTGTCAGGAGTCAAACTGGATTCCATGAAAACATCATCCACAACATTCAGGACAAGAGGAATGGCCAAGTGTCTGTGCTATGGAAGATCTAAGAATTCCCCGAGTCTCTTTTTAGACTGAGGGTAGTCCTGACATTCCTACTGGAAATGCTCCCCTGAAGTATGAACGGTTCCCAAAAGGAAAAGTCCTTGGGTGGAGAGGCTGAAGGAATGGATTCCTCTGCTTCAGAATCCTCATAAGCAGAGAGGGGTTGCATGTCTTGATATTCAGATGCATCAAAGTCATCAGACTCCTGTTCAGATAAAACTACTGGGGACAGATCTCTCTCTTTCAGAAGGAGTAGCTTGGCTTCTCCTGATAAGCATTATAAGGTCTTCTGCCATTTTAAGCATTTGAGACTGAGGCAAGGAAGCGGATGCCTGAGATTGGGTTGTTGGTTTCTTGGGCGTGGTTCGTACCCTGGGCCTTAGAAACTCGGTAGTTTTCAAAAGAACGGTAGACACGAAAGTCGTCGGTTTGTGTCGAGAATCAGATGTGTGAAGTACTTCCTCAGAAACCGGAACCTGCTAAGCAGCTCCGGACCCATTCAAGGTAGAGAGAACCGCAGGAGCCTTAGTCGAAGAAGAATTTTGCTGCATACCTGACTACGAAAGGGTCTTGGTAGCGGCCTGCGAAACCAGAGAAAACTGATGACAAGCTTAACGGAAGCGTCATTGGTAGGTTTGGACCTGTGCGGTCTTGTCTCCGTCTTTATCCTTATGTATTTTCGGAAGATCTGCTGTCGGAGGGCTTACCGAAGCCATATCGGAATTAGAGGACTGTGAGCGAAAATATCTAGCTACAATAAGGGCCCGAGGATGTATAATTCTGGTGTTGAACAAAGCACAAATGAGACAGCAAGGGACTTCGTGGTCTGGGCCTAAGCAAGTGACGTAGTAAGAATGAAAGCCTTGGTGTGGGGTATTTGCTTTCCACAGGCAAGACAATTGTTAACTTTTTCTGACATCGGTTAGAGCAAGAAAAAAAGGATCCCCACTGGGGTATTTAGCTTTAGAAGACTTCAGCTTCTATTCGGAAGATGAAAGTCAGGTAGCAGCCAACTTGCACTTGTGCGAACTGCTTCTGCTTCGGGCTCCTCGGTAAGAAAGACTGATATAATGGTGTCTGCTGCCTTACTTTATACTACTGACGTCAGTCCTGAAGCAAAAGCAACAGACGCAGAAATACTACGCCTCTGGTATTTGGGCCGGCCGAGGGCTACCCTGGCAGGGATAACCCAAATGTGATGACTGCAACAGTGAAACACGAAGAACATCTAGGGGCTGGCTAGGATGCCTTGCAAGACTGCAGAGGCAAACCCTACCCTGAATTTGGAGAAGAGAGGCAGGTGGTAATGCTTGTTAAAAGTGTGAACAATGTCCAGGTGGCAGCATCCAGATGCCCCTGGTGGGGACTCCTCTGAGGAAAGCTGCAGAGGTGGAGGCTGCTCTGGTGGAGTGTGTCCCGACCCCCTTGGGGGGAGACTTTCCATCCTGTCTGCAGCAGAAATGGATGCAGTGTGCTATCTATTTTGAAATTGTTTGCTTGAAGATGGCTTTGCCTTCTGCCCCTGTAGCAAAGCTAACCGGCAATTGATCAGACTTTCTGAAGGATTTAGTCCTACCCAGATAAAATCTAAGCAGTTTGTGCACATCTAGAGAGTGAAGAATCTTTTCCCCCTTGTTCTGGGGATTAGAACAGAAGGTGGGAAAATGAATGGATTGGTTGATAGCCACAATCCACCTTGAGCAGGGAGGATGGTTTAGGTCTGAGGGATATCCTGTCTGCATGGAAGATGAAGGGTTCCACAACCATGAGTGCTTGCAGCACAGACTCTTCTGGCTGAAGTGATGGCCAGAAGGAATGCTGTCTTCCAGGAGAGAACATTGAGCTCTGCAGAAGAAGATGGTTTGAAAGGGGCAAGGTGAGCTTTCCCAATACAGAATTAAGGTCCCAAACTGGTGTTGGTGTCCTTCTTGGGGGCCACAAGTTGCTAACCCCTCTGAGGAACTGTATGATCAAAGGGTATGAGAAAAGGGGCTGCTTAGTGGGAAAATAAGCAGAAATAGCAGAGGCATTAATTTTTATAGAGGAGAAAGAGACCACTGTGTAGTACATCAGCCAAGTAATCCAGGATGAGAGGGATGGAGGGCTGTGCCGTATTGACTCCCTTAGCCTGAATCCAGGTTCAGAAACTTTTCAATTTAAGTGTATAAGACTTTCTGGTGCTAGGACGTCTGGCCTCATAGATAACATCCAGAACCTGTTTACTGAGGATGGCAGACTGGCTGACCCAGGAGAAAGACAGGGCATCCACTTTCCAAGCCATGCAGTGATGCTCCCTGGTGCAGAATTTGTTGAGTTGATGGTTGGTGTGGGAGGCAAAGAGGTCGACCTTCGGGGTTCCCCATTTCTGAGTTATTAGGGTGAAGATGCTTCTGTTGAGATGCCATTCGTGTGGGTCCAGAAGGTTTTTGCTTAATTGGTCTGCCAGAGAGTTGAGAGAGCCTGGTAGGAATTGTGCTAACAGGTGTAGTTGCATAGAAGAGGCTGTGAGCCAAAGGGTCATGGCCAGCTTGCATAGAGTGTAGGAGTGAGCCCCTCCCTGCTTGTTGATGTACCACATAACAGTGGTGTTGTCTGTTTTGATCAGGAGAACCCCTGGAGAGAGAAAGGATTTGAACTCTATCAAGGCGTGCTGCACAGCCATCATCTCTTTTTGATTGATGTGCAGAGGGATTTGCTGTGGGCTCCATTGGCCCTGTACGCACCTGCCATCCAGGTGTGTACCCAAAGTGTAGTCTGATGCGTCTGCGGTGAGGGGAGAAGGGCAGTCCCTTGTTGTGGGAGCATGCTGATGCCCACCAAAGAAATTCCTTTCTGAGGCAAGTAATTATAGGTAGAAGAGTTTCCAGGTCTTGACAGTGTTGACACCAGAGGCTCTTTAGGTACCAATGAAGTATCCTCGTATGCAGTCTAGCATATGGAATGAGTAGTATGCAAGATGCCATGAACCCCAGAGCTTGCAGGACCTTCCTTGCAGATAGCTGGGGCCTGGTGGCTAGTTGAGAGAAGTAGGATGTCAGGTAAATTTGTTTCTCTGGTGTAGGATATGCCATCTGGGATGCTGTGTCCAAACTTGCTCCCAGGAAGATTATCCTTTGGGTGGGCACCTGTTTGGCTTTCTTTTCATTGATTTTGTACCCTAGGGAGGTTAGTAGGGTCCTTACAAAGGCTATGTACTTGAGCAGCTTTTCCTAGCTGTCTGCCTGAATAAGGCAGTCATCTTAAGTATTGGTAAATTTGAATATTTCTTTGTCTGCAAAAGGCAATGGCCGGAGCCAGACATTTTGTGAAAACTCTGGGAGCAGTAGATAAGCCAAAAGGAAGTGCAGAGAACTGAAATTATTGAGATCATACCCTGAAACAGAGATTTCCTGCATGATTCCCTGATAGGAATGTGGAGGTAGGCCTCTTTTAGATCTCGGGCGGCTAGCCAAGTGTCCTTGGAGAGCATGGGTAGCAGTTGCTGAAGGGAGAGCATTTTGAATTTTGGGATCACCAGGAAGGTGCTTAGAATGGATAGATCGAGGATGGGGCGCCAGGTACCCTCTTTTCTGGGCACCAGAAAAAGTCTGGAGTAGAAGCCTCGGCCTATCTGTTCTGCAGGAATGTGCTCTACTGCAATCATAGAGAGCAGGGAAAGGATTTGCTTTTGAGCCTCTGCCCACTGATTTGGTGGTAGATCTGGGAACGCGTTTGGAGTTGGAAGGGTGTGGAAGTTAAATTTGTATCCCTGAGACACAATGCTCAGAACCCATTGGTCCTTGGTAATGGTGGCCCAGGTGCTTGAGTGAAAGGAGAGTTTTCTTCGTCGGGGTAAGTGAAGGTGGGCGGGGGTTGGGGTGGAGGGGGGGTGAGTCACTGTGAGTTCTTACCATAAGGGGGTGACTTAGAACTCCCTGCTTTTGAAGTGGAGGTAGTCTACTGCTTAGATCTCTGCATTCCCTGGAGCTGCTGTCTGGTAGGGGGAAGGGGTTGTTTTCACGGGGCCTAGGCTGGGCCGATTTACTTGGAGCAAAAAAGAACCAGTGCTTGGAGGGACAATGCCTGCTGAGGCCCAAAGTATGTTGCTGACATTTCAGCATATGGAACTGACAAGTTAGTGCCCTGACAGCAAGAGTAGCTGAGGTGTATACTGTTTTACCCAATCTGTCCAATGCTCAGGAATCCCTGACTGAGAGGGTGGGATTCTTGGCAGAGGTTGCTTTAATCCCTTTTGGCTCTTGAGAAATAACCTCAGGGTCAGCTGTTGGATTTTTAAAAATATATTTGTGTGACTCAGGGACTCTATAGTACCTGTCTTGTTTTTTGGGAGCAGGAGGTAGGGAGTCAGCAATCAAGCTGGATTCAAGAAAAACATCATCCACAACATCCAGGACTGGGGGTGGGGTGGGGGGTGGCCAAGGGTCTGTGTTGCGGAAGATCTAGGAATTCCCTGAGTCTCTCTTTAGACTGAGGGCAGTCCTGACTCTCCCATTGGAAATGCTCCCTTAAAGTATGCAGGGTTACCCCAAAGGAAAAATCCTCTAAGGGAGAGGCTGAAGAAATGGAGTCCTCTGCAACAGAATCCTCATAAGTAGAGAGGGGTTGCATGTCTTCATAGTCAGATGCATCACATCCGACTCTTGTTCAGACAAAAAGTACAGTTGTGTACCTACCATGATGTTCGAGTATATTCACTGTTGCAGTCATTATACTTGGGTTATCCTGCTGGCAGGCTACCCACAGTCGGCCTGAATTCCAAAGTCCTGGTCCGGCGTTGGTTGCTGTCACCTCTTCCCTGACGTCAGTGCACCAGGGGTATATAAGATGCAGCAGACACCATTTTCTTCAGTTTTTCTTGCCCCAGATGTCAGGTGACCCCAAGAAGGTAGGCAATACATACTGCTTATAAAAATATACACTAAAAAAACAATACCTTCATCTACAAGCAAATACACCACATAGGTTGTATAGGACAGAGAAGTATAGATAAGTCTCAGCAAGAAAGGGGGATGGTGGGTGGGTAACCTGGACTGCAACAGTGAATACACTCGAACATCTACATTTAAGGTAGGTAGACAACTGTACTATGTTCATCATGTTTCACTGTTGCAGTCATTACACTTGGGTTGAATCCCAAAGCTGAGGTAGGGCGGCTGGGTCTAAATAGGATTAGGAGTGGCTATGAGGCCCTGCAGAACTGCAGTGGCAAAGCCTGCTCTGGATTTAGAGTAAAGAGGTAAGTGATAATGCTTGGTACACTGCACTGAACTCCAAGTTGCAACCTCCAAAATTTCCTTGGTAGGTACTTCTCTGAGAAAGGCTGCTGAAGTGGCTGCTGCCCTGGTAGAATGTGGCTTAATATTCTTAGGCACTGATTTGCCATGCTGTGCATAGCAGAAACGAATGCAGTTTCCTATTCATTTTGAAATAGTCTGCTTTGAAATAGCCTTTTCAGTGTTCCTGCAGCATATGCTACAAACAGTTGATCGTTTTTTCTGAAAGCTTTCGTTTTGTCCAAGTAGAAGCGTAGCTGCCTGCGTATGTCCAAAGAGTGCAGAAGTCTCTCCCCTTTATTCTGGGGATTTGGATAAAATGTTGGCAAATGAATGGTTTGGTTAAGAGCCACACTGGATACTACCTTTGGCATAAATGTTGGGTTTGTCCTTAGAGAAACCCTGTCCGGATGAAAAATGATAAAAGGTTCCACTGCCATTAATGCCTGTAACTCAGAGACTGTTCTTGCTGAAGTTATTGCTAGGAGTAGAGCAGTTTTCCGTTATAAGCATTTAATCTCAGCTGTACTGGCTGGCTCAAAAGGAGGTAGTGCAAGCTTTTCCAAGACAAAGTTGAGGTCCCATGTAGGTATCGGTGCTCTCCTTGGGGGTCTTATGTTTTTTGTCCCTCTGAGGTACTGTCTTAGCAGTGGATGCGAGAAAATGGGAGGTTCCGTATTGTAATTAGCTGAAATGGCAGAGTCATGGATCTTTATTGATGAGAAGGATAGGCCTTTGTCCAACATCTCAGTTAGGTATTGTAAAATCTGAGGAATATTTGGAACAAGTGGTTTAAGTCCTTGTGCCTGGTTCCAAGCACACAATCTCTTCCATTTTTCTGCATAAGATTTCCTGGTGCTGGGCCTCCTGGCTTCCAAAATGACATCGATAACAGCTTTAGAGAGAGGTGTGTTCTGAGTGGCTATATTATTTGCCATGCAGCCAGATTTAAGGTTCTGAGTTGGCTGTGCAGGATCGGATTGTTTTGCCGAGTCAAAATATGAGGATTTTGAGGTAAAGTCCAGGCTGGGCCTAGAGACAAGCTCTTTAGGATTGGGTACCAGTGCTGGTGTGGCCAGTCTGGGGCAATCAGAATCATTTTTGGCTTCTCTTGTCTGACTTTTAGGTGTACCTTGGGGAGGAGAGGCAGTGGTGGAAAGGCATAAACTGTTAGGGTTTTCCAGCTGAATGATAGAGCATCCACTTTCCATGCTTGTGAGTGATAAGTCCTTGTGCAGAATCTCTGTAGTTGGCAGTTGTGAGGGGAGGCAAATAGATCCATGTCTGGGCATCCCCATTTCTTTGTTATCATGCTGAAGACTTGTGGATCTAGTTTCCACTCGTGAGGGTCCATGAAGTTTCTGCTTAGTTCGTCTGCCAGAGTATTTTTCTTTCCTGGCAGGAATTGTGCCTGCAGATGTACTTGATAAGTCAGTGCTGTGTTCCACAAAGTCATGGCTTGCCTGCAGAGGGGGTAGGAATGTGTGCCCCCTTGCTTATGTACCACATAACTGTAGTATCGTCCGTCTTTAGCAATAGTTGTCCTGGATGTAGTAGATCCTTGAAGGCTGTCAGGGCATTCTGTACAGCTAGCATCTCTTTTTGATCGATATGAAGATGCATTTGGTCTGCAGGCCACGTGCCCTGAATACATTTTCCTGCCATGTGATCCCCCCCAGGCATAATCCGATGCATCTGTTGTTAGTGTCTGCCTGGCTGGGGGTAAAGTGAAAGGCTGTCCCTTGTTGTGGTGACAGGCCAGTGCCCACCATCGAAACTCCTGTTGCAGGCAGGGAATGAGAGTTATTATTGTTTCCAGGCTGTGGCAATGTTGAGTCCAAACACTTTTTAGATACCATTGTAGCTTCCCTCATATGCAGTCTTGCATATGGAATTAGTAGGATGCAGGATGGCATGAAGCCCAAAGCCTGCAGAATTTTTCTTGCAGGTAGCTGGGACTTTGTTGCCATCATTTGAAAGTAATGAGTCAGATGTCTTTGCTTGTCTGGCGTGAGATAAGCCATTGTATTTAAACTTGCACCCAGGAATATTATCTCGAGAGGGCACTAGTTTTTATTTCTTTTCATTTACTGTGTACCCTAGGGAAATTAGTAATCTTTTACAAATGCCAGATGCTTTAGTAGAATGTCCTTGCCCTCTGCTTGAATAAGGCAGTCATCCAAGTAGGGATATATTTGAATTCCTTTTTGTCTGCAAAATGCAATTACTGGTACCAGGCATTTTGTGAAGACCCTGGGTGCAGTAGATAAGCCAAAGGGCAGTGCAGAGAATTGGTAATGCATTGAGCCAGCTATGAATCTTAGGAATCTTCTGCAAGATTGTCTGATTGGGACATGCAGCTATGCCTCTGAGGTCCAAAGTAACTAGCCAAGCCTTCTTGCCCAGCATGGGTAGAAGTTGCTGCAGTGTCAACATTTTGAATTTTGGAACGTCCAGGAAGGTATTTAGAATAGACAGGTCCAGTACTGGTCTCCAGGCTTTGTCCTTTCTGGGTACCAAGAAAAGTCTTGAGTAAAATCCTTGCCTCTGCTCTTGCTGTGGTACTTTTTGAATAGCCACCATGTCCATGAGAACAGAAATTTGTTTTTGTGCCTCTGCCCATTGATTGTGTGGCAGGTCTGGCATACCTTTTGACCTTGGTAGGGTGTGAAAGTGGAACCTGCAACCCTGAGAAACAATATTCAGTACCCATTTGTCCTGGGTGATCATGTGCCAATTTTGTGAGAAAAGTGCTAGCCCCCCCCCCCCCCCCCCCAAGGGTGCTGCCAAAAGGTAAGTGCTTGGCATTTGTAGAGGAAAGTCAATGGGACTGTTTCCTATAAGGTTGTGATTTGTCTTCTCCGCCTTTGGGGGCTGAAGCACCCCATTGTTTAGGTCTGTATGAGCCTTGAGGCTGAGATCTGCCTCTTGGGCGTCTGTATCTGCCTCTTTCTGACCTGTCTGACACTGGAAAGGACCAATTTTTATAAGGCCAGTTCTGGCTAAATCTAGGTGGCTGAAAGTACAGTTTTGTACCTACCATAAATGTAGATGTCCGATAGGTATGCATCTGCAGTCCTTACATACGGGTTATCCTGCCTCAGGCAGCCCTTCGGTCGGCCGGATTCCAAAGTCTGGGTCCGGCTGATGTCGCCCCTTCCCCGACATCAGAGCGCCTGGGGTATAGAAGTGTCAGCCGACGCCATCTTCCTCAGTTTTTCTTGCCCCAGATGCCAGGTGCCCTCTAAGGAAGGCTAAATTTGGTAGAAATACAAAATATTGCAAACATGCACAGTAATATAAAACAAATACATAACCCCAGCCAGCTATAAGAGGGATAAGTACCCAAGAAGTACCACAGAGAAGAAGGAGGGAGGGTAAACCTGACTGCAGATGCATACCTATCGGACATCTACATTTATGGTAGGTACATAAAGTACAGTTTTGTACCTACCATAAATGTAGATGTCCGACAGACATGCAACTGCAGTCATAACATGTGGGTTGTCCTGCCTCAGGCAGCCCTCGGTCGGCCGGATTCCAAAGTCTGGGTCCGGCGTCGGCTGATGTCGCATTTCTCTCCAACGTCAGAGCAGCTGGAGTACATAAGCATCAGCCGGTGCCATTTACTTCAGTGTTTCTTGCCCCAGATGCCAGGTGCCCTCCAAGATAGGCTGTAATCAAATTGGAAGACAAAAACAGGACTCCAGACAAATAAATGAGCAATAAAACAAATACACCATAACAGATATCCCCAGCTAAGAGTAACAGGGATAGGAGTGGACCCTAGGCATAGAGGGGTAAGGAGGGAGGGAAAATCAGACTGCAGTTGCATGTCTATCGGACATCTACATTTATGGTAGGTACAAAACTGTACTATGTCCTTCAAGAATGCAACTGCAGTCATAACATGTGGGTAGAATACCATAGCTTAGCTGGGGGAGGAGGTATGCTCTAGGAAAAAGATGGTGTGGCAATTAAACTCTGCAGGACTGCCGAAGCAAAGCCTGCTCTGGATCTGGAGTATAGAGGGAGATTGCAGTGTTTGGAGAATGTATGCATGGAGCTCCATGTAGCAGCTTCTAGAATGTCCTTAGTAGGCACCCCTCTTAAGAATGCTGTAGAGGTGGCTGTAGCTCTGGTGGAATGTGGTCTGACATTGGCTGGAACAGTCTTTCCATGAAAGGAATAACAGAATCTGATGCAATGTCCAATCCATTTTGAAATAGTCTGTTTTGAAATTGCCTTTCCTTGGACTGCAGGGGCGTAAGCTACAAAAAGTTGTTCAGACTTCCTACTGGCCTTGGTTCTGTCCAGGTAGTATCGAAGTTGTCTGTGAATGTCCAAGGTATGCAACAGTCTTTCCCCCTTGTTCTCAGGATTGGGGAAGAAAGCAGGCAGATGAATGGCTTGATTTAAAGAAACCCTAGATACCACCTTTGGCATAAAAGTAGGGTTGGTCCTTAATGAAACCCCGTCTCTGTGGAAAATTATGAACGGTGGTATTGCCATTAGGGCCTGTAATTCCGAAACCCTTCTTGCTGAGGTAATTGCCAACAGGAAAGCTGTCTTCCATGAGAGAAATTGCAAGTCAACTGAAGCTGCTGGTTCAAATGGAGGTAGAGTCAGTTTTTCTAGGACAAAATTGAGGTCCCAGGCTGGCACTGGGGCCTTTCTTGGTGGCTTAATGTTCTTGATTCCCCTGAGGAATTGCCGTAGCAAAGGGTGTGAAAAAACAGGAGGGTCAGTGTTGTATCTAGCTGAAATAGCTGATGCATGTATCTTTATGGAAGAATATGAGAGGCCGTTCTTTAGCATATCTGCCAAATATTCCAAGATGAGTGGGATATTCAACAATGATGCATCATGTCCCTTGCTGGTAATCCAATTGCTGAATCTTTTCCACTTTGCTAAGTAAACCTTTCTGGTGGATGGTCTTCGAGCCTCTGTTAGTATCCGCTGAACTTCCTTGGAGAGAGATAGGTTGAGGTTATTTATGGGATCTCCCAGGCTGTTAGCTGCAGTGTCTGAAGGTTTGGATGCACTGTTTCGAAATTGTGCTGAGTCAAAGTAGAGGCCATTGAGGAAGGGCCCACCTCCTGGTGTGACATATGCTCCGTAGTAGTGGGTACCAGTGTTGTCCTGGCCAGTCCGGAGCTATTATGATTCCCTTGGGTCTCTCTGCTTTGATTTTTAGTAATACTGAGGTCATCAGTGGCAGAGGTGGGAATGCATAGATTGTTAGGAAGTTCCAGTTGAATGAGAGAGCATCTATTTTCCAAGCTTTTGGATGGTATGTCCTTGTGCAGAACTTTGGTCGAAGATGGTTGAGGTGAGAGGCAAATAGGTCCACTTCTGGCCTGCCCCATGTCGAAGTGAGTTGTGTGAAGACCTTCGGATGTAACCTCCACTCGTGTGGGTCTGTGAAATTCCTGCTTAGGCTGTCCGCCAACACATTGTCTTTGCCTGGAACAAACTGGGATTGTAACTGAATGTTTAGGCTCAGTGATTTTTCCCAAAGATGCATTGTAGGTCTGCAAAGGGGGTAAGAGTGGGTGCCCCCTTGCTTGTTTATGTACCACATCACAGTGGTGTTGTCTGTCCGTATCAGTAAATGGCCTTGCGGAAGTTGGTGCTGAAAGGCCTCGATGGCATGCATTACTGCCAGCATTTCCTTTTGGTTTATATGCAGATGTGTTTCCTTTGGAGACCATTGTCCTTGTATACACCTGCTTTCCATGTGCGCCCCCCATCCAAGGTCTGAGGCGTCTGTGGTCATGGTCTGTGTTATCTGTGGCTTTTTGAATGACATACCTGTGTTTGCCTGGCTCACCGAGGCCCACCATAGGAATTCCTTTTGTAGGCATGGAATGAGCGGAATGACTGTCTCCAAGTTGTTGCTGTATTGAGACCAAATGCTTTTTAGGTACCATTGAAGCTTTCTCATGTGTAGTCTTACTAATGGAACCAGGAGAATGCAGGATGCCATGTAACCCAGGGCCTGTAGGAATCTCCTTGCAGTCATCTGGGTGAGCTTTGCTAAACCTTTGAAGTAATGAGTTAACTTCTCTTGCTTGTCTTCTGTCAGGTAAGCCATTTGACAGGCTGTGTCTAGTTTGGCTCCTAAGAAGATTATTTGCTGGGATGGCTGCAGTCTTGACTTTTGGAAGTTGACTGTGTATCCCAGAGCTTGAAGTAATCGTATGACATAGTCCAAGTTTTTTGTCAACATCAATTTGTCGTCAGCTTGTATGAGGCAGTCGTCCAGGTAAGGGTAAATTTGTATCCCCTGGAGCCTGCAATGAGCAATTACTGAAGCCAGGCATTTTGTGAATACTCTGGGTGCAGTAGATAAGCCAAATGGCAATGCTGAGAATTGATAATGCTCTGGCCCTGCAAGAAATCTGAGGTATCTTCTGCAGCTGTGTCTGATAGGGACATGCAGGTATGCCTCCTTGAGGTCCAGAGTAATCAGCCAAGACCCCTTGCCCAGCATGGGAAGGAGTTGCTGTAGAGTCAGCATTTTGAACTTTGGTACTATGAGAAAGGTGTTTAATGCGGACAAGTCCAGTATTGGTCTCCATTGAGATTCTTTTCTTGGAACAAGGAACAGTCTTAAGTAAAACCCATGGCCTTGTTCTTGTTGTGGAACTCTTTCTACTGCTTTCATCCGAGTCAGCAGAGTGATTTGCTTTATAGCCTCTGCCTCTGGTTTTGTGGTAGGTTTGGCATGCCTTGTTTTCTTGGCAAGGTATGAAAATGGAACCTGTACCCTCGGTCTATAATGTCCAAAATCGATTTGTCCTTTGTCAGTCTGTGCCAGTTTTCTGCAAATAGAGATAATTTCCCGCCCAAGGGAGCTTCTATTTGTTCCCTGGTAGGCGGAAGTAGAGGAAAGTCATTGAGATTGTGGCTGTGGGGCAGGTGAAACCCCTGCGTCACTTCTTTGGTTTCCTGGCTGCCATTGTCTTCCCCTGTAAGGGCCTCTGTATTGGCCTCTTCCTCGGCCACATCTGTTTTTACCCCTTTGAAACTTTTCTGGATTAGGAAAGGACCAGTTTTTTGAAGGCCAATTCCTACTGAATCTGGGGGGTTGAACCTGGAGGAAATCTTTCACCGTCTGAACTGATTTTGCTTTTTCTTCGATGGTTTTTAACACATTCTTAGCATTAGCACCAAAAAGCTTGTTCTTTTCCAAAGGTGCATCCAGAAGTTTTGCCTTTACATGATCTGGTAGAGGTTGATCTTTTAACCATGCATGTCTACGAATGACTGCCCCTGTCATAGCTGCCCTACATGAAGCTTCCAGTGCATCATATCCACACTGCAGGAAGTGATTGCTTACTTGTTGAGTGTTATGTACAGCTTCCTGCAAAGCTTTCCTGTCTAAAGGATCAGGAATGGCTAAAGTTTTCTGTAAATCTTCTAACAGAAAATCCTGATATTGTAACATATGAAAAAGGCAATTCAAAGCTCTCATAGATAAGGTAGTGGATGTGTAAACCTTTTTGCCCCATCTCTCTAATGACCTAGCTTCCCTGTTGGAGGGCAATGGATTTTTAGAGGTGGAAGCTGAAACTCCTTTAGGCCCCTGTGAAATAGTTTCCAAATCAGCAGTATGGGCCCTGAATAAATGGGAATGAGTTTCTGGGACCCTGTAATACCTGTCTGGCTTGGCTGGAGCAGGAGGAAGAGAATCAGGGGTAGCACTAGAGTCAGAATATAAATGATCCAAAACAAAGTACAGGAGGAATAGCTAAGGGCCTGTGCTGTGGCTTCTTAAGGAAAGTCCTAAGGCGTTTTCTGGAATCAGAATATTCCTGCCCTTGCCACTTGAAATGTTCCCTCATGGTATGCAGAACTTCCCCAAAAGAAATATCCTCAGGAGGGGAGGCCGAGGGGATGGAATCATCTGCATCCGAGTCCTCATAGGTCTGGAAGAGTTCTTCCTGGCTATCAGAGTGGACAGAGCCCTCAGAATCTTCATCTGAAGGAATAGGTTCAGAGGGTTCAATCCGGGGCCTTTATCAGAAGGAGGCTGGGATCCTCTCTCAGGATGGGCCTGTGAACCTCTAATCATAGAAATTAAGTCAGCAGCCATGGACATAATTTGTGTCTCTGGAGTAGGCTGAGGTAAGGTTTTAGTAGTAAGATGCTTTGTTTTGCTGGCTGCCTTAGCCCTAGTGTAGGCCTTAATAGACATGGCCATAGGAGGCCTGGCAGCTCCACGTGCAGGAGTGACCTTGTCTACAGCAATGGTCTCGGGCATTTCCTCGGTTTCGGTATCCGGTGGAAAATCGATAACTGGCGTCGGAGTGATGTCCGGAATCGGAGTCGTTGGTAAAGCGGTGTCTTCGGCACGGAGCGGTGGAGAGACAGTCTCAGAGGGAACCGGAGCACTTGCGCTGGGTTTTGGCGTGGAGTCGGAGGTAGACGCGGGCCAAGGATGTCGGTCCCGGTCTTTTCGCTTTTTGGGAGTTTGCGATGTCGGGAGATCCGACGGCATGGTGTAAGCAAATTTATCGCCGAAAAAATCTTCAGCGAACTCCGCCCGGCGCCTGAGAGTGCGCTTGTTGAAGCGAGCACAGGCTACACAGGCCGAGACGTTGTGGTCTGGGCCAAGGCAAGGAAGACAGTAAGAGTGGAAATCCTTATGAGGTATTTGTTTACCACAAGAAAGACAACTGTTAACTTTTTCAGTAATTTCTGACATCGGCTGAGGCAAGAAAAGGTCCCCAACGGGGTACTTAGCTTTTTTGATGACTTCGGTATCGAAGAATACAGGAGCTGACCGACCGGCACTTGCGAACTGCTTCTGCTTCGGGCACCGCGCGGCAAGAAAGACTGAAGAAAATGGCGCCGGCTGATGCTTATGTACTCCAGCCGCTCTGACGTCGGAGAGAAATGCGACATCAGCCGACGCCGGACCCAGACTTTGGAATCCGGCCGACCGAGGGCTGCCTGAGGCAGGACAACCCACATGTTATGACTGCAGTTGCATTCTTGAAGGACATCTGTACTATGTCCTTCAAGGATGCATCTGCAGTCCTTACATATGGATAGAATACCATAGCCAAGCTGGGGGTGGTAGGCTCTAAGAAAAAGATGGTGTAGCTAAAATGCCCTGCAGGACTGCCGTAGCAAAGCCTGCTCTGGATCTGGAATATAAGGGTAAATTGTAATGCTTGGAAAATGTATGCACGGAGCTCCATGTAGCAGCTTCTAAAATGTCCTTGGTAGCCACCCCTCTTAAGGCTGTGGAGGTGGCTGTAGCTCTGGGGGAATGAGGTCTGATGTTAGCTGGCACAGCTTTTCCATGATAAGAATAGCAGAATCGAATGCAATTTCCTATCCATTTTGAAATTGTCTGTTTGGAAATTGCTTTTCCTTGAATACCTGCAGCATATGCTACCAACAGCTGGTCAGTTTTTCTGAAAGTCTTAGTTCTGTCCAAGTAGTAGCATAACTGTCTGTGAATGTCCAGGGTATGCAGAAGTTTCTCTCCCTTGTTTTGTGGGTTTGGAAAGAAGGTAGGCAGGTGAATAGCTTGGTTCAATGAGACCCTGGATACCACCTTTGGCATGAATGAAGGATTGGTTCTCAAGGAGACTCTGTCCTGATGAAAAATAAGAAATGGTTGTACTGCCACGAGTGCCTGCAATTCAGATACTCTTCTTGCTGAGGTTATGGCCAGAAGGAAGGCAGTCTTCCAAGACAGGAACTGTAACTCTGAAGATGCTGCTGGTTCAAAGGGAGGTAAAGTCAACTTTTCCAACATGAAGTTAAGGTCCCATGTAGGCACTGGTGGTTTTCTTGGAGGATTGATGTTTTTAATTCCTTTTAGAAACTGCCTTAGGAGAGGATGAGAGAAGACAGGTGGATCAGTATTGCATTCTGCTGAAATTGCTGAAGCATGAATTTTTATAGAAGAGTAAGAAAGGCCATTATGGAGCATGTCTGCCAAGTATTCCAGGATATGTGCCATGCTCATCACTGTGGCATCTAGGCCCTTTGTGGTGCTCCAAGTGTGGAATCTTTTCCATTTTGCTGAATATGTCTTTCTCGTGGAAGGTCTGCGAGCTTTCATGATGATATCCTTCACTCTCTTGGATAGCTTTTCCTGGTGAGGAGGCAAGGTATTCTCCAGGCTGTCAGCTGCAGGGTTTTCAGGCTGGAGTGCAGAGTTTTGTAATTGTGCTGTGCCAGATGGAGTGCCATAGTGGTAGAGGCCACGGTTTCGTGTGTGACAGGCTCCGTAACAGTGGGTACCAGTGTTGCCTTGGCCAGTCCGGAGCTATTAGAATCACTTTTGGCTGCTCTGTCTTGATTTTCAGTAAGACCTTGGTCATTAGTGGGAGTGGTGGAAATGCATACACTGTTAAGAGTATTCCAACTGAAAGAGAGGGCGTCCACTTTCCATGCTTGTGGGTGGTATGTCCTTGTGCAGAATTTCTTCAGCCGATGATTGTGGTGGGAGGCAAAAATATCTATGTCCGGCCTCCCCCATGATTGTGTTATCTGAAGGAAGATGTCTGGGTGCAGCATCCATTCGTGTGGGTCCATGGTATTTCTGCTTAGGCTGTCCACCAGTATATTGTCTTTTCCTGGCACAAACTGGGATTGCAGCTCTATATTGAGTTTTAGGGAAAGTTCCCAAAGATTCATTGCTAGTCTGCAAAGAGGGTAGGAATGGGTACCTCCTTGCTTGTTTATGTACCACATAACTGTGGTATTGTCTGTCCTTATTAGCAGGTGGCCTTGATGTAGAAAGAGCTTGAAGGCCTCGATTGCATGAATCACTGCCAGCATTTCCTTTTGGTTTATGTGCATGTGCAATTCTTTCTGAGACCATAGACCTTGGATGCATCTGTCCTCCATATGTGCTCCCCCATCCATGGTCTGAAGCGTCCGAGGTAATGGCTTGGCTGGTTACTGGTTTGCTGAAAGGCAGGCCCCTGTTTGACTGGCTTGCTTGGGCCCACCACAGGAATTCCTTTTGAAGGCATGGAATGAGTGGTATCAAAGCTTCTAGGCTGTGATTGTGCTGAGACCATAAACTCCTTAGGTACCATTGTAGTTTTGTCATATGCAGCCTTGCTTGTGGAATCAGAAGAATGCACGATGCCATGTAACCCAGGGCCTGCAGGATTTTCCTTGCAGTCATCTGAGTTTATGTTAGATTTTTGAAGTAATCCGGTAGTTGTCTGTTTTTCTTCTGTGAGAAAAGCCATTTGGGTGGTTGTATCTAGTTCCGCACCCAGAAAAGTTATTCTTTGGGATAGCACAAGTCTTGACTTGTGAATGTTGACTGTGTATCCCACGGCCTGTAGTAGGCAGATGGCATAATTCAAATGTTTTACCAAAGTTTGTTGGCTGTCCGCTTGTATAAGGCAGTCGTCCAGATACGGGTATATTTGACTCCCCTGAAGTCTGCAGTGTGCAATTACTGATGCCAGGCATTTTGTGAATACTCTGGGTGCAGTAGATAAGCCAAAGGGCAATGCTGAGAATTGATAATGCTCTGAACCTGCAAGAAATCTGAGGTGTCTTCTGCAACTTTGTCTGATAGGGACATGCAGGTATGCCTCCTTGAGGTCTAGAGTTACCAGCCAAGACCCCTTGCCCAGCATGGGAAGGAGTTGCTGTAGGGTCAGCATTTTGAATTTTGGCACAATGAGATAAGTATTCAGTGCGGACAAATCAAGAATAGGCCTCCATTGTTTTTCTTTTCTTGGGACAAGGAATAGTCTGGAATAAAATCCTTGGCCTTGTTCTGCGAGAGGAACCTTTTCTATAGCTTTCATTTGCAATAGGTTGGCAATTTGTTTTAAAGCCTCTGCCCTCTGATTTGGTGGCAGGTTTGGCATTCCCTTTCTTTCTGGTAATGTATGGAAATGGAACCTGTATCCTTTGTCTATTATTTGCAGTGTCCATTTGTCCCTTGTAATACTGTGCCATTTTTTGAGAATAAAGACAACTTTCCGCCCAAAGGTGCTTCTAATTGAGCCCTGGTCGGCGGGGTCAAGGTGAAGTCATTGAGTCTGTCCTTGTGCAGCAGTTGTTGGACCTGCACTACCTCTCTGGTTAGGAGGCTGCCATTGACGTCCTCTGTAGGAGCCTCTAGCTTGCCCTCTACCTCTGGCACGCCTGTTCTTGCCTCTTTGAAATCTCTCTTCTGGAAAGGACCAATTCTTAGAAGGCCAATTTCTGCTGAATCTTGGTGGTTGTACCTGGAGGAAATCTTTGACTGTTTGTACAGATTTTGTCTTTTCCTCAAATTTCTTTAAGACCTCTTGAGCAGTGGAGCCAAATAACTTTTGCTTTTCCAGTGAGCATCCAGAAGCTTAGCCTTAACATGATCTGGCAGAGATTGTTCCTTCAGCCAGGCATGTCTACGTATGACTGCACCTGTCATTGCTGACCTACATGAAGCTTCCAATGCATCATAACCACACTGCAAGAAATGGTTGCTAACCTGTTGTGAATTATGTACCAGATCCTGTAGTGACTTACGATCTAGGGGTTCAGGCGAAGACAGTTTTTTCTGCAATTCATCTAACAAATACTCTTGGTACTGTATCATATGAAATTGACAATTTAAAGCCCTCACAGACAGAGTGGAAGAAGTGTACACTTATTTACCCCATCTCTCTAAAGCCCTGGACTCCCTTTCAGAGGGAGTGGATTTTAGTAGTGGCAGCTGCAACCCCTTTAGGACCCTGGGAAATAGTTTCTGGGTCAGCAGAGTGGGCCTTGTAAAGGAAATGATGCGAGTCCGGGACCCTGTAGTACCTATCGGGTTTAACAGGAGCCGGAGGAAGGGTGTCAGGGGTAGTGCTAGACTCAGAATACACATCATCAATGACACTTAAAACAGGAGGAATAGCCAAAGGTCTATGCTGAGGCAAATGAAGAAAAGTCCTTATTCTCTTCCTGGAATCGGAGAATTCCTGGCCCTGCCATTGGAAATGCTCTCTCATGGAGTGAAGGGTCTCCCCAAAGGACAGCTCTTCAGGAGGGGAGGCAGAGGGAATAGATTCCTCTGCATCAGAATCCTCGTAGGCCGTGATGGCCTCCTCCTGGTAGTCTGATAGAGCAGAGCCATCAGAGGCCTCATCAGAGGACTGAGGTTCAGCAGACTCAACCCTGGGCCTTTTGTCTAGTGGGGGTTGAGAGCCCCTGTCCGGATGAGGCTGAGAGCCCCTAATTAAGGAAATAAGGTCCTCAGCCAAACTTAGTAATTGAGAACCTGTAGTGGATCCCTGAGAAATAGACTTGGGAGGCAGAGTTTTTTGTTGCTTAGCAGCTTTAGCCCTAGTGAAAGCTTTTATGGACATGGATGCAGGGGGCCTGGCTGCCCCACGTGCTGGTGTAGTTTTGTCTAGGGGAATGGTGTCGGTATGTTCCTGAACACCGGTTTCCGAGGGTAATTCTATAACAGACTCAGAAAAGGCCTCCGGGACAGAGGCTGTCGGTAGAGCGGTTTCTACCAAGGACTCTGTTTCAACCGAGACCGAGACACTCGCGGCAGGCCTAGGAGCGGTTTCAGCCGAAACCACGGTCCGCGTGTGTCGGTCCTTGTCCTTCCGTTTCCTGGTTAAATGAGAAGTCGGAGTCTCCGACGGCATTTTATAAGAGAAACTAGCCCCAAAAAATTCCTCTGCAAACTCCGACCGACGCCTAAGAGTGCGTCGATTAAAGGAGGCACAGGCAGTACAGGCCGAGACATCGTGGTCTGGGCCTAGGCAGGGGAGGCAGTAGGAATGGAAATCCTTATGAGGTATTTGTTTCCCACAAGTCAAGCAATTATTAACTTTAAGCATTTGATCTGACATCGGCTGAGGCAAGAAAGAGTCCCCAACGGGGTACTTAGCTTTTTGAAGTCTTCGGTAGCTGAAGTTACAGGAGCTGGCCAACCGGCACTTGCAAACTGCTTCTGCTTCGGGCACCACGCGGCAAGAAAGACTGGGGAAGATGGCGTCGGCTGACACTTTTATACCCCAGGCGCTCTGACGTCGGGGAAGGGGCGACATCAGCCGACGCCGGACCCAGACTTTGGAATCTGGCCAACCGAAGGGCTGCCTGAGGCAGGACAACCCCTATGTAAGGACTGCAGATGCATCCTTGAAGGACATCCTGTAAGAAATCCTTTACTGTCTGCATTGATTTTGCTTTATCCTCCATTTTCTTTAACACCTCTTCTGCCTTAACACCAAACAAAGTATCATGCTGTAATGGGGCATCCAAGAATTTTGCTTTAACATGATCAGATAAACTCTGTTCTTTTAACCAAGCATGCCTTTGAATGACAACCTGTAACTGCGGCTCTGCAAGAAGCCTCTAATGAATCAAAACCACATTGCAAAGTATGCTTTCCCACTTGTTCAGCTGCATGCAATAAATCCTGCATTTCCTTGTTCTCAGGACATTCAGAGCTTGTAAGCATTTTCTGTTTTAGCAAAGACATTAGGTATTGTTGATATTTAAGCATGTGAAACTGGCAGTTTAAAGCCCTTACAGCTGAAGTAGCAGAGGTGTAAACGTTTTCCTCCCATCTGACCAGTGCTCTAGAATCCCTATCAGAGGGAAAGTACAGTTTTGTACCTACCATAAATGTAGATGTTCGAGTGTATACACTGCTGCAGTCATTACACTTGGGTTATCCTGCCGTCAGGTGGTTCCCCAGTCGGCCTGAGTTCCAAAGTCTTGGTCCGGCATCGGTTGCTGTTGCCTCCTCCCTGACGTCAGTGCGACAGGGGTATACAAGATGCAGCCGATGCCATTTTCTTCAGTTTTTCTTGCCCCAGATGTCAGGTGCCCCCAAAAAGGGAAGCAATTCAAATTGCTAATAAACCATACATAAGAAAAGCAATCAACAAAGTACAGTTTTGTACCTACCATAAATGTAGATGTCCGAACTGGATAGCATCTGCAGTCATAACAAGTGGGTTGTCCTGTCGTCAGGCAGCCCTGCAGTCGGCCGGATTCCAAAGTCCGGGTCCGGCTTCGGCTGATGTCGCACTCCACCCGACGTCATCTCTGTTGGTCTTCGGGTATAAAAGCATCAGCCGACGCCATTTTCCTCAGTGTTTCTTGCCCCAGATGCCAGTAGCCCTCTTGCAGGCTAAAAATTTGGATAGATGCCAATGTTTCCAAATAGAAAGAGGTAAACACAACAATAAGCATATATGTACATATATACAAACAAATACACCATAAAGACCCCCAACAGCTAGCTATTAGGAGGGTAAACACCCTAGGAGTACCACAGAGGGGAAGGAGGGAGGGTAATCCTGACTGCAGATGCTATCCAGTTCGGACATCTACATTTATGGTAGGTACAAAACTGTACTATGTCCTTCATGGATGCATCTGCAGTCATAACAAGTGGGTAGAATACCATAGCCAACTAGGGGAGGAGGATAAAAGTAGATTATGGTGTGTTTAGGATCCCTTGCAGTACAGCAGTGGCAAACCCTGCTCGGGATCTGGAATATAGAGGCAAATTATAATGCTTGGCAAATGTATGCACGGAGGTCCAAGTAGCCGCCTCAACAATGTCTTTGGTTGCCACTCCTCGTAAGAAGGCTGTGGTAGTGGCTGTTGCCCTTGTAGAATGAGGTCTTATGTTCTGTGGAATTGGTTTTCCATGGAAGGAGCAACAGTATCGTATGCAATTTCCTATCCATTTGGAGATTGTCTGTTTGGAAATAGCTTTTCCTTCCCTTCCTGTTGCATAGGCTACAAAAAGTTGGTCAGTCTTTCTGCTATTTTTGTTCTGTCCAAGTAGTAGCGTAGCTGTCTATGTACATCCAAGGTATGCAGTATTCTTTCCCTCTGTTTTGTGGGTTGGGAAAGAAGGTAGGTAGGTGGATTGCCTGGTTTAAAGACACTCTGGATACCACCTTGGGCATAAATGTAGGATTAGTCCTCATGGACACTCTATCTTGGTGGAAGATTAGGAAGGGTTGCACTGCCATTAAGGCCTGTAGTTCTGAAACCCTCCTTGCTGAAGTAATTGCCAGGAGGAAAGCAGTTTTCCATGACAGGTGTTGTAGGTCTGCTGTTGCTGCTGGTTCAAAGGGTGATAGTGTCAACTTTTCTAGCACAAAGTTTAAATCCCAAGCTGGTAATGGTGGTTTCCTTGGAGGTTTTACATTCTTGATTCCTCTGAGGAACTGCCTGAGCAAAGGGTGCGAAAACAGGTGGATCAAAGCTGTATTCTGCTGAAATAGCTGATGCATGTATCTTGATGGAGGAGTAGGACAGGCCTGAATGAAGAAGTTCGCCAGATACTCCAGAATGTTAGGCATATCTATGTTTGACACATCTTTTCCTCTTTCCGTACTCCAAATGACAAACCTTTTCCATTTTCCAGCATAGTTCCTTCTTGTTGAAGGTCTGCGTGCTTCAAGAATAATGTCTTTAACTCTTTGGGAAAGTTCTGGATTAGCTGCTGCTATGTGATGTTCCATGCAGTCAGTTGCAGCGTTTTAGGTTTGGATGTATGATGCTGTAGTTGTTCTGAGTTAACATCAAAGGCATCAGGGTATTGGCCACATATTGTTCGAGACATGCTCTTCAGTAGTGGGTACCAGTGTTGTCTTGGCCAGTTTGGAGCTATCAGGATTATCCTTGGACGTTCTTCCTTGATTTTTAGTAGTACCTTGTGTATCAAAGGAAGAGGTGGGAATGCATATGCTGTTAGGCCTTTCCAGTTGAAGGAGAGTGAGTCCACTTTCCATGCTAGTGGGTGGAATGTCCTTGTGCAGAATTTTTGAGCTGGTGATTGAGAGGTGATGCGAATAGGTCTATCTGTGGCATTCCCCATTTCTTTGAGATGGTCCTGAAGATGTCCGGGTGCAGCTTCCATTCGTGGGCATCCAAGTGGTTCTGCTTAATATGTCTGCTAGAGTATTGTCTTTCCCCGGTACAAATATTGCCTGTAACTGAATGTTGTAGCTGAGTGCCAGGGTCCACAGCTCCAAGGTCATTCTGCATAGGGGTATGAATGAGTGCCTCCCTGTTTGTTGATGTACCACATGACTGTGGTGTTGTCTGTCCTTATCAACTGGCCCTCTTTGAGAAATGGTTTGAACTTTTGGATTGCCAGTTTTACTGCCAGCATTTCTTTTAGATTGATGTGCAGGTGAAGTTGATCCTGTGTCCACAATCCTTGCACGCATTTGTCCAGCATGTGGGCCCCCATCCTAGGTCTGAAGCGTCTGTTGTGATGGTCTGGCTTGGTTGACATCTGCGAAAGGGTAGGCCTGGGTTTGACTGGCATGCCTGAGCCCACCATAGGAACTCCTGTTTTAAGCATGGAATTAGTGGGATTTCTGTTTCTAGACTGTGTCTGTGTTGGGACCATAAATTCTTTAGGTACCACTGTAGTTTCCTCATATGTAGTCTGGCAAATGGGACCAAGATTATGCATGATGCCATGAAGCCCAAGGCCTGCAGAACTTTTCTTGCTGTTAACTTGTTCAGTTTTGTTAGTGCCAAGAAGTAAAGAGGAAGTTCTTTTTGTTTTTCTGTAGTCAGGAATGCCATTTGTTGTACTGTGTCCAATTCAGCCCAAGAATGTCCTTGTTTGGGATGGTATCAGCCTTGACTTTTGTAAATTGACTGTGTATCCCAGTCCTTGTAGCAGGTAAATGACCCTTTGTAAACCTGTTGTCAGCTTGCTTTTGTTGTCCCCTTGTAGCAGGCAGTCGTCCAGGTATGGGTAAATTTGAATTCCCTGTAGTCTGCAATGGGCGATTACTGATGCCAGGCATTTTGTGAATACTCTGGGCGCAGTAGATAAGCCAAAGGGCAATGCTGAGAATCGATAGTGCTCTGATCCTGCAAGAAATCTGAGGTATCTTCTGCAGATTGGTCGAATGGGGACTTGCAGGTATGCCTCCTTGAGATCTAGAGTTACCAGCCAAGACTCCTTGCCCAGCATGGGAAGAAGTTGCTGTAGGGTCAGCATTTTGAATTTTGGGACAATGATGTATGTATTTAAGGTGGACAGGTCGAGAATTGGTCCCCAACGTTTTTCCTTTCTTGGAACTAGGAATAGTCTGGAGTAGAACCCCTTTCCTTGTTCTGCTGTTGGCACTCTTTCCACAGCTCTTATGTTTGCTAACTCCATTATCTGGCGTAGAGCCTCTGTTTTTTGATTTGGAGGTAGATTTGGCATTCCTCTTTTGACTGGTAAAGTGTGGAAGTGAAACCGGTAACCTTGATCTATGGTTTGTAAAATTCACTTGTCTTTTGTTATGTAGTGCCAGTTCTTTGAAAATAAGGTTAACTTTCCGCCTAGAGGAGCTGCTATTTGTTCCCTGGTAGGCGGATTTAGGATTAAGTCACTGTGGTTGTGCTGATGTAGTGGCAGTGGCTGTGTCTGTGCCTCTGTTGTTACCTTGCCACTGTCGTCCTCTGTAGGCACCTCCTCTGGATTGGTTTCTGCCTCTGGAACGTCTATTCCTGCCCCTTTGAAATTTTGTGGAGTCAGGAAAGGACCAATTTTTGTCAGGCCAGTTCCTGCTAAACCTTGGGGGTTGAACCTGCAAGAAATCTTTAACAGTTTGAACAGATTTTGCCTTTTCTTCCATTTTCTTCATAACCTGCTGGGCAGGTGTACCAAACAAACTTGTCTTGTCCATAGGAGCATCTAGCAACTTAGCTTTAACATGATCCGGTAAAGCTTGTTCCTTTAGCCATGCATGCCTTCTTATCACTGTGCCTGTCATGGCTGATCTAAATGAAGCCTCCAGTGCATCATAGCCACATTTTAAGGAATGGTTGCTAACCTGTTGTATGTTATTTACCATCTCTAATACATATTTCTTATCAAGAGATTCATCAGTGGTTAGTTTTTAGTTAACTGATCAAGCATAAACTCTTGGTATTGTATCATGTGAAACTGACAGTTTAAAGCTCTAGCTGAGAGAGTAGCTGAAGTGTAGACCTTTTACCCCATCTGTCTAGTGACCTTGCTTCCCTTTCAGAAGGAATAGGGTTTTTAGCTGTGGTCATGCTACTGCCTTGGGACCCTGGGATATAGTTTCTGGGTCTGCAAGTGGGGCCTTGTAAAGGTGGTGATGAGTATCTGGCACCCTGTAAAATCTGTCTGGTTTGGCAGGGGCTGGGGTAAAGAATCTGGAGTGGAGCAAACATCATTGAAAGCATCATCCACCACAGAGAGAACAGGAGGTATAGCTAAGGGCCTGTGCTGTGGGAGGTGCAGAAAGGTCCTAAGTCTTTTCTGGAGTCTGAAAATCCTGTTGCTGCCATTGGAACTGTTCTCGCATGGCATGCAAGGTTTCCCAAGGAGAATTCTTCTGGTGGGGAAGCAGCTGGAATGGATTCTTCAGCATCAGAATCTTCAAAATTGGAGAAGGGAGCCTCAGGCTGGTCAGTTATGTCTGATTCATCAGCAGAATCATCAGACGACACTGGCTCAGGGGCTCTGCCCTAGGTCTCTTCTCTGGGGGCTGAGAGGCCCTGTCTGGGTGAGATTGAGATCCTCTAATTAAAGAAATTAAATCTTCTGCCAAAGAAAGCATTTGAGAACTAGAAGAGGGCCTGGATGTGGGGCGTTGAACCGGCACTGTTTTAGTAGTCTTGGCTGCTTTAGCCCTGGCGAAGGCCTTAATGGACATGGCAGCTGGAGGCCTAGCAGCACCACGTGCTGGGGTAGAGACATCCAAGGGATGGTGTCTGATAAGTCAACCACCGTAGTGGGTAAAATTTCTGAGGTCGATTCAAGAGTTGTAGCAGGGGCCTCAGTTGTAAGAATAGGTTCAGCTGTACTTTGAGCAGTTTTCGGTTTCGGCGAAACCGAGACACTGATTTGCTTTACCGTGGTTTCGGCGAAACCACGGACCGCGAAGTGTCGGTCTTTATCTTTGCGTTTTTGGGGTAGTCGGAGGATCCGGCGGCATAATGTATGCAAAATCAGAACCGAAAAACTGTTCTGCAAACTCCGACCGACGCCTAAGCGTTCGTCGGTTGAAAGAGGCACAGGCGAACAGGCTGCTACGTCGTGGGCTGGGCCTAAACAAGGCAGACAGTAAGAGTGGAAATCTTTATGAGGTATTTGTTTCCCACAGGTTAAACAATTGTTAACTTTTTCTGACATCGGCTGAGGCAAGAAAGAGTCCCCAACGGGGTACTTAGCTTTAGAAGTCTTCGAACTAGTATTCGGTAGAAGTAATCTCTGGATCCGACCGACCGGCACTTGCGAACAGCTTCTGCTTCGGGCGCCACGCGGCAAGAAAGACTGAGGAAAATGGCGTCGGCTGATGCTTTTATACCCGAAGACCAACAGAGATGACGTCGGGTGGAGTGCGACATCAGCCGAAGCCGGACCCGGACTTTGGAATCCGGCCGACTGCAGGGCTGCCTGACGACAGGACAACCCACTTGTTATGACTGCAGATGCATCCATGAAGGACATCTTTCAGTTACCAGCAAACACTCCCCATAGGTAGTAAAGGATAGAAGACATAGGTACGTACCAGCAAGTAAGAGGGGAAAGAGGGAGGGTAACCTGGACTGCAGCAGTGTATACACTCGAACATCTACATTTATGGTAGGTACAAAACTGTACCATGTTCATTGTGTTACACTGCTGCAGTCATTATACTTGGGAAGAATCCCAAAGCTGAGGTAGGGTGGCTGGTTCTATAAGGCATTAGGAGTGGCTATAAGGCCCTGCAGCACTGCAGTGGCAAAGCCAGCTCTGGATTTAGAGTAATAGAGGCAGATGGTAATGCTTGGTGAAGGTATGTACAGAACTCCCAAGTTGCTGCTTCCAAAATGTCCTTGGTAGGTACTCCTCTGAGGTAGACAGTCGAAGTGGCTGTTGCCCTGGTGGAATGAGACCTAATACTGTTAGGTACAGGTTTCCCGTGATGTATACAGCAGAAAAGTATACAGTGTCCGATCCATTTTGAAACAGTCTGGTTTGAAATGGCCTTTCCCTGTGCTCCTGCAGCATATGCTACCAATAATTGCTCAGTTTTTCTGAAAGCTTTGGTTTTGTCCAAGTAGAAGCGCAACTGCCTATGTATGTCCAAAGAATGCAGAAGTCTCTCCCCTTTATTCTGTGGATTTGGATAAAAAGTTGGCAAGTGAATAGTTTGGTTTAGAGCCACACTTGATGCCACCTTTGGCATAAAACTAGGGTTTGTTCTTAAAGACACCCTGTCTTGGTGGAAAATGAAAGGTTCCACTGCCATTAGTGCCTGTAATTCTGAAACTCTTCTTGCTGATGTTAGTGCCAGGAGCAGAGCAGTTTTCCAAGAGACATTTTAAATCTGCTGTATTAGCTGGCTCAAAGGGAGGTAAAGTTAATTTTTCCAACACGAAGTTGAGGTCCCAAGTTAGAGTAGGTGCTCTACGGGGCGGTCTTATGTTTTTAGCCCCTCTGAGGTATTGTTTTAGCAAGGGATTAGAGAAAATTGGTGGATCTGTGCTGTAATGAGCAGAGATGGCAGAGGCGTGGATCTTGATGGATGAAAAGGAGAGGCCTTTGTCCAGCATCTCGGTTAAATATTGTAGTATCTGAGGAATATTTGGGACAAGAGGGTCAAGGCTGTGAGCCTGGTTCCAGGCACAGAATCTCTTCCATTTATCCAAATAGGCTTTCCTGGTGCTAGGCCTTCTGGCCTCCAGAATGACATCCATAACAGCTTTGGAGAGAGGCATTGCTTGCTTGACTAAGGAATTTTCCATGCAGCCAGGTTTAAAGTCTTTAGCTGGCTGTGAAGTATCTGGTTGTTGTGCTGAGTCAGACGATGTGGGATTTGAGGCAAAATCCAGGGTGGTCCTTGTGCTAAGTTCTTTAAGATTGGGTACCAGTGCTAGCGTGGCTCTTCTTGCCTGGCTTTTACGAGTACCTTTGGAAGGAGAGGTAGTGGCGGGAAAAGCATATACTTGTAGCTTTTTCCAGCTGAATGAGAGGGCATCCACTTTCCATGCTTGTGGGTGGAAAGTCCTTGTGCAGAATTTCTGTAGCTGGCAGTTCATTGGGGATGCAAACAGATCTATGTCCGGGCTCCAGCATTTTTGTGTTATCATTCTGAATATTTGCGGATTCAATTCCCATTCGTGGGGATCCATGATGTTTCTGCTTAAGTCGTCTGCCAGTGTGTTTTTCTCTCCTGGCAGGAATTGTGCTTGCAGATGAACTTGATAGGTTAGAGCTGTGTTCCACAAGGTCATGGCTTGTCTGCAGAGGGGATAAGAGTGAGTGTCCCCTTGCTTGTTTATGTACCACATAACTGTGGTGTTGTCTGTCTTTAGTAGTAGTTGTCCTGGATGCAGAAGGTCCTTGAAAACTATAAGGGCATTTTGTACAGCTAGCATCTCTTTCTGATTGATGTGAAGATGCCTTTGTTCTGCGTGCCACTTGCCCTGGATACATTTTCCTGCCATGTGTGCTCCACATGCGTAATCCGATGCATCTGTTGTCAGTGTTTGCCTGGCTGTGGGTTGAGTGAAATGCTGTCCCTTGTCGAGGTGACAAGCTTGAGCCCACCATCGAAACTCCTGTTGTAGGCAAGGAATTAGTGGTATTACTGTTTCCAAACTTTGACAGTGTTGAGACCAGACACTCTTTAGGTACCATTGTAGTTTCCTCATATGCAGTCTGGCATATGGAATTAGTAGTATGCAAGATGCCATGTAACCCAAGGCGTGCAGAATTTTTCTTGCAGGGAGTTTGGTCCTTGTTGCCATCAATTGAAAATATTGAGTCAGTTTGTCCTTGCTTGTCTGGTGTGAGATAAGCTATCTGGGCCATTGTATTCAAGCTGGCACCCAGGAATATCTCTTGTGAGGGCACTAGTTTTGATTTCTTTTCGTTTACTGTGTACCCTAGGCAACTTAACTTTTTTTTACAAATGCCAGATGCTTTAGAAGAATGTCCTTGCTCTCTGCTGGAGTCAGGCAGTCGTCCTGGTATGGATAAATTTGAATTCCTTTCTGTCTACGAAATGCAATTACTGGTGCCAGGCACTTTGTGAAGACCCTGGGTGCAGTAGATAAGCCAAAGGGCAGTGCAGAGAATTGGTAGTGCATTTAACCAGCTATGAATCTGAGGTATCTTCTGCAGTTTTGTCTGATAGGGACATGCAGGTATGCCTCCTTGAGGTCCAAAGTTACGAGCCAAGCTTTCTTGCCCAGAATGGGAAGAAGCTGATGCAGTGTCAACATTTTGAATTTTGGAACATCCAGGTAAGTGTTTAGAGAAGAAAGATCCTGAATGGGCCTCCAGGCTTTGTCGTTTCTGGGAACCAGAAAGAGTCTTGAGTAAATCCTTGTCCTTGCTCTTGTGGTGGTACCTTTTGAATAGCTCTCATGTCCATGAGTGCTGTAATTTGTTTTTGAGCCTCTGCCCATTGATTTGGTGGCAGATTTGGCATTCCTTTTAACCATGGCAGAGTGTGAAAGTGGAACCTGTAACCTTGAGATACAATGTTGAGAACCCATTTGTCTTTGGTGATCATATGCCAATTATCATAGAAAAGTGCCAGTTTTCCTCCCAAGGGGGCTGCCAAGAGAGAACTCTTTGGCAGCTGTAGTGGGAAGTCATTGGGGCTGTTTTTATATGGTTGGGCCCTGTCTTCCCCTTCTTTCTGGGTTGATGCACCCCATTGTCGAGGCCTGTATGGACCTTGTGGTTGACCTCTACCTCTTGGACGTCTGTATCTGCCCCTTTGAGGTCTGTAATTGGAAAGGACCAATTCATTTGTTGGCCAATTTCTGCTAAATCGAGGAGGCTGAACCTATAAGAAATCCTTCACAGTTTGCATAGATTTTGCCTTATCCTCCATTTTCTTTAATACCTCTTCTGCCTTAACTCCAAATAACACATCCTGCTGCAAAGGTGCATCAAATAGTTTTGCTTTAACATGATCTGGTAACGTATGTTCTTTTAACCAAGCATGCCTTCTAATGACAGAACCTGTAACTGCTGCTCTACAGGAGGCCTCTAAAGAATCAAAACCACATTACAAAGTATGTTTTCCCACTTGTTCAGCTGCATGCAATAAATCCTGCATTTCCTAAAAATTAGGAGGATCTGACTTAGGAAGCATTTTTTTTTGTTTCAACTGAGACATCAAATATTGCTGATATTTTAGCATGTGAAACTGGCAAATTATGGCCCCCATTGCTAAAGTTGCAGATGTATATACTTTCTTCCCCCATCTGTCCAATGCTCTGGAATCTGTCAGAGGGGACTGGATTCTTTGCTGATGAGGCCTTAACCCCTTTGGGGCCCTGAGAAATAGTTTCAGGGTCAGCAACAGGACTTTTATAAAGAAATTTGTCAGAGTCAGGGACTCTATCTGTCAGGCTTAACTGGGGCTGGAGGTAAAGAATCAGGATTTAAGCTGGATTCAGTATACACATCATCCACAATATCTAACACTGGCGGAATAGCAAGGGGTCGGTGTTGAGGTAATAAAAGGAAGTTTGAGTAATCCTGGCCCTCCCAATGGAAATGCTCCCTCATGGCATGTAAGGTTTCCCCAAAGGAGTAGTCCTCAGGCGGAGAGGCTGATGGAATTGATTCCGCTGCATCAGAATCCTCATAAGGGGTTAAGGAGTATCCTAGGTCTGAGGAAGAATCTGAAGAGATGGATAACCTGGTCGGATGAGTCATAGTCTGCATCCTGTCTAGGCCTTTTATCAGGAGGAGGATGGGACCCCCTGATCAGAGTGATTAGGTCTTCGGCCATTTTCAGCATTTGTTTCTTAGGCATGGAGGCCTGTCCTGGTGAATGTTGTATTTGTTTCTTTGTTTTTAAAGGAGGTTTTGACTTAGCAGAAGATTTAATGGTTAACTGAGTAGGTCTGAAAACACCCTCTGAAGCTACGGGTTGTTCAGCTACTCCGGATCCCTCTGAAGGGTTAGTCTCGGTAGGCTGAAATTCTTGAGCGTCCGGAGGCCCAGCCATCTCCACGTGAGAGTCAGAGGTGGCCTGTGTTTCTAAAGTAGCAGTCGTCAGGGGCTGCGAAGATGCCTCGCTGAAAACCGGAGAACCGGCAACTGGCCCAGAAGAGGCTTCGTCCGTTTTGGGCCTCAGATGCCTGTCCTTGTCTTTGCGCTATTTATGTATTCTGGTCGTCGGTAGTTCCGACGGCATGGTGTAATTGAATTTTCGGCCAAAATAATGTCGGGCAAAATCAGACGTTTAATAGTGCGCTTGTTAAACCTAGCACAAAACCGACAACCAGTGACGTCGTGGTCTGGGCCTAGGCATAGGATACAAGAAGAATGGAAATCCTTATGAGGTATTTGCTTCCCACAAGAAATACAGTTATTAACTTTTACTGACATCGGTCTGAGGCAAGATAAAGTTTCCCCAACGAGGTACTTAGCTTTGTAGAAGACTTCGGTTCTGGATTGGGAATGAAAATCTCAGGAGTCGGCCAACCGGCACTTGCGAACTGTTTTGCTTCGGGCACCGCGCGGCAAGAAAGACTGAAGAAAATGGCGTCGGCTGCATCTTATATACCCCTGTCGCACTGATGTCAGGGAGGAGGTTGACAGCAACCGATGCCGGACCAAACCTTTGGAACTCAGGCCGACTGGGGAACTGCCTGACGGCAGGATAACCCAAGTTTAATGATTGCAGCAGTGTAACCCAATCAACATCAGGGTTTTTTTGCAGTGGATGCCTTGACCCCTTTGAGACCCTGAGAAACAGTTTCTGGATCAGCAGCAAGGTTTTTATAAAGAAATTTATGAGAATCTGGAACCCTGTGGTACCTATCTGGCTTAACTGGTGCGGGGGGTAAAGAATCAGGAGTCAAACTGGATTCAGAAAATACATCAACAATATCTAGTACAGGGGGGATAGCAAGAGGCCTGTGCTGAGGCAATAAAAGAAAGCCTCTGGAGCCTTTTCTTGGATTCTGAATAATCCTGGCTCTCCCAATGGAAATGTTCCCTCATGGTGTGCAGGGTTTCCCCAAAAGAGTAGTCCTCAGGAGGAGAGGCTGAAGGGATAGATTCTTCAGCATCAGAGTCCTCATAGGCAGGAAGAGAATATCCCTGTTCTGAAGAGGAATCAGAAGAAATAGAAACTTGGTCAGAGGAGTCATAGTCAGTTGTCTTGCCTAGGCCTTTTATCAGGAGGGGGATGGGAACCCCTGACCAAAGTAATTAGGTTCTCGGCCATTTTGAGCTTCTGTTTCTTTGGCATGGATGACTGCCCAGGAGAATGCTGTACTTGCTTCTTTAAAGGTGTTTTAAACTTTGCCTTGGCTGCTGAAGTGGTCTTGATAGTAAGATGTGTAGGTCTGAAAACATCCTCAGAAGCCGATGCCTGCTCAGCGGCTCCAGACACATCTGAGGGAATAGTTTCCATAGGCCCAATACCTTGAGTTTCCAGAGGCCTAGCTGTCTCCACGTGGGAGTCGGAGGTGGCCTGTGGCTCTGAGGTAGTGGGAGTCAGGGGCTGCGAAAGCGCCTCACTGAAAACCGGCCACTGGCCTAGAAGAGGCTTAGTTGGTTTTGGACCTCGGATGCCTGTCTTTTTCTTTGTCCTTGCGCTTTTTACGGACTCCGGTCTTCGGTTGTTCCGACGGCATTATATAGTTAAACCTTCGGCCAAAGTAATGTAAAGCAAAATCGAACCGACGCTTAATAGTGCGTTGGTTGAATCTAGCACAAAACCGACAACTAGCAACATTGTGGTCAGGGCCTAGGCAAGGAATACAGTAAGAATGAAAATCCTTATGAAGTATTTGCTTCCCACAAGAAATACAATTGTTAACTTTTACTGACATCTGTCTGGAGCAAGAAAAAGTTTTCCCAATGGGGTACGTAGCTTTATTGAAGACTTCGGATCTGAAATTCAATTTTGAAAATCTCAGGAGTCAGACGACCGGCACTTGTGAACTGCTTTTGCTTCGGGCACCGCGCGGCAAGAAAGACTGAAGAAAATGGCGTCAGCTGCATCTTATATACCCTTGGTGCACTGACATCAGGGAAGAGGAGACAGCAACCGATGCCGGACTAGGACTTTGGAATTCAGGCCAACTGTGGGTAGCCTGCCAGTAGGATAACCCAAGTGTAATGATCGCAATAGTGAAACACGATGAACATCTACAGGGGACAGATCTCTTTTCCTTTTTGAGGGGGTAGCTTGGCTTCCCCTGATCAGCATGATAAGATCTTCTGCCATTTTAAGCATTTGAGATTGAGGCAAGGTAGCAGGCGCCTGAGGGTTTGTCAAAGGTTTCTTGGGTGTGGTTCAAACCCTGGGCCTAAGAAACTCAGTCGTTTTTGAAAGAACGGTAGTCGCAAAAGGAGCAGTCAGTTTGTGTCGAGATTCGGTAGTGTGAAGGACTTCCTCAGAAGCCGGTGATTGCTCTGCGGCTCTGGACCCATCCAAGGTAGAGACGACCACAGGATTCTTAGTCAAAGAGTTTTGCAGCATACTGGACTCCGAAAGGGTCTCGGTAGCAGCCTGGAAATCAACTGAAGTGAGCATCAGGGGCTGCGAAAGCGCCTCACTGAGTACTGGAGGACTGATGATTAGCTTAACGAAAACGTCATCGGGAGGCTTGGACCTGTGCAGTCTCTCTCTGTCTTTATCTTTACGTTTTTTCAGAAGATCTGCTGTCAGATGGCTTACCGAAGCCATATCAGAATTCGAGGACTGTAAACGAAAATATCTGGCTACAATAAGGGCCTGACGATAGATAGTTCTGGCACTGAACAAAGCACAGAAGTGACAACGGGGGGGACGTTGTGGTCTGGGCCTAAACAAGTGAAGCAGTAAGAGTGGAAAGTCTTGGTGTGGTATTTGCTTTCCACAGGCAAGACAATTATGAACTTTTACTGACATCGGTTAGTGCAAGAAAAAAGGATCCCCAACAGGTTCCTTAGCTTTAGAAGGCTTCAACTTCAATTTGAAGACAAAAATTCAGGTAGCGGCCAACTGGCACTTGTGCGAACCGCTTCTGCTTTGGGCTCCACGGCAATAAAGACTGGTGTAATGGTATCGGCTGCCTTACTTTATACTGACGACATGACGTCAGTCCTCAAGCGACAGCAACCGATGCAGAAATAACTAAGTCTCTGGTATTCAGGCCGACAGAGTGCTACCCTGGCAGGGATAACCCAAACATGATGACTGCAACAGTGAAACACGAAGATCATCAACTGATTTCAACAAAGATCTGTGCAGCTGTGTATTTAATAATCCAAAGAAGTAACAAAATCTGCATATAATTTATCATAGCTGTTTTGCTCTCTGCTAATATTCTGTCTCCCCAGATCTGCTTCATTGAAAAAGATTAAGCCCCCTCTGAGCCCCCGCACAGTCGTAGTTCACCAAGATTCTGATTTAATTTTCTTATAAGCTGTGTTGTATTTTTCCTTGCATAGTCCCTACTCTGATGCGCCTGCACAGTACTAGTAACGGTGAAGCCTTGTCCACCTGGCAAGGCTACATGTTGTTCACAAGTGCAGAAGTGACACTACTGTCTCTTAGCCTTAAAATTGATAACCCTGATGATTGTGCTGTGCTAAAAGGCAGGAGTCTGCACTAAAGGTTCCCTATTAATAAACGTAGTTCTGCAACTTGGAGTTTTCCTGCTACTGCTATGCAGGTACAAGCAACACTGCAAGCTAAGCAAAGTTAACTCTGCACTTTTAGTGCTGCAAGGTTGTGGACGTTCTCAAACATACATCTGTTACACAGTGACATACATGATAATGACATATGCTGTTACATTTAGTACGAAGAGTGCCAAGTTAAATTATCAAGTCATAAAAATACATCTGAAATCCTACAGTTGCTGCAGTACTAAGTACTGAAAACCATCACTTCATTTCCTTCTCATGAAGACAACCTACACCAAGCTATGAAAATCACAGAAATGTAGGTTGGCGAGACTCACGTTTTCTGCGCTTACACACCACTGATGATGACTGTGTTAATGTTCCCTTCGATTGCTGCCGCACTGCAGATACTGTCCACAACACTTGGTCTGACCATTGCAATGTTTTCTTTTCAGCTTCAATACTATCACAATGCTTATGCACTCAGTATTATTTTAACACTAAAATGAAACCATTTAATAAACAAAAGTTCAAATTACAAATAAAATAATAGCTTATGGTAGTAATAAAAGCTGTTTCATCATATATTCCCTGACAGCCTGGTCAAAAAGAAAATATTTTCAGGGGGTCTCAGAGTAGGCCACGGTGCAACACTCTTCTCAGCCATCATGGCAGCAAGCTCCACAGGTACACAGCATGACAAATGAAATATGGACAACAGACGTTTCAATGTGTGCCTTACAAATTGCTAGAATGCAGGACAATTGGCTCTAATGGCACCTTCGTGTAAGAGGGACCCAAAGCATACAGGGATTTAAAAAAAAAAATGAACACCTGGGTTTTAAAGATAATATGAAACCTGAAAAGAAACCAAAGCAGTTTAGACTGCACTCTTCAGCTATGATAACCGACTGCTGCTTCCCACCCTAGAAAGCAGAAAAGATGCAAACATTTCTGCAGCCAGGTGGGGAGAAGCCAACAACTTGTTTTTTTGGAATATTTTATTTATTTTTGTTGATCAGGTTAGACCACTATGCATATGACAAGTGCCAATGGATGTTTTACATCTGCTTGAGCTAACCACTACCTCAAGCAGATGGGACTCAAGTCTCAAAGTGTGAACCTGCAGGAGTGCTGCACAGTGCCTAATACAATATCACTACTGAATGTGCCTGCTTTGACACACAACTTACAATCTTCCTGACATCAAAAGAAGGTACTGTTTACTGAGCCACTGACATTAGAATACTGTGGTTCACTATTATGCTGCACCTGCAGTTTACAGCCATGCTCTGGAAAGTTAAGAGAATAGTGTGTTTTGAACTTTAGGAACACTGAGGAGAACAAAGTAAATGCCACTATGCTTTAGTGCAACTCTGTTCCTATATTAAGTAATACAGTGCATGTCCATCAAGCAGGACAGCACAAATGCCTAATATGCCCCCTTCTAATCAAGCCCTGTGTGCATCTTAATCTCTTCAAACTCATATTACATGGCTCTGAATGAATGCTACACACCACTTCTATTGCCTTTCCCTGAAATGCTTTTTACCAGTGTAAAGTTTTGCAGAGATCTGGTCTCTAGAACTACAAACTTTAGTAGCTTAATACTACTATTGTGCTACCACAGCACAGCTTTAAATCCTATATTTTACTTTAATTGCTAATCTGCATTACTCATACATCAAGTCTGCATATTCTGGCAAATTATTTATTTTAGCTTGCACTGCAGGTTAACATACTTTAAGTAACCCACTTTACTTACTGTTCTTAGAAAAATAGATGTCAATTTGTAAGATGCTTTAAAACTCACCTGTGAACAAAAAGAAAATCAAAGCCATTATCATTGTGTATCCAAAGTATAATATAGTGCTAGCTGTTCCTGTAATCTGAAGCTTGGAAAAGAAATAGTGCACTGCATATACAAGGAAATAAATGGCTGTGAATCCACTTGTCAGGAATGAACGCCACTGCCAATGGTAATCCTGAAAAGAAATAAAGCATTAGAAATTATAATTCTTCAAAATAACATACATTTTTACTTGCTAATCCATTTTCAAACTTAAAAATGTTAATACCATAACATAGCCATAGATAGACTGTTGCCTTGGCACTAGATACTGAATGTACCACCTCCACTGGGATGAGCTAGTTTAATAGGCTGAGCATTTTTTTATCTCATCTCTCGCCAGAGAGTTTGTCACCTTAGCAGTAAGCTGTACAATGTAGTGACTCCATTGGAACGAACGAGTTGAATAGGCTGAGCAGTCTTTACCTCATCTTATTGGAGAATACTAAGTTAATTGCAGAATTGCACTACATCAAACAAACTGGGGACTTAACTACAGTTAATCAGGCCTAGAATTGCTTGATTCATTGTAAACAGCTTGTGCTTACGTTTATGTATGCTGATGTACTCCATATTGAGTGCACATTATAGTGTGGGCAAAGAACTTGGCTACTACAGTACAACTCCATATCTGAACTTTTTAGATATCAAGCTGGCTATTTTCCTGAGTATACCTACCCTTTAATTTGTTCCCTCCTCTCTCCACAGTTAATACAGTCTTCTTAACTGCTGTCTGGCTGCTACCCTTCTCGCAATTGATGCTCGGAAAAGAAAACACCAGTGTGGCCAGTGTAACGAGCCCACTAAAGACCACTATTAAAAACATACCATTAGATATACCTGTGCATATCTCCATATTCAAAAATAAGTCATATAAATGTATTTGCTTCCATTGTACAATTATTTGTGGCGTGCACACCCACAAGGACAGCTTAGTCCCCTCCATCCCTACAGCCCACTACTTCCCTCCACAACCTATTAAGGGAATTTGTTTTCCTACTTTTGTTGTTTAGTGGCATCTCTTTCAAAATGAGAAAACAGAAGGAACAGACAGGCTAGAGCTCTTGCTCTACACTACTAACCACCCTATAAACTATTGTTCTTATAATGGCCTGGAAGACTTGTTCTTTAGCAGTTTACTTTGCAAACTGAATGCAATTTAACATCAGTAGATCTGCTACTGGCGCTAGTGTATCCTGACACATATCTCTTTCTCCTGGCCTGGTTAACTGATAACTTTTGTTGGCGCGAGGTTTGCCCAGGGTCTGGCCCGCTACATGCTGACTCAACTCCACTCTCCTACCCTAACCCCATTCCCACTCACCCCCACTTTCATTACATTTACAGCCAAGTAGGCTACATCTCTCCTCCTTCTTCCATCCAATCATAACCCACCTCCCTATCCTCCTTTGTGTGACTTCCACCAATTTCTATTAAGGTCCACTGCCCACTACTACCTCAATATACACCTGTATCACACCCGCTACCTGTCCCACTGCCTGCATCCTACTCAAATCTAACTACTAAGAATTAATTAAAACCTAGAAAAAACACCTTCACCATAAACCAAATACCTCCGTAGCTAAAGCCTATGGAGTCTGCCTGCAAAAACACTAACTTAATTCATGGAACAATATAACTGCAAGTATTAATAATCGCATCACTCTTTATTGCTGTCCACATCACCTCATAACATATTAGCCCCAACCTAATAATTCAATCAGCCACCAACCCAACCCCCCAAAAACATAACACAACACTTGTACCTGACATCAGTAATCTTTAAACTTCCTCACATAGAACTGGCCCCATTCAAACTTCCCCAGTAAAATACAAAAAACTGCATCTCCTTAGAATACCACCTATGCATAAATAAATACTTACAAGCCACTGTCCGTACAGTATCAAAACTGTTAATCAGTTATGTCCACTCAAAGCCTGGCCCTGCAATTAATCTTAATACCCCCTCATACCAAACATTATAAACTCCCAGAGAAATATGGCAAACCTGCTAACTTTTAATAACATAAGAAGGTACTCAACAAAACAGAGGAACTACATGCCACCCCGACCCTATACTCACCTGACTTAGTTCTCTCAGAGACCTGGCTCAACCGACATATTCATAGGTAGATACTAGGCTATCTGCCCTAGGGCATATATAAGCCTAGCCAGAGTGTATTTGGCTTCCGCCTCCCTATTAGATTAGCCTACTGTGCCTCTGTAAAGTAGGTCACAGAAGGTACCCTTTTAAGATTAGTTTACTGTGCCACTGTCTAGCAGGGACACAGAAGAGATCCCAGGGGTGAATTTGCGATTTCCCATCCACGCGTCCAGATTTCGCTTGAAGAGTGTCAGCGAGGGGCTATGTCTAACATGAATTGGGATTCTATTCCAGAGTGAGGGGAGCCTCTGGGAAATGAATCTGTCCCTCCAGAATGTCCTATTTATTTTTGTGCTGAGGTTTAGGTCCCTGGAGCGTGTAGCTCTAAGGGACTTGGAATTTTTGAGGTGGAGCATGTCCACTAATTCTGGGTTTGACATGGCTTTGTACGTCAGGCATAGATTGCCTCTGAGTAGGCGGTAAGCAACTGAGTAGAGCTGGAGTTTCTTTAGTCAAGCTGCATAGGACATCTGTTTGTAGCCCATGATCCTCTTGGTGAGGTACTTTTGGGGTCTCTCCAGTTGCTGCAGGTGTCCGGTAAGGTACATCCCAAAAGGGGCAATGTATTCAATTATGGGCTTGATGAGTGACGAGTAGAGGGGCACAATGACCTCTCGATCTAGATGCGAACCCTTTCGTGATAAGGTGGGCTATATAGGTCTTTCTAACTACTTTGGCAACGTGATTATCAAAGGAGAGATTACCATCTACGTTGGTCCCCAAATCTCTAGTTACTTCTTCCGTACTTAATGGATTACCACCTATGTGGTAATGTGTGGGCACCTTGTTTTTCCCAAAGGGGATGACTATGCACTTTTTAGCATTTAGCTTGAGGCCGTGGCTCTGGCACCAAGCATCCATCTCTGAGACCCTTTTGGAGGATGCTTGTGTCAGCTGGAGATTTGATTATGGCCCCCAGTTTGCAGTCATCTGCGAACTTTGTCAGCCATAATCCCCCTGTGTTAGCCTGAACATCAGAGAAGTCTATACCGAACAAGAGAGGTCCCAGAACTGAGCCCTGTGGGACGCCACTTGTAACTGGTTTGGATTTGGACAAGGCACCTGTGATTCTGACCATGTGGGTTCTATCTCTGAGCCAGTTTGCAACCCATCTTGTGATATAGGGGTTGATATTTAAGCTGGTAAGCTTATTTATGATGCCTGAGTGGGGTATTGTATCGAAGGCTTTTGTGAGGTCCAGGTAGGCTGTGTGGACTACCTTGCCCTCATCTATGGCTTTGGTAATGGTTTCAAAGAAATCAACTAGGTTTAAGAGGCAAGATCTGCCCTTAAAGCCGAATTGGGTAGGGTCCAGTGTCTGGAGGCTCCCAATGTCTTTGTTTATGAGTTCCATGATAATACGCTCCATAGCTTTACAGACCAGACTAGTCAGGCTTATGGGGCGATAGTTTCTGGGGTCCGTTGTGGCACCACCTTTGTGGAGTGGGACCACTGTAGCTGTACGCCATTCTTTGGGTACATATCCTGTAGTAAGGCTAAGTTTGAACAGTGACTTAATGTGAGGGTTCAGTTCTTCTTGGAGCTCATGTAAGACACAGCCTGGGACACCATCCGGTCCCATAGATGCTGTGTTTTTTGCTTTGGAGAAGGCAGCTTTCACCTGTGCATCTGTGATGTCAGGGAGGTTACATTCAGTTGGAATAGGCATTTGCTCCTTTGGGGGGGGGGGGGGGAGTTTGCGCTGAATCTGTCTGCTAGGATGTTGGCTATGTCTGTAGGTTCGGTATATTTTGTACCGTTACACAACAATTCAGAGCATATCTGGGAGTTTCCGCCCATGTTCCTGACATAACTAAAGAAGGCCTTGTGATTATCTTTAGTGTCTAGGGCAATTTTTCTTTCAAAGCTGGCTTTTGATGATTTTATGAGGGATCGAAGTTTCTTGCTAATACTGATCAGAGATACCTTCCCTTTTGGGGATTTTGCTCTGTCATGTAGTAGCTTCCTCCTTCTGTTGTATAGCTTATTTATGGCCGGGGTCCACCAGACCGGTCTCCTGTTTTTGGAGGAGTGAGTCTTGGTTTTATTTGGGATAGCACGATCCATGCATTCCTGCAGGTGCTCATAGAATGCATTTGTAAAGGATTCTGCGGATTGGGCTGTATTATCCTCTGGCCCAGGGGCTATGAAGGATTCCACCTCAGTCTGGAGAAGTGCAAAGTTGGCTTTTGAGAAATTCTTTACAGTGATTTCCTTGGGTGGGGACGGGATATGGATGTCCAGGGAAATTTGTTTATGGTCTGATCTTACCAATGAGGGGGTTTACCTCTGGTGTGGAACAGAGTCCCCATGTTGGTGATGACCAGGTCCAATATGTTGTTCCCTCTTGTGAGAGTGGTGACCAGTTGTTCCATTGCGTTAGAGTTTATAAATTCAAAGAACCGTTGGGCGAGGGTGTTTGGGCTTGAGTAGTTTTCCCAGTCAATGCTTGGGTAGTTGAAGTCACCTTCATATTCCCCAGTGTTCTCAGGAATGCCAACGGGGGTTCCTGTAATAGGGAGGGTGTTCTGTACCAGGCTACAAACTGAAAGGCAGTTTTGCCCGCTGTTAAGTTGCACATGGATGGTTTCCGATGCTTCGTGCAGTGACACGAACCTGGAGGTGTAGGTATCTTTGATGAATATAGATACTCCCCCTCCTTTTGTGCTTCGGTCCGAGTTTTGGGGCCGAAACGCATGGTATGAGTTATAACCTGGTAGTGCTGGGGTGCTCTCAGGAGCCTTGAACCAGATTTCTGTTACTGCACAGACATCGATTTTCTCCATACTGAGGAGAGCCTCGAGTGCGTGCATCTTGAGGTTTAGACTTCTGGCACTGAGTAGCATTACCTTTAGTTTTTTTATCCTTGGGTTGTCTATGGAGGTGGGTTTGTCCTTTGAGCCTTGCCTAAAAAAGGCACTATGGGGTGGCAAGAGCCTTGGCCAGTATACGAAAGCCTAAGGGTGAAAGGTGCAAGCCGTCCCTAGCGAAGCAACGTTGCTTGTCGAGCATGTCACCCCAGGCTGACAGACACTGGATCCCCTTTGAATGACACCAATACATTAGCCAATTGTTGAAACTGATCATTTTGTCTTTATACTGTGGCATCATTCTTGGTGAGGGCAAGATGCTCCTCAAGGTCAGGGTCATACCAGCCTGGGCTACATGGTCAGAGAGCTCCTCTATGTCTCTTTTCATGTAGTCCAGGGAGGTACGTCTCAGGTCATTCACACCAGCATGGACAATGATGGAGTCATACTTGTACTTGCTTTGGAGTGACCTGAGTGCTTGTGTTATGTGGTGGATCCTGGCACCCGACAGGCAGCTTACAGTGACCTCCTCCTTGTTCAGTCTGGTGAGCGGGATGTCAGTGTGCCGGACAACAGAGTCCCCTATAACAAGTGTATTTGGTGTGTTTGGCCTTAAGGGCTGTGAGGCACACTGATTTTGTGAGATATGTGATTCGTGGGTATTATTGAGGGGTGGCTGTTGCTTGGATATCTGCTTAGGAGGTCTTTGCTGTTTAGGCAGATTTTTATTTAGAGCCTCAGAGTAGGTTTTTGTGTGTTTATGTGTTGGGTATGCAGATGCAATAGGTCTGTGTGAGACTGGATTTGTGGTGTGGGTGGTTACCTTTTCCTCCTGACTGACTGTGCCAGTCTTGGGTTGAAAGAGCTCTGCCTCCAGTTTGGCTGTGTAACTGCATCTCTCACATGTATTAGAGTTTGTTGGAAGGAGGAGAGGGTTGTCGGTGTACATAAGGCAATTGTAACATTGCCTCAAAATTCCCAGATTCACCAGCTGGACTGGAGAGTAACCTTCAAACTGACCCTTGGACATACCAGATTAGTATAGGGAACTGTTTTTTTAGTGATCAGATTAGGGAAGGGAACTGATGTTTCACTTGATTAGGAAGGACCAATCGGGAGCCTAATACTTATAAGAAGTCAAGGAGGGTGTAGTGCTTTAGTTAGTGTTTCCTTATAACAGCTGAGCAAGTGCAGGGCTTTAGAAAGAGAACAGTGTGATTACTTTGAGAGTTTGAACAGTTCTAAGGGAAAAAGTGAAGAGCAGACTTTGTGGAGCCTGGAATAGTTTAAACCTGTTTAGGCGGCGCTGCCCGATGCTGCTCAGTGCGCAAAACCGCGCAAAAAGAGAGTTGTAGGGTTTTAGGAGAGAGAGATCAAGGAGTTTAGAATTGACCCAAAATGGCCAATAAAACTACAGCCTCTAGGTAGTAACCACTCCTCCAGGGACAGGCAGGCTGCTCAGTGTTAACCACTCCTACTGGTGAGCACAGAGACTTCCCTTTAGCCCAAGCAAGCACTGGCCTTCTAGAAATTTCCAAACAGTTCAGAACAGCAAATCTGTAACTGAACTTTCTTAACTTTCAGAAAGTGGGAAAAAAGCAAGGTTTTTTTTTTTTCTTCTTTTTGTTGTAGTTTAAAGGTAGCAGAGATACACAAGCAGCAAAATAATCACAACAGTGCAATAAATGACCCCACACTTGAGTGCTTGGCCAAAATCAGGTAAAATGCAGTTTTTAGAGAAAAAAAACTATTTTAAATTAAGTGCAACACAGGAAATGCAGTAAATAGGCTCTAGATGTGTTCCAAGTACGGTTACTGTTACTGATATAAACTTTAGCAAGCCAGAAAAAAAGGTGGCAAAGCAGTAAAACTTAACAAAAAAAATCAGAAGAAAATACTTAAAAATCACAAAAGAGGCTCCTTTTCTTCTCTCAGCGTTTTAACGATAATGAGTTACTTCCCCCAGGTTATAGTCTACTCAGTAAAAACAGAACATCTAAAAGGGTTGGTGGAATCGCCATACTATACAAAAGCAACCTTACTATTGACAATATGGACATAAATCCCCCTACATTTAATAACGCAAGTACCCTGTTCACCAAAGTTGCACTCAATACACAAAAACTGAATATAATTGGTGCTTACATTCCCCCCAGTAACAGCACTGACACACTAGAAGCTATTCTTCACTGGTCATCCCAAGCCCTCCCCCATGAAACACTCACACTAGGTGACTAATATCAATTGGTCCACATGCATCTCTCCCCTACCCACTACTCACATAAACCTGTATGGCCTTCACTGAACTAATCCAGACCCCCTACCAGAACAGATAAATCATCCAAGAAGTCTGTTTTAGACTTGATCCTTATAAACCATCCTTCCCTATCCTATAACTATAGGACTCTACCCGACAGTCTTAGGGACCACCTATTTACATTCATCCTAAGGCACCAAATTAAACCCATTAAAACCTCCTCCCCACAACAAACAGGCTATACAAAGAACTTCAAATCCCAAGACCTCATCACTGCTCTACATCATTGTAACTGGATACCCCTTTCAAACCTCCTCCTGGACAAAGCAGTATATTACTTCAATGCTACTTTCAGAAGCATACTCAACCAACTTGCCCCAACTACAACAATAAGAACAAAGTCTAACTATGCCCCTATCTTTCCAAAAATACCTGGCTACTCCTAAAACGGAAAGAAAGAGTGGGAAGCTTGCCATCAAAACAAATCCAACCAAAACAGGCAAAAGTAACTGCAACTAAGAAAAGTCCAAAAACACATAACAGACAAGAAAATCCACTACTCCAGTATCTCGACAAAACAAACCCTCAGATATTTTGGGCAGCCATCAATAAAATACTCCAACCTGGGAAAACCAGCACCGCACCCCCTAACATTGACACCTCCACTAGCAATACTGCAACTCAGTTTAATGAATATGTTACTAACTCCCTTCAAAATATGACTAATAACAGCTCTCCTGCAACTTATCTAAACTCCCAAAACTCAACAATTGACCAAAACTACTACTTCCTTCAACCAGTTCCAACCAAGATAATACACAAATATCTGACAAAGCTAAACCCACTACCCTTGCGGCTGATAGACTTCCTGGATAATACATCAAAATTGCAGCCAAAGCCTTCTCTTTATCCCGTCTCCATATTAATAAACAAGTCAGTCTCTAAACAACATATTCGAACTCTTTGGAAAATCTCTCATATTATACCAATACACAAAGAGAGCAATTCAACTGAAAAGTCAAACTACCCCCTGTCAAAAATCCTTGAGATGCGTACATTCCCAAATAATAAACTATTTACTAACTAGTCTCCTGGCTGAAACACAACACAGATTCCACCCAACCACAGTACCACCACCGCTCTTATCAGCTTCATCAATACCATAAATTAATAGTAGAACAAAGGTAATCTCATCTCTGTCATCTTTTTGGATCTCTTCAAAGCATTCGGCACAGTCTCATTCCAAACTATTAACCGTACTCTCTGAACTCAAACTACACAAACTCCACATGGTCATGGTTCAAAGATAATCTCTCAAAACAGTCAACAAGCAGTAAAATGGGAAAACACCCCATCCCCTCTTCTCCCTGTAAACTTGGGTGTTCCACAAGGATCCATCCTTGGAGCCCTTCCCTTCATCAACATCCTCCATAAAGCCCCCCTCCATGCCAACCCGGTCCAATATGCTGATAATTCAACCCTAACCTGCTCAGCCCCCTCACTCCAACTACTACAACAAATCACCCAAGAATCCTTTACAGCAATAAAAAACTGGCTAATTCAACTAATATTCAAAACAAAAAATCCAATGAAATGTTATTCCATCCCTCTAATGCTACAGACAATTCAATTATTTAAAATAACCTCACCCAACAATAATTGTATCACACCAGTCACACAAACTAAAATACTAGGAGCAATCATAGATCACAGCATGAAATTTGACAAACATGTAGTTCAAACCATCACAAAAGTTAACAAACAATTAGGGAGCCTCTATACATGCAAAAATTACCTAAACTCCAATAGTAAAGCCACCATTTGCAGGAACCCACCTACTCTCCACACTACTCTATGCCTCCCAGGTTGTAATCAATTTAAACAAAGGTGACCTAAACAAAATAACCGTCTGCTACAACAGCACAATTTGGACTCATCCTACAGATCCCACCATTGCCAATCCCTTAAACAACTATTCTGGCTAGAATTATCAAACCTATTAACCAACTTACAACATACCACTAAATCCTCTACCATCCCAAAAAGACCCCAGCCCTACAAGGTCTACTAAACCACTATACCAGCAACTGTCCCCACTAAGAATCACCAACAAAGCAATGGTTAAAATTTCTATAAGTAAATATAATTCTGGGGACTCTTACTACTCCAGTGTCACAAAAACACAAAAACATGAAATACACTTCCTTTATATATTTGAATACTGCATAATACACATAACTTTAAGAACCTTCTTAAATCCTACTTATCCAACTAAAGGATATGCTCATGCTCTAGCCCTGGGTAAAACACTACCAATATTTTTACTCCCGCCTCCTCTCATTCATCTCAAATCTATCTCATAGAGAACTACTAGCCCCCTCTAATATCACAACGCATTTTAGCATAATTTCTTCTGCATACTCTTACAGCATACTGTATGTGATTACTGATATGTTACTATGACTACTGTATGCAGAGTCTTGACTATCTCTTACTGCACATATAAATTTGTGCACCTACTACTGTGGTGCAAATGTTACTGTCACTTGAAATTTTGTATTGCCTGTATAACTGCATACAATTATTGTGTGGTGTAAATGTTACCGTTTTACATGTTTTCTGCTGTATTACTGAATGGAGCTTTTCTCCCCGGGTCTCCAATGAAAACTGGCAACTCTGCCCAGTCGGACATTTCCCGGTAAACAAATGTAAAATAAATAAACACATTTTTTTTCAATAAACATACTGCTCAATCAAGAGTAGTGAAAAAAATGACCCACTATTCACTGAAATGTTTCAAATAAGAGAGACGAATAATAAAATCCAAGTAACAAAAATCACAACAGCTAGAAGTAGCTCTCCGAGAAACTGACACATTTTCTATTTCCCATTGCCCAAAGTACTGAAATGCACATAAAAAAAACTCTCCATTTATATATATATTTATCCTCAACCCCTTTTTCCATTTTGCACATGGGGTTGGGGAGTCACTTCAACAGTGAATCATCGCGAGCCAACATTTACACTGCCGGGTGGCTAGCCCTGCCATGGCAGTTCATCCTTACCACGCACTCACTTGCAAACTACTGCATGTATTTGGAGTGTGGGAGGAAACCCACATGACAACAGGGGAGGACATGCAGACTCTGCACAGAAGGGATCCCAGCCAAGAACTGAACCACAGAACATCTTGAGGTGACATCACCAACCGCTGCACAACTGTGGCCAACAATGTATTATATATTTATATATATATATTATATATTAATATAATATATATATATACACACACACACACACATATATATAAAAAACATATACACTAATTATATATCTATATATCTATATATATATCTATATATATATCTATATATATATCTATATATATATCTATATATATATCTATATATATATATCTATATCTATATCTATATATATATATATATATATATCTATATATATATCTATATATATATGTTCATAGGTGTGTACTAGACTAATGGCCCTGGGGCCTTTACAAACCTAGCCACCCTGGCATAGTGCCACCCGACCTTAGATCCCAGTGCCTCTGTCAAGTAGAGCCACTGGTGTTATCCCTGAGGTGAATTTTCTGTTTCCCATCCACTCATCCAGATTTCTCTTGAAGAGGGTCAGTGAGGTGCTCTGCCTGACATGTTTGGGAAGTCTGTTCCCTAACATGAGCAGTCTCTGGGTTATGAACATGCCCCTCCAGCATGTTCTGTTAATTGTGATAATGAGGTTGAGGTCTCTTGGAGCGTGTGGTGTGGAGGGATTGGGATTTCTTTAGCTGCAGCATTTCTAACAGAGCTGGGTCAGACATGGCTTTGTAAGTCGAGCAGAGATCGCCTCTAAGTAGGCGATATGAGACAGAGTATAGTTGGAGTTTTTTGAGTCTGTCCATATAGGACAAGTGTTTAAGGCCTAGGATCCTCTTTGTGAGGTACTTTTACGGCCTCTCCAGTTGTTTCAGGTGTCTAGTGAGGTACATGGCAAATGGGGCATTGTACTCGATGATTGGCCTAATGAGGCAAGAGTAGCGGGAGACAATGACCTCTTTCTTCCTGGATGCAAAACCTTTAGTAATGAGATGTGCCACACAGAAGGACTTTCTGACCACAGTGGCAATGTGGTGATCAAAAGAGAGGTTGCTGTCAACCTGTATTCCCAGATCTCTTATAACGTCTTCTGTGTTCAGTGGACTACCATCAATGTGGTAATTCATGGGAAAGTACAGTTGTGTACACTTACTATAAATGTGGATGTTAGAGTGTATTCACTGTTGCAGTTATTACATTTGGGTAATCTGCTGGCAGGCTGCCCTCAGTCGGCCTAATTAACAAAGTCTTGGGTCCTGCGTCAGTTGCTGTGCCTTCTTCCATGACGTCAGGGGAATAAAACAAGTAGCCGACGCCATTACATCAGTTTTTCCTTGCCCCAGATGTCAGGTGCCCCCCCAAATGGGGAGCAAATAAAATTAAAAAACACAAAAAAAAAATACCTCCAATCCCAAAAGCAAATACACCAAAAGGGCTTTTAAGCATAGTGAAAGAAAGTAGAGGATAGCCTGAGAAAAATAGGGGCTGGAGGGAGGGTAACCAGTACTGCAACAGTGAATACACTTGAACATCTACATTTATGGTAAGTGTACACAACTGTACTATGTTCTTTGTGTTTCACTGTTGCAGTCATTACATTTGGGTAGATTCCCAAAGCTATGGTTGAGTGGAGGGAATTATACAGCATTAGGACCAGCTATAAGGCCCTGCAGGACAGCAGTGGCAAAGCCAGCTGTGGATTTAGAGAACAATGGTAAATGGTAATGTTTGGTGAACGTATGAACTGAGCTCCAGGTAGCAGCTTCTAGAATGACCCTGGTAGGAACACCTCTGAGAAAGGCTGTAGAAGTAGATGAAGCCCTAGTGGAATGGGATCTGATGCCCTGTGGGATAGTTTTTACTTGGTGCATATATAGCAGAAACAAATACAATGGCTTATCCATTTGGAAATGGTTTGCTTTGAAATAGCCTTTCCCTCTGCCCCTGCAGCAAATGCCACCAGCAGTTTTTCAGTTTTTCTTTGAGATTTTGTCTTCTTTAAGTAAAATCTAAGTTGTCTGTGTACATGCTCCCCCTTGTTCTGTGGATTGGGAAAGAAAGTTAGCAAATGAATGGTCTGATTAAGAGCCACCTTAGGCATGAAGGATGGATTGGTCCTCAGAGATACTCTGCCCGCATGAAAAATGATGAAAGGCTCCACTGCCATAAGAGCCTGTAATTGGGAAATCCTTCTAGCTGAAGTGACTGCTAAAAGGAAAGCTGTTTCCAGGTGAGAATTTTTAAGTCTCCAGTAGCAGCTGGCTTGAAAGGAGGGAGAGTGAACTTTTCCAATACAAAATTGAGGTTCCAGGCAGGGGTTGGAGCTCTCCTGGGTGGTCTAAGTTTTTGGCCCCTCTGAGATACTGCTTTAGCAGAGGATGAAAGAAGAGGGGAGGTTCTGTGTTGTAATGAGCTGAAATGGCTGAGGCATGGATTTTTATGGAAGAAAAGGACAGGCCCTTGTGAAGCATCTCAGTTAAGTATTATAAAATCTGAGAAACGTTGGGCACTTCTGTGCTAATCCATTGAGATTGATTCCAGGCACAGAATCTTTTCCATTTGTCAGCATAAGATTTTCTAGTACTAGGCCTTCTCGCCTCCAAAATGACATCCATCACAGGTTTGCTGAGGGATGCTAAGGTGAATTTAGGTGATTAGCCACGCTGCAAGATTCAAAGTTTGGAGCTGCGTGTGCAGAATTTGGTTGTTCTGCTGAGACAGTAAGGTGTCTGAGGCAAGTGCCACGGTGGAAGGTGCGACACCTTGCGCAGGAGTGGGTACCAGTGTTGGCGAGGAGCAATCAAAATCATTTTTGGTTTGTCCTTTTTGACTTTTAGTAGAACTTTGGAGAGCAGAGGCAGAGGGGGAAAGGCATAGACTGACAGGTTTTTCCAGCTGAAGGATAGAGCATCCACTTTCCAGGCTTTTTTGTGATGAGTTCTTGTGTAAAATTTGTCCAACTGATAGTTGTGGGGTGAGGCAAAATAATCTATTTCTGGGCTCCCCCATTTGCGTGTCAACATGTTGAAAATCCGTGGTTCTAGTTTCCTTTCGTGTGGGTGCATGAGATTTCTGCTTAGTTCGTCTGCCAGAGTATTCAGCTTTTCTGGCAAGAATTGAGCTTGTATTTGTACTTGATAGGTCAAGGCCGTGTTCCACAATGCCATGGCTAGTCTGCAAAGGGGGTAGGAGTGTGTACCCCCCTGCTTATGTACCACATAACCATGGTGTTGGCTTGTCTTTATCATTAATTGTCCTGGATGTAGGTAGTCCTTGAAGGCTGTCAGCGCATTCTGTACAGCTAGCATTTCTTTTTGATTGATATGAAGGTGCATTTGATTTGGACTCCATTTGCCCTGAATGCACTTCCCTGCCAGATGTGCCCCCCAAGCATAGTCTGATGTGTCTGTAGTTAGAGTTTGGGCAGCAGGGGGGGGGGGTTTGAATGACAGTCCCATGTTTTGGTGGCAGGCCTCTGCCCACCATAAGAGCTCTAGTTGCAGGCAAGGAATGATAGGAATCATTGTTTCCAGGCTGTGACAATGCTGACTCCCATAGACTTTTTAAGTACCACTGAAGTTTCCTCTTATGCAGTCTTGCATATGGAATTAGAAGAATGCAGGAGGCCATGAACCCCAAGGCTTGCAGTATTGCCTTGCCGAAAGCATGTTTTTTGTGGCCACCTGTTTGAAGTAAGTCACCAAATGAGTTTGCTTCTCTGGCATAAGGAAAGCCATCTGGGCAGTTGTATTCAAGCTATCACCCAAAAATGTAATTTTTTGAGAAGGTACCAGTTGTGATTTCTTTTCGTTTATATAGTGTACCCTAGACAAATTAGAACCCTTTTTACAAACGCCAGATGGTTTAGAAGTGTGTCCTTGTTTTCTGCCTGAATTAGACAATTGTCCAGATATGGATATATTTGAATATTTCTTTGCCTGCAAAAAGCAATTACTGAAGCCAGGCACTTTGTAAAGACCCTGGGCGGCATAGATAAGCCAAAGGGCAGTGCAGAGAACTGGTAATGCAAGTAGCTTGCTCTGAAGCGGAGGTATCTTCTGCAAGATTCCCTGATTGGGATACGCAGGTAAGCCTCTTATATCTAGAGTTGCCAACCTGGCATCTTTGCCTAGCATAGGAAGTAACTGGTGAAGAGTCAGCATCTTGAATTTTGGAATGTCCAGAAAGGTGTTCAGAGTAGATAAGTCTAGAATTGGACACCATGATTTGTCTTTTCTGGGTACCAGGAAAAGTCTTGAATAGAAACCTTTTCCCTTTTCCTCTTCTGGTACTGGTTGAATAGCCCCCATGTTCATGAGGGAAAGTACTTGTTTCTGGGCCTCTGCCCACTGATTTGGGAGCAGGTCTGGCCATCCGTTTGGAGTTGGCAACGTGTGGAAATGAAATCTGTATCCCTGGGATACTATATTTAAAACCCATTTGTCCTGGGTTATAAGCTGCCAGTTTCTTGCATGAAGAGCCAGTTTCCCCCCCAAAGGAGTGACTGAAAGGTAAGTGCTTGGTAAGTGTAAAGGGAAGTCATTGCGACTGCTTACCATAGGGAAGTGTCTTGTGTCCTGGGTTATAAGCTGCCAGTTTCTTGCATGAAGAGCCAGTTTCCCCCCCAAAGGGGTGACTAAAAGGTACGTGCTTGGTAAGTGTAAAGGGAAGTCATTGCGACTGCTTACCATAGGGAAGTGTCTTGTTTCCAGATTTGGAAGAGGAGGCCACCCCATTGTTTTGTTCTGAAAGTCCCTTGTGACTGAAACCTGGAGCCTTTGGAATGTCTGGGCTTGGCTTGAGTGGTACTCGAAGGAACTGGAAAGGACCAGTTCTTAGTAGGCCAGTGTCTACTAAATCTTGGAGGTTGCACTTGTAAGAAATCTTTCACAATTTACATAGATTTAGCTTTATCTTCCATCTTTTTTAAATAATCTTCAGCCTTATTACAAAAGAGCCAGTCCTGTTGTAAAGGAGCATCCAACAATTTTGCTTTAACATCATCAGGCAGATTTTGCTCTTTGAACCAAGCATGCCTTCTTAGCATAGACCTAGTTACAGCAGCCCTGCAAGAGGCCTCCAAAGAATCAAAACCACATTGCAAAGTATGTTTTCCAACTTGTTCAGCTGAATGCAATAAATCTTGTAAATCTTTGTTTTCCACAGTCAGAAATTAACATCATTTTCTGTTTAAGCAGTCCCATGATATGCTGTTGATATTTAAGCATATGAAATTGACAGTTTAAAGCCCTGATTGCCAAGGTTGCAGAAGTGTAAACCTTCTTACCCCATCTATCCAGCACCCTGGAATCTTTATCAGAAGGGGTAGGATTTTTAGCAGTAGAAGCCTTAATGCCCCTGGGACCCTGAGAAATGGTTTCAGGATCTGGAACAGGATTTTTGAAAATAAATTTGTGGGAGTCAGGAATCCTGTAGTATCTGTCTGGCTTGCAAGGAGCCAGAGGCAGAGAATCAGGAGCCATACTAGATTCTGAAAAAACATCAGCAATGTCTAGAAAGTACAGTTGTGTACCTACCATAAATGTAGATGTTCGAGTGTATTCACTGTTGCAGTCATTACACTTCGGTTATCCTGCTGGCAGGCTACCCGCAGTCAGCCTGAATTCCAAAGTCCTGGTCCGGCGTCGGTTGCTGTCACCTCTTCCCTGACGTCAGTGCGCCAGGGGTATACAAGATGCAGCAGACACCATTTTCTTCAGTTTTTCTTGTTCCAGATGTCAGGTGCCTCCAAGAAGGTAGGCAATACATATTGCTTATAAAAACATACAGTAAAATAAAAACAATACCTTCAACTACAAGCAAATACACCACATAGGTTGTATAGGATAAGGAAGTATAGATAAGTCCAGCAAAGAAAGGGGGATGGAGGGTGGGTAACCTGGACTGCAATAGTGAATACACTCGAACATCTACACTTATGGTAGGTACACAATTGTACTATGTTCACCGTGTTTCACTGTTGCAGTCATTACACTTGGGTTGAATCCCAAAGCTGAGGTAGGGCGGCTGGGTCTTAATAGGATTAGGAGTGGCTGTGAGGCCCTGCAGAACTGCAGTGGCAAAGGCTGCTCTGGATTTAGAGTAAAGAGGTAAGTGATGATGCTCGTTAAAGGTGTGCACTGAACTCCAAGTTGCAGCTTCCAAAATTTCCTTGGTTGGTCCTCCCCTGAGAAAGGCTGCTGAAGTGGCCTAATATTCTTAGGCATTGACTTGCCATGCTGTGCATAGCAGAAACTAATACAGTGTCCTATCCATTTTGAAATGGTCTGCTTTGAGTTAGCCTTTCCCTGTGATCCTGCAGCATATGCTACAAACAGTTGCTCGGTTTTTCTGAAATCTTTTGTTTTGTCCAAGTAGAAGCGTAGCTGCCTGTGTATGTCCAAAGAGTGCAGACGTCTCTCCCCTTTATTCTGGGGATTTGGATAAAATGTTGGCAAAAGAATGGTTTGGTTAAGAGCCACACTGGATACTACCTTTGGCATAAATGTTGGGTTTGTCCTTAGAGAAACCCTGTCAGGATGAAAAATGATAAAAGGTTCCACTGCCATTAATGCCTGTAACTTTGAGACTCTTTCTTGCTGAAGTTATTGCTAGGAGCAGAGCAGTTTTCCATGATAAGAATTTTATATCAGCTGTACTGGCTGGCTCAAAAGGAGGCAGTGTGAGTTGTTCTAAGACAAAGTTGAGGTCCCATGTAGGTATCGGTGCTCTCCTTGGGGGTCTTATGTTTTTTGCCCTACTGAGGTACTGTCTTAGTAGTGGATGTGAGAAAATAGGAGGTTCCGTATTGTAATGAGCTGAAATGGCAGAGGCATTGATCTTAATTGATGAGAAGGAGAGGCCTTTCTCCAGCATCTGAGTTAGGTATTGTAAAATCTGAGGAATATTTGGAATAAGTGGTTCAAGTCCTTGTGCCTGGTTCCAAGCACAGAATCTCTTCCATTTTTCTGCATAAGATTTCCTGGTGCTGGGCCTCCTGGCTTCCAAAATGACATCCATAACAGCTTTAGAGAGAGGTAGTGGCTATATTATCTGCCATGCAGCCAGATTTAAGGTTCTGAGTTGGCTGTGCAGGATCTGATTGTTTTGTCGAGTCAGAAAATGAGGAATTTGAAGTAAAGTCCAGGCTGGGCCTTGAGACAAGCTCTTTAGGATTGGGTACCCGCGCTGGCGTGGCCAGTCTGGGGCAATCAGAATCATTTTTGGATTCTCTTGTCTGACTTTTAGGAGCACCTTGGGAAGGAGAAGCAGTGGTGGAAAGGCATAAACTGTTACGTGTTTTCCAGCTGAATGATAGAGCATCCACTTTCCATGCTTGTGAGTGATAAGTCCTTGTACAGAATCTCTGTAGTTGGCAGTTGTGAGGGGAGGCAAAAAGATCTATGTCTGGGCATCCCCATTTCCTTGTTATGCTGAAGACCTGTGGATTTAGTTGCCACTCGTGAGGGTCCATGAGGTTTCTACTTAGTTCATCTGCCAGAGTATTTTTCTTTCCTGGCAGGAATTGTGCCTGCAGATGTACTTGATAGGTCAGTGCTGTGTTCCACAAAGTCATGGCCTGCCTACAGAGGGGGTAGGAATGTGTGCCCCCTTGCTTGTTTATGTACCACATAACTGTAGTATCGTCCGTCTTTAGTAATAGTTGTCCTGGATGTAGTAGATCCTTGAAGGCTGTCAGGGCATTCTGTACAGCTAGCATCTCTTTTTGATTGATGTGAAGATGCATTTGGTCCACGGCCCACGTGCCCTGAATACATTTTCCTGCCATGTGTGCCCCTCAGGCATAATCCGATGCATCTGTTGTTAGTGTCTGCCTGGCTGTGGGTAAACTGAAAGGCTGTCCCTTGTTGTGGTGACAGGCCACTGCCCACCATCGAAACTCCTGTTGCAGGCAGGGAAATATGGAATTAGCAGGATGCAGGATGCCATGAAGCCCAAAGCCTGCAGAAATTTTCTTGCAGGTAGCTGGGTCTTTGTTGCCATCATTTGAAAGTAATGAGTCAGTTGCCTTTGCTTGTCTGGCATGAGATAAGCCATCTGGGCAGTTGTATTTAAGCTTGCACCCAGGAATATTCTCTCTTGAGAGGGCACTAGTTTTGATTTCTTTTCGTTTACTGTGTACCCTAGGCAAATTAGTAATCTTTTTACAAACGCCAGATGCTTTAGTAGAATGTCCTTGCTCTCTGCTTGAATAAGGCAGTCATCCAAGAAGGGATATATTTGAATTCCTTTTTGTCTGCAAAATGCAATTACTGGTGCCAGGCATTTTGTGAAGACCCTGGGCACAGTAGATAAGCCAAAGGGCAGTGCAGAGAATTGGTAATGCATTGAGCCAGCTATTAATCTGAGATATCTTCTGCAAGATTGTCTGACTGGGACATGCAGGTATGCCTCTGAGGTCCAAAGTAACTAGCCAAGCCTTCTTGCCCAGCATGGGTAGAAGTTGCTGCAATGTCAACATTTTGAATTTTGGAACATCCAGGAAAGTATTTAGAATTGACAGGTCCAGTATTGGTCTCCAGGCTTTGTCCTTTCTGGGTACCAAGAAATGTCTTGAGTAAAATCCTTGCCCCTGTTCTTGCTATGGTACTTTTTGAATAGGTCTCGTGTCCATGAGAGCATGAATTTGTTTTTGTGCCTCTACCCATTGATTTTGTGGCAGGTCTGGCATACCTTTTGACCTTGGTAGGGTGTGAAAGTGGAACCTGTAACCCTGAGAAACAATATTCAGTACCCATTTGTCCTGGGTGATCATGTGCCAATTTTGTGAGAAAAGTGCTAGTTTTCCCCCTAAGGGTGCTGCCAAAAGGTAAGTGCTTGGCATTTGTAGAGGGAAGTCATTGGGACTGTTTCCTATAAGGTTGTGATTTGTCTTCTCCGCCTTTGGGGGCTGAAGCACCCCACTGTTTAGGTCTGTATGAGCCTTGGGGCTGAGATCTGCCTCTTGGGCGTCTGTATCTGCCTCTTTGTGGCCTGTCTGACACTGGAAAGGACCAGTTTTTAGAAGGCCAGTTCCTGCTAAATCTAGGTGGCTGAACCTGTAAGAAATCCTTTACTGTCTGCATTGATTTTGCTTTATCCTCCATTTTCTTTAACACCTCTTCTGCCTTAACACCAAACAAAGTATCATGATGTAATGGAGCATCCAATAATTTTGCTTTAACATGATCAGGTAAACTCTGTTCTTTTAATCAAGCATGCCTTCGAATGACAGAACCTGTAACTGCGGCTCTGCAAGAAGCATCTAATGAATCAAAACCACATTGCAAAGTATGCTTTCCCACTTGTTCAGCTGCATGCAATAAATCCTGCATTTCCTTGTTCTCAGGACATTCAGAGCCTGTAAGCATTTTCTGTTTTAGCAAAGACATTGGGTATTGTTGATATTTAAGCATGTGAAACTGGCAGTTTAAAGCCCTTACAGCTAAAGTAGCAGAGGTGTAAACTTTTCCCCCATCTGTCCAGTGCTCTAGAATCCCTATCAGAGGGAATAAGAAGTTATGTACTCACCATAACTTTCCATCTCAGTAGGTGGCTTCATTTTGTCTGCAACCTGTGGGTCTTGGATCCGATATCGGATCAGAGCCGGCAACTTGTTTCACAGCTAATGGATCAGAGCTCCTAGCTCCTCCCCTCACCCATAATCCCCTGCCAACCCTCCATGACCTCAGATCAAGTTTGCCCCTCTATAGATACCCAAAAAGGGTATTCCAATAAACAACCTACATACATCCATTTTGAAGGCCAGGGGGGGAAGGAGGGGGGGATGGTTGCAGACAAATGAAGCCACCTACTCAGATGGAACGTTATGGTGAGTACATAACTTCTTAATCTGAAGTAGGGACTTCATTTGTCAGCAACCTGTGGGACACCCCAGCTACCTGAATCTTGGGTGGCCATCATGGAAGGATATTGCAGAGCACCGCAGAGCCAAAGGATGCTCTCCCTCTAGAAATTATGTCCAGTTTGTAGTGGTTAATAAAGGTATGAGATGAGGCCCAAGTGGCTGCCGAACAAATATCATCCAACGGAACTCTAGATTTGAAGGCAGCAGAAGTAGAGATGGAACAAGTGGAATGTGCACAAACTCCTTCAAGTGCGGGTCTCCCAGAAGCTTGGTACGCTAAAAGAATACATTGGGAAATCCAGCGTGACAAGGAGATTTTTGATACTGCTTTCCCCAAATTAAATTTGGCAAAAGAAATAAACAGCTGGTCGGATTGCCTGTGACCAGCAGTCCTATGAGTATAAAAACGTAGCTGCCTATGAACATCTAATGAGTGCAGCTTGTACTCTCCTTTATTCTGATATTTAGGAAAGAAGACCGGTAGATTTATGGATTGATTTATATTGGTTTCTGATGCTATTTTGGGAAGGAAGGAGGGATTGGTCCTGAGGTACACTCTGTCTGGATGAAAAATCAAGTAAGGAGGCTTCACAGAAAGGGCTTGAAGTTCCTAAACTCTTTTCGCTGAAGTAATGGCTACAAGGAATGCTGTTTTCCAGGACAAGTATTTGAAATCCACTGAAGCGGCAGGTTCAAATGGGGAAGCAGTCAGGGCTTGAAGAACTAGTGAAAGATCCCAAGGGGGTATGGCTTCTTTGATAGGGGGTCTGAGCAGAAAAGTACCCTTGAGAAAGGTTTTACACAATTTGGCCAACATCAAGGGCCCTGTGTCATGTCCCACATGGTAATGGGAGATGGCCGCCAATTGTACTTAGACGGTTGAGCAACTAGCGCCTTCCTGAAAAAGTCCGGTTAGGAAGTCTAGTATGGATGGAAGAGGGGCCGTAAAGGGATCTAGATTATGATGCTCCACCCAGACGGAGAAACGTTTCCATTTACTGCGGTACACTTTCCTGGTGGAAGGTTTATGCACTGCCACGAGGATGGCTTTGACTGGTGAAGAGATACCGGGAGTCCTAACTAGGAGTGGAACTGGAGCAACCAAGCTGTCAGCTTCAGACTGTCCAGATTTGGGGTCGACGAGCCCGACGGATGGGAGATTAGATCCGGACTGGGATCCTGAATCCAAGGGGGATTCACTAGGTGAGACCACAGGTAAGGGAACCAAGTTTGCCGAGGCCAGAATGGGGCAATGAGGATCATCCTGCTCCCCAACCGCGAGGCTTTCTGTAAGAGCTGTAGCATCAGGGGTAGAAGAGGATAGCCATAAAGTAGACCGGGTGGCCAAGCATGCACCAGAGCATCTCTTTTAGTTTCCCCTGGAGGGGGAATCAGAGCGAAGAAATTGTTGCATTTGGTGTTTGAGGGAGAGGCAAAAAGATCACAGCAGGGTTGCCCCCATATTGCGAATATCTGCTTCGCTACTAGTGGGTTGAGAGACCACTCGTAAGGGGTAAGAATGGTGTGGCTGAGTTTGTCCGTTAGGATGTTGGCCCGCCCCAGAATGTGCGTTGCAATCAGAAAGTGGTTGGTGGAAATCGTCCATTCCCACACTCTCATGGCTTCGCGGCATAGAGGGTAAGACCTGGTCCCCCCTGTTTGTTGATGTACCAGACAACAGACATGTTTGTCCGACTGAATTGCAATAGTTCCTACAGGGAGGAGATTCTGAAGTGCTTGCAACGCGTACAGCACCGCTCTCATCTCCAGAACGTTGATATGCAGGGAGGTCTCTGTATTGTTCCACGTGCCTTGGACAGTCCTGCCTGAATAATGCCCCCCCCACCCGAGGCGGGAGGCATCTGTGGTCACCGTGGCGAGAGGGGGAGGAGTGCAGAAGGGTCGGCCCGTATGGAGATCCGGAGCATGAAGCCACCATAATAGGGCCCTCCTGCAAGCCTTGCTGATAGCGATGGGGTGATGTAGAGGAAAAGACTGAAAGGACAATTGCACTAGAAGGGTCTACTGCAGTACCCTCATGTTCAGGTGGGCGCATGGAAGGAGCGTTATCGCTACCGCCATGGAGCCCAGCGCCCTCAGGACCAATTCTGCCGGTGGGGCTTCTGACTGGAGGACAGCCCGCACATGAAGTTGCAAATTCTGTAGTCGTTCCGATGTCAGGAAGGCTCGTAGATCTCTGGTGTCTATTCTGGCTCCTATAAATTCTATGACTTGTGTTGGGGCCAGGAAAGATTTGTCCACATTGATCGTGATGCCTAATTGGGGGGCTAGGCGGAGAAAGAAATCTCTGGCTGAGCAAAGTAGATGCCTTGTTGGGGCGGTCAGGAGCCAGTCGTCCAGGTATGGAAAGACCTGCATTCCCTGGAGTCTCAGGTGGGCCGCTATCACTGCTAACACCTTGGTGAACACCCTGGGGCTGTGGTGAGGCCAAAGGGAAGGACCCTGAACTGGTAGTGACTGGCTCCCAGCCGGAAGCGGAGAAACCTCCTGGATCGTCTGTCCATTAGAATGTGGTAGTACGCATCCTTGAGGTCTACAGAGCACATCCAATTGTTCTCCCATAGGAGGGGGAGAATAGATTGAAGAGTGACCATTCGGAATTTTTCCTTGGTTACTGACAAGTTCAAACGGGAAAGGTCTAGAATTGGTCTAGAGTCCCCCGTCTTTTTTGGCACCAGAAAGAACCTGGAGTAGAACCCTAATCTGAGCTGGTCTTAGGGGACGGGCTGGATGGCTCTTTTTCCTAGCAGCTGCTGAATTTCTGTGGCTGCAGCCTCCCTCTAGTCGGGTGGTACATCGGGGAGGTTCCTGATTCTGGGGACATGAAGTATTGGAATTTTGTACCCTCTGTATATAATTCGAAGCACCCAGCGGTCTGATGTGATGGACTCCCATGCCGCTAGGTGCTCTGAGAAGCGCCCCCCAACTGCCTCCAGAGTGGAGCAGCCGGGCAACCCTTCAGGGCTGCTGCGTGGGCCGGTCAGAGAAGGATTCTGTGGACCCAAAGTTCCTCGGAGCCCCTCTGCCCCTGGGGTGGCGTCCTCCCTGTCCTCCTCTGCCACGGAAGGACTGGTTGTCCGGAGCGGGTTGGGAGTGCTGCGATTTCTGGAACCACATCTTCTTCTGACCCTTTTGGTTCTTCGAAAAGGACCGCTGGGGAGCAGAGAAGCAGACTCCAATGGCAGACATCTTCCCGTCCTTCTCACTCTGGACTAGTGTCTCGCGAACCGTTTTGCCAAACAGGGCAGAACCATCGAAAGGGGCGTTCGCAAAGGACACTAAAAGGCTCCGCAAAGTAACAATGCCGGAGCCAGGCCTGACGTCTCATGACTAGGCCCGCTCGGCTAGCTCTAGCGGCTCCCTCGGTGGCGTGGGACAATAGCCGCATAGAGGTATTCGAAATAGATCTCAGAGTGGCCATTCGGGTAAAGTACAACTGTTTGTCCTCCGCCGACATGGACTCAGGGGGGGGGAGGCAGCTTATTCTTTGATAAGATCCTGCTGCATCCTGATGAGGTGTGCCATATAGTTCAGGGACCTTACTGAAAAGGTCGCTGAACTAAAAACTTGCTTCCCTAAGCGATCCATCGAGCGGGACTCCTTGCTCGGTGGATGGACTGAGGGGCTCTCCTGAGTTAGTTCCCTCTTCGTGGCTGCCGCAGTCAACATGGCATCTACGGGGGGACCCTTGCTCCAGTGGGACCGGACTGCGGGGGGCTCAGTATCCTGTCCGGACGTTTAGGGACTGGATCCACGGTGTCCGGCTCCTTCCACGCCCTGGTGGTAATAAGGTCCACCAGGGGATCGGCCGGAGGGGACACCCAAGAGGTAGATGGGCCTGCTTCAAATGCCTCCAGAAACACGGACTCGTCGGAGGAAGCCTTGGGGGCAAAACACCCACCTCTGATCCTAAGCATTTCCATGATGTCTCCAAAGGAGACATCCTTAGGGGGTGATCTTGGGGAGCCTTCCCCTTCAGCCAAGTCCGTGTCCTCGGTTAAGGACTCGGGGGAGTCCACGTGCCTCCTCTTGCACTTGTGCTTGCGAGGCACTTCCTCGGGGGGGGGGGGGGCTGTCTGAGGAGGCCTCGCCAGCAACATTCTGTTCCAATGGAACAACCTGGGACATCGAAGCAGGCTGTCCCTGTGGCCGGGTGATGGAAGCCTGGCCCAGCAGAGAGGGCGTGCAGGGTGGAGCCGAGACAAGGGCCGGGGGTCCGGATGCTCTCGACAGAGCCCTCTCCACTACATCGAAGGCCGAGGGGGAACCGCTCTCCCTAGGCTCAGAGAGCAGACTGCCACTCTGATCCGATGAAGGGATCGGGGCCGGCGCCGAGACCATCGGATCCAAAGGACCAGTGCGCTCCAACCTGGACGGAGCCGAAGGCACACTGAATCCCTCAGATTCAAAGCTCGGCCCACGGCTCCGAGAGGTCGGATCTGACAGACTCAAGGGCAGGGTCGGATCCGAAGTACCAAGTACTGTCGGCACCGACCCACCCCTGGCTCCGACGCTGCCCGGCTCCGAACACTCTGAACCTGGGTAGCGGGTTGGAGAAGGAGCGATTGGAGCAAAAAAGGGTGTCGAGCTCCCCCCCAAAGGGGGGGGGAGGGGAGGCAAGAGCACTCCCATCTGCAGCTGGGCCTGGATGAACCTTCGCATCATCCGGTCCAAGTCTGCATGACATACTGTAAGTTGGTCTCGATGAGGTCACTGAGGCAGGCCTGGAATGCTGCCTCGATGACCTCGATGGAGATCGGGCCTCCTCGGGTCCTGGGGAGAAACAAGGGGATTGGAGCCGAGGAGGAGGAGACCTAGAAGCTGTGGAGGGAGAAGCCGGCGGGGCCGAAGCGGAGGCCTCGGCCCACCGCTTGTGGTGCTTCCCCCTCCGTTTCTCCCTCCTAGCCTCCCTGTCCTCCGGCGCTTTAGAGGGAGTTTGAGTCCCGGCCGAAGGAAGGGGGGGCAGGAGTGGCAATCACCACAGCCTGTGGTAGTGCCACGGGAGGAGTGGGGGCCGAAGCAGAGTCCGGCGGCAAAAGTCCCACCAGGACCAGTTCGACCTCCGCTCTTTCAGTGCCCTGGGGTTGAACGCTGCACAAATGGTACAGCCTGAGGAGAGGTGCTCAACCCCAAGGCACCAAACGCACCGAGTGTGGCCATCAGCCGGGGAGAGCTTATAGCCACACTCGGTACATTTTGAAAAAATGGCTTTTGGGGCCTCAGCCATACTTGAGGAAAAAAAACAAGGACTACACAGACACACAGGCCCCAAAACACAAACACACACGCACTCACTAACGGCCAGCGAAGGGAGGGAAAAATCTATATAAAGGATATAAAATATAGGGAACCTGATTCTTACACACTTTTTTAAGCTAACGACAGGAAAAGTGGAAGAAAAAATACACTCATCTGAAAATACTCGCTAAGAGCTCGAAATTCCAGCTACTCACAAGCGCGGCAAACTAGATCCGAGGTCATGGAGGGTTGGGCAGGGGATTATGGGTGAGGGGAGGAGCTAGGAGCTCGGATCCATTAGCTATGAAACAAGTTGCCGGCTCGGATCCGATATCAGATCCAAGACCCACAGGTTGCTGACAAATGAAGTCCCTACTTCAGATCAGGGTTTTTGCAGTGGAAGCCTTGACCCCTTTGGGACCCTGAGAAATAGTTTCTGGATCAGCAGCAGGGTTTTTATAAAGAAATTTATGAGAATCTGGAACCCTGTAATACCTATCTGGCTTAACTGTTGCAGGGGGTAAATAATCAGGAGTCGCACTGGATTCAGAAAATACATCAACAATATCTAGTACAGGGGGAATAGCAAGAGGTCTGTGCTGAGGTAATAAAAGAGTCTCTGAGCCTTTTCTTGGATTCTGAATAATCCTGGCTCTCCCAATGGAATTTCCTCATGGTGTGCAGGGTTTCCCCAAAAGAGTAGTCCTCAGGAGGAGAGGCTGAAGGGATAGATTCTTCAGCATCAGAGTCCTCATAGGGACGAAGAGAATATTCCTGTTCTGAAGAGGAATCAGAAGAGAAACCTGGTCAGAGGAGTCATAGTCATTGTCTTGCCTAGGCCTTTTATCAGGAGGGGGATGGGTACCCCCTGATCAAAGTAATTAGGTCCTCGGCCATTTTGAGCATCTGTTTCTTTGGCATGGATGAATGTCCAGGAGAATGCTGTACTTGTTTCTTTGTCTTTAAAGGTGTTTTAGACTTTGCCTTGGCTACTGAAGTGGTATTGATAGTAAGCTGTGTAAGTCTGAAAACACCCTCAGAAGCTGATGCCTGCTCAGCGGCTCCGGACCCATCTGAAGGAAGAGTTTCCGTAGGCCCAATACCTTGAGTTTCCAGAGGCCTTGCTATCTCCACGTGGGTGTCGGAGGTGGCCTGTGGCTCTGAGGTAGCGGATGTCAGGGGCTGCGAAAGCGCCTCACTGAAAACCGGCGACTGGCCTAGAAGAGGCTTAGTCGGTTTTGGACCTCTGATGCCTGTCTTTTTCTTTGTCCTTGCGCTTTTTATGGACTCCGGTCGTCGGTTGTTCTGACGGCATTATATAGTTAAACCTTCGGCCAAAGTAATGTAAAGCAAAATCGAACAGACGCTTAATAGTGCGTTGGTTGAATCTAGCACAAAACCGACAACTAGCAACGTTGTGGTCACGGCCTAGGCAAGGAATACAGTAAGAATGAAAATCCTTTTGAGGTATTTGCTTCCCACAAGAAATACAATTGTTAACTTTTACTGACATCGGTCTGGAGCAAGAAAAGGTTTCCCCAACGGGGTACTTAGCTTTATTGAAGACTTCGGATCTGAAATTAAATTTTGAAAATTACATGAGTCTGCCGACCGGCACTAGTGAACTGCTTTTGCTTCGGGCACCACGCGGCAAGAAAGACTTAAGAAAATGGCGTCGGCTGCATCTTATATACCACTGGCGCACTGACGTCAGGGAAGAGGTGACAGCAACTGACGCCGGACCATGATTTTAGAATTCAGGCAGACTGCCGGTAGCCTGCCATCAGGATAACCCAACTGTAATGACTGCAGCAGTGAAACACGATGAACATCAGACTCCTACGGCAGATAGAGTCTTTTTCTCTTGCTCACACCTAGTGAGAGTCTCCTTGACTTTGGGCCCGAAAAGAGACGAGCCATCGAATGGGGAGTTGACAAAGGAAGACTTGAAGGCTTCCACAAAGGAGCATAAGTGCATCCAGGAATGTCTCCTAAGAGCTATCGCTGATCTCACTGCCCAACTCAAACCAGCTGCTGCATAGGAAATGAGCCGCATGGATGAGTTAACTATGGAATTAAGGGTATTAAGCTGGGCTCTCACCTTCTCAGAGGCACCTCCATCTGTACAACCCTGCAGAGAATCTCCAAGCTCTTTTAGGAGATCTCGTTGAAGAAGGGTAAAATGAGTCAAATAGTTAAGCAATCGCATAGCAAAGGTCGCAGAACTAAAGATGCGTTTCCCATACCTGTCAATAATCCTGGAATCCCTATTAGGAGGATGGACAGTAGAGGAGGTTTCGGACATCTTTCTTGCTGGCTGCCGCCACCACCATGGCATCAACCGGAACTCCCTTAGTGAGGAACTTCTTGTCTTGGGGGGGGAGGTGATAAACCCGCTGGGCCTCTTGAGGGGCCGGTTCCATAGTATCGAGACTCCCACGCCCTTCGAGCAACCAATTCCATTAGTTCAAAGTGCGGGGTCACCCAGGAGGTGGAAGGTTGAGACCCAAAGGCCTTCAGGAGCACAGACGCATCCTCAGTAGGGCTAACGGACTGCCCGTCACCCCTCTGCTTAAGGACTTCCAGGATATCAGCAAAAGAGATATCCTCCAAGGGGAACCCTTCTGATTCCTCTAAGTCGGTGTCTGATGTCAAAGACTCCTGCGGGGACTCTAAATGCCTCCTCTTACAAAGTTTCTTCCTGGGAACCTCATCAGTGGGAGCTTCTGGTGAGGTCTCAGTAGAATAAGGGTCACCCGATGGGGTTACCTGAGGCTCTAGGTCTCGACGCTTCACAGGGACCTGCGATTTAGAGGCAGAAAGCGGCACTTTAGGGGAGGAGGAGGGACCTGATGATGTGCGTGTCTTGGATGACATAACCCTCCTCATAGCATCGAAGGCTCCACTGCTCCGACCCGAGGAAGCCTCCGGTTCCAAAGAAGATGGCAACCTCCCTGGCACCGAGACAGTGGGCTCCAAGCCAGAGGATGCAGCCGAGCTCATCTGCGCCGACGCTCCAAGAGGAAAGGTCGGAACCGACGCATCAGTCTGACTCTCACCCCCCAGAGCCGACCAGAGAGTGTCGGCTCCCAGACTCTTCCAATGGCACCGAAAAAGTCAGGGTTGATGGAGCTGATGGCACTGGAACAGGCCTCCACTCCGAAGGCTCCACAATTATCAGATCCTCCCTCCCCCCGGCTCCGAAGGCTCGGTTCGGCTCGGAGGAGTAGTCACAGCAGGTGTGATGGTCTTAGGCCCCAAAACTGGTTGGGTTGAGGCCGATAATTTTGCCAGTGCTGGGTTCTCGAGAAGCCTCTGCACCACCCGGTCCACATCCACATCAGAGAGGGTCCTCGAAAAACAAGTTGAAGGAACCGAAGAAGGCACAGATTGAAGAATAGACGATCACCAGGTTTTGGAGACCAGTTCCAAGACCAGGAACTGGTCTGAAACACTGGCTCGGTGCACGGCTCTGAAGACTGTGGAGCCTGTGATCGCACCTTCACAGTAAGACTCTGAGCCGATGACTTGGGCTTCGAGGAAGCTTTAGAAGACTTCAACCCCTTCGATGACTTGGCGGTCTGGTCAGCTTTGTCCAAGGACACCTGAGAATCTGGCTTCAATAACCCGCTATCCACCAACTTCCTTCTTCTTTCAAGCAAAACCAGACTACTGAAGGAATGGCAGATAGTGCAATCCTCCTGGAGCTGAACTGGCCCCAAGCAACAGACAATTTACATAGGCGTCAGTGATTGACATTTTCTGCCCACATTTTGGGCATTTTTTTAAATCCTGATTTCTGCTTCTCCTTTTGGGTCAGCCATGCTAAGAAACACCAACAGTATACTCTAAACTGGCCAAAAAACACTGCAGAACAGCAGCAGCACACACGCATCGCAAACTAACTACAGTAACAACAAACTAACAACTGTAACAGTGAAGTATAGCTGTAAAAAAATTTAGACTAACAGAAGCTAAATATACACTACTAAATACACTAAATCCTAAGAACTACCTAAGCACACGTTATAAAGGGAGAGGGAACTAATAAACCAATGCACGGCCAAAGGCCTAAGACCAGCCGCTCTTAAGAGGACGAAATCTTGTCAAAACTATTGAAAAACTAAAGCAAACAAAGGCTAACTAGCCCAAAAACAGTAGAAACAGTAAACTATACAAAAGGCTCATCTATAAAGGTAAAAAGATAGAAAATTTTCACAAACTGGCCAGAGCTCTCCAACGACCTCCGATCTGTTGCAGTGGCAAACTAGATTGGAGGTAGGACAGAGAGCATCATGGGATAGGGACCTGGCCTCGAGCTACTCTGAGACCTTCAGCTAGGAAAGCGGCAGACTCGGAGCCAATATATCAGCTCTGAACCCATGTGTAAGAATGAATGGCGAGACTGAACAACTTCACATCACGAGTTAAATTCACTCCCTGCACAGCTGGTTTCTCTTTGAAAAAGCGACACAAGGTCTTAAGGTAAATACTGACAAGGCATAAATGGCCACAAGGCCCAGCTGCCTTGTATTTTCTATGATTCTAATACCCTTAAGTATCAATTTTAAGAGCAAATGGAACTGTTCCAGTGATTCTGCAGGTAGACTGAGTGTTTATGGGTTCACTACCACAACAAAATTCCAAAAAGATAAAACTCAAGACACAGAAAGGGCTACTTGCCTGACTGTAAATAAAGTTCCATGATTACATTTATACAAAAAGTGTTTTTTTTTTCAAACACTTTTATTGAATTAGCGCTTGTGAGACGGGCAAATTTACATTCACATAAAAGTAATCAAACTATATTAACATTATAAAAATTATACTTCACACATATATTGCTATAGATCATATAACCTAAACAATATTACATAAATTATTCAGTTGCTTTAAAAAAAAAAAACAAATCTCCATTAAACCATCACTTACTACACAAGCAATCCTGCATTTATATAAATGAAAAAAACACAACACAATCCTAGTCGCAAGCATTTTACATCACAAACCATACTGACACTCCCAGTTACTTGCAAACGTTATATATCAGTTATAATCTGCCCATTCTTTCTCACTCAAACATTACACAGCTCATTTAAATCTTGCTGTCCTTTAAACCTCATTCTTCCCTTGTACGTACTGTTCCATAATAGGAGTCTTAACTGTCTAGCTCTGAAATACCCTTTAAATTGGGTAATCCCAATCCGCCCTGTTCTACTAGAAGAATCAGCTTATCCCACTTGACTCTTGCCATCTTCCCCTCCCAGATAAATTCCTTCAGTTCTTTATTAATTGCTGCCCACAACTTCTCTGGTTGATAAAAAATATGCTTGACTTGTGTACAAGTCTAAAGGGACTAAAAACATTTTAAATGCTTGTATCTTACTATCCATATAACAAAGCTTCCATTTTCTCAGTTTTTGTATTAATGTTTTAGTCTCTTCCCATATATCCTTAGCTGCCACACTAGAATCATTTTAATTCATACTCCTAAGTATTTCAGTTTATCATGTCCCCATAAATCTGGGTATTCCTGAACCAGTTTCATGTATGGGTACATAATTTACCGCTATTGCCTTTGTTTTAGCTTCATTAATTTTGTATCCCTAAAAGATCTGAAACAGTCTCAAAATGTTCCACAACACTAACATCTTCTGGTTTTGTCAGGTACAAAAGATCTGCAAATAAAGCCACAACACTAACATCTTCTTCTTGTTTTGTCAGGTACAAAATAATATCTGCTAATAAATCCAGATTTTCTTGACTACCATACCAATTATATCCTTGAATTTCTGAGTCCCTTATTTTCTTTGCCAATGGTTCTAATACAATGCAAACAATAAAGGGGAAAGAGGACACCCCTGCCTAGTTCCTCTGCTCAAGCAGAAATTATCAGAGAGGACAACACCAACTTTAATTTTCACCTCCGATCCCTCAAATATCCTCCTAATCAATCTTATATATTTTTTTCAGGAAATGCAAATGCTTCCATTGCCCTGCTCAAAGTCCCAGCTTACTCTGTCAAATTCTCTCATAAAGACCAAACAACAACAATTGTATTTTCTTATATTCTGCTTCCCTCTGGATCATCAATGTTCTGTTAATGTTGTCAAATGTTTGTCACCCCTCCACAAAACCACATTGATCCATATCTATCAGTTTTGGCATTACATTTGCCAGTCTTTTAGCCATTATAGACATGAACAGAATAATCACAGTTTAGTATTGAAATGGGCCTGTAAGAAACTGAATCCGATGGTTCTTACCCTCTTTAGGTATTACAGCTACCACTGTTTTCTTCCAGAATGGTGGTACTTCTCTTAAGATATTGTTAAACAAAAGATTTCAGATCTTTATCAATTTTTCCTCCTAGCTTCCAAACTTCCACAGGAATACTATCTATTCCTGGGGACTTTCCTGTAGACTGGTTATCCATCACAATTTTTACTTCGCCTCCTATCCTGACTGATTGGGCCTCATCCACCTCTAACCTTGGCATATTTAATTTTTCCATAAACATTTCCATTTGCATCTTTGCTTGATTTTCATACTTCTCTGCTTTACAGAGACCCTCACAGAATTTCTAAAATATCTGTAATACCTCTACCGAACCTCTTGTTACCTTCGTTGTTATAGGCTCCCTCAGCTTGGTGACAGCCATTTCTATTTTCTGTTGCCTGAGTTGTTGTGCTAAAAGTTTCTGTGCTCTAGTGTTATCAAAAAACAGTTGTTTAACAGCAATCTTTCTAAGCTTGTGCATATTATCTTGGTAATCCCTTATTTTCTGCCTAGCATTTTGCAGTTGATACTCTTCTTGTTCTGTCAGATGCCCCCTTTTCTGCAATACTTTCACATTTGTTAACCCCTCTAAATAATTCTTGTTACTTCATAACCATAGCTTCCTTTCTTTTATTTCCACCCTATTTTTAAACTCCACCTTAATTTTATCCCACTCCCTAGCTATATTTTCAGAAAAAAAATTCTATCCTCTCCGAAGAATCTCGACTACCCATTCCTTAAATTCTTCTCTTTTCAACAGATAGGTGGGAAAGCACCAATGTCTCATTTTTATTTCATGATCCTGTGTTTTTATTTTAGCTATTATTGGCGCATGATCTGAAATAGTTATTGGGTTGGTATCAAGACCTTCAATTAAATGCACGTTCCTGTGAAATGAAAATTCTGTCTAGCCTAGCCCAGTTTTTATATCTTGGGGAATAATATGTAAATTCACTCCAACTCTCTATTACTGAGTTCACATCTTCCATGCCAAATATTTTCATAAATTTCTTCAAATATGCAAAAATAGTGTTGGCTGATAACAGTCTACAATCTATTACACAGCAAGTAAAAAGATGCTGCATAAAGTACCACCAAAACTACACAGAATGTTGGTGTGTTTAAATAAGTATAAATTATCTGTGAAATAATCTAAACTGGAAAATTCCTTAACTGCCTATGCCAAAAAGTATAGTTTCATCACTGTACTGAAAATACTCTAGAAATGCAGGTGGTTTTGAGAAGTATCCTATAAGACGACAGTCTGAACAGAAATCTGCTGTGAGGAAAGAAATACAACTACACATTTGTTTTAAACAGCTTTGCTGCATTAAACAAATGACATTCACTCCTAATGAACAGAAGCATAGCTGGCTCAACCAGCACCCTTGTGCCAATACCAAGAACCAGCAACCCAACTAGCATGTCCCCATCCCTCCTGCCCACCCATTCAGGTCCCTTTTCTGTGTGCTGCCCCAACCGTCCTCAACTGCGTTTGCATTCAAACCCGAGCACTGTAGCACTCTGTGTGGTCCAAATTTTTTTTTTTTTACTAAAATCATAGTGATGATCTGACCAATCTGATCTGCTCTATGTAGACAGGTATAAACTGTAGCATCTGTTTGCTACAGTTTATACCCCTGCTGCACGAAGAGCAAAAAAAAATTCTTATAAACTATAGTAAACTGCAACAGTTCAACAGTTTAGATCACACACAGAGAGCTACTACAATGGAATATGCTCTGTGGTACTGATGAGCTGAGGGACCACTATTGAGAAACCAGTAGGCAGTGACTCAACTTGGCTGCTACAGAGACTAGCTTCATCAGGATTGTGACTAGTTATCAAAAAGAGGTCTACTGATGCAGTCCAATTCCATACCCTCACTGCTGCTCAAGAGAGGGGGTTAGGACAGAGTCCTCTCAACTTTTTTATATACCATACCATATGACTGCCATATTGTCACTGTGAATGGCTACAGCAACATGGGATATACAGTCCTATAAGATATGCAGTATGAAGATGACTGCCCTCATCTACAGGACTCTGATAGACCAACTGTCTTCTATCTAGACCAGATATCATGGACAGTCTGCCCCAATAATGCCTCCTCACCTTACGGAATAGGCATCTGTAGTGAAAGCCACTTCAGAAGTGGAAGATGAAAAGGGGTGCCCAGTGTTAGGTCTGATGTTCAAGTCCACCACTGTAACCTTGAACTGCAAACCTAGGAAATCCTGCTGTACTGAGTTTCAAAGATCACAGAACTTTCAGAGTCCACTCTAACATTCATCTGTAACCTTGCAAAAGAAACCATGCAAAACTACAGTTGTGTAAAATTTTACCATAACAGTAGATGTCCTTCTCTTTATTGCAGTCTCCCTTGAAGAAGGGACGTCCCGCCCCGGGCAGCCCATCCCTCAACCAGTACAGATGAGCTTAAAAGAGATCTTGTTTGCACTGTGTCACACACATGCTCCCCGCACATAATGCAGGGCATAAAAGGGACAAATGGATGCAACTACCCAGAACTGAATTGCCTCAGAAGAGAACACTCATCACAGGACAAAGGAATCCATGCACCTCCAGAAGGAAAAAATGCAGAATAAGCAAGACTGGGTGTTCGAGGGAAGGAAGGAGTGAATACTGCAACAGTGAAGAGAAGGACATCTACTATTATGGTATAATTTTACACAACTGTCCTATGGCAGAAGGAAGAGACAGCAAGAAAACAATCTTCCAGGCACTATGTTTCAAAGAAGTAGAATCTGCAGGCTCAAAAGGAGCCAGAGTCAATTTTTCCAAAATAAACGTAAGGTCCCAAGGAAGAGAAATACATTTTCTTGGAGGCCTAATATGCAGGACACCTTTAAGAAATTGTTTGACCTCAAAACAAGAAGTCAAAGGAGGATTCAAGGGCAGATGAGCAGAAATGGTTGACAAATGGGTCTTCACAGTAGAACAGGACAAGCTAGACTAGAGCAACTCTCTCAAATAATAGGACCAGAGGAACCCCCACTGAAAACGGGTCCTGGTTACGAGCATGGCACCAGACTGAAAATCTTTTCCATTTGGACATAAGATTTTGTGGTCGAAGGTTTTCTTGCCTCCTGTAAAACCCTGAGCATGTCCTCAGGAAAGAGGCACCTGAAAGGGGTCAAAACCCTATCACCCACAATGTCAGTTGCAGAGTGGACAAGTGAGGATGGAGACCCTTTGTCCTGTGTGAAGAGATCCAACTGGTGAGGTAACTTGTGATGACTGCCCCTGGCCAGATGCATTAAGAGGTGGGAAAGCAGTGCTGTCTCGGCCAAAAGGGAGTCACTAGCAAGATTTTTGGGAGTCCAGCAGAATCTTCTAAAGGACTCTTGGAAGCAGGAAGAGGAGGGAATGCATAAAGAAACCTCCCCTTTAAAGGAAAGGAAATGGCGTCGGTCTTCCAGGCGAGGTGCCATGGCACTCTAACAGAACAGAGGAAAAGTACAGTTTTGCACCTACCATAAATGTAGATGTTCGAGTGTTCACCCTGCTTCAGTCATCACACTTGGGTTATCCTGCCGTCAGGCGGTCCCGCAGTCGGCCCGAATTCCAAAGTCTTGGTCCGGCGTCGGTTGCGGATAAAGTGGTAGAGATAAGTTCAGCTAGTTCAGAGGGGATGGAGGGAGGGTAACCTGGACTGCAGCAGGGTGAACACTCGAACATCTGCATTTATGGTAGGTACAAAACTGTACTATGTTCGTGTTACCCTGCTGTAGTCATCACACTTGGGTTGAATCCCAAAGCTAAGGAGGGGAGGTGGAGTCAAACAGGGTTATAAGAAGCTAGTAGGCCCTGCAAAACTGCAGTGACAAAACCAGCTCTAGTCTTGGAGTAAAGAGGTAAGTGATGGTGTTTAGTGAAGGTGTACACTGAACTCCAAGTAGCATCTTCCAGAATATCCTTGGTTGGCACTCCCCTGAGAAAGGCTGCTGATGTAGCTGTAGCCCTGGTGGAGTGGGACCTAATGTTAGCAGGTACTGGTTTCCCATGATGTGTGTAGCAGAAACGTATGCAATGTCCTATCCATTTAGAAATTGTCTGCTTTGAGATAGCTTTTCCTTGTGATCCTGTAGCATAGGCTACAAAGAGCTGGTCGTTTTTTCTGAAAGCCTTAGTTTTATCCAAGTAGTAACGTAATTGCCTGTGAATGTCCAAAGAGTGCAGGAGTCTTTCTCCTTTGTTCTGGGGATTTGGGAAGAAGGT